>NC_142443.1:123964333-124281666 GCF_059453495.1 Arachis ipaensis | reverse complement strand
AAGAGGAAAAATGCAACCAAACAAAGTGCATAAAGGGTGGCAATAGAACATTTTTCTTGCCGTGGTTGTATATGGATTAGAAATTAGGGTTCATCAAGTGTGTGTTATATTATTATTATTATTATTATTATTATTATTATTATTATTATTATTATTATTATTATTGTTAATGTATTTTATGTTCATAGTGGATATTATAAGCAAGTTTGAAGCAGGACCATTACTATCTACACCGATACAAAAGTAATTAGGAGGTTTTATTTTATTTTGTCTCAAAATCTAGTTAACAATTAAAAATTAATATTCTGCTCTAAATAAGACAAAATGAAGCAGATCTAGTTGGATCATTAGTTTATATTATCATTTTTTTTAAGTAGAGAAAGCTAACACATTAGAGTGGAGCAAAAACAAATCACACAACACATGGTACTGCATACAAAATTTATAAATCTCTTGTCATTTTCGATATTGCCATTAACAACTGAAAGGATTACTGTCAGTCTATTCTTTGTAGTTCAAAAACGTTCTCCTTTGTATGATCTCAACACCTGCTTCTTTATTATTGAAAATTCTGTCATTACGTTCTAACTAGATGTTCCAAATCACTACAAAGAACCCAGTCATCCATGTCTTTTACTCTTGTTTTCGATTGTGCATGCCATTCCAACTCTCAACAGTTCTCTCATGGTTCCAGGAATAGCCCAAACTCTACCAAAAGACCTCAACCAAGTGCACCACACCTGCCATGTTAGTTCACATAGAAGAAATAAATGCGGAACAGATTCTATCTCCTTCTTGCACAGTACACATATATTATCACTGTGAATAATAACGCCTAATCTACTCAACCTCTCTTTGGTATTAACTCTACCAACTAGCACAAACCATCCAAAAAGCTCAATTCTCGGAGGTACCACTCCTCTCCAAATTGAACTTGTGAAACTATAGCTCGTTATCTCGTCTGACAGAGTCTCCGATTGTAGGACCCTGTATAAAAGAGTAAGTAAAAAAAAAATACTTTTGCTATCAAACTTCCAAACCACATTATCCTCTCTACCATTTGATAATTTCACTGGTCTTAACCTCTCATGAAGCTGATGGACAAGTTCCAACTCCCATTGGAATAACTCTCTTCTCCACTGGAAATTCTGTAACACCCTACCATACAGAGTCTTATGCTTAAGTCATAATCCAGAGATGGCAAGGTATTACGACCTCTAAAACAAAAATCTAGTAGGTATAGTAGTGTGAATAAGGATTATAACTAGGAGCCTTTGTAGAAAAAAAGGGGTAAGCAAAAATCGCAACACGAAAGCGCAACACTCCGATCGATAACGCAACGAGCAAAGGATAAGCTAATGCGAGATCATATATATACAAAGAGTGTCAAAAACGGGAATATCAAAACTCAAATCCGGATGCGAAGATAACCGGTTTGAGCATAGCAATATATATACATGTAATAAAATAAGGAAACCCCAAGGAAACCCAAAGGGACACAAATACAGAAACCTATTCTCCAAAAATCTCCTATAAGAGGAGTCATCACAGTTGGTATTATGTAATGGAGATAAAAGTATCTAAGCAAAACATATAAATCAAAACAGAGTCCCGAGAACAAGAATCTTCGCTAATCCAGAAGTCTCCAGCATGCTTCAGCGAGAAACCTCACGCCCTGCATCTGAAAACCACAAAATCCGCATGGGTGAGAACCAGAGGTCCCCAGCATGGTAACGGCTTCCACATATATAATACATAATAATAGAGGAAAGCCGAAGGCAATCCTAGAACTTCCTCCAGATAATATCAAACAAGCTAAACCGTAAGTGGCAACTGACTAAAGATCCTTCAGTCTAACTAATACTTCCCTTTCCAATTCCTTCAGACCTCCCAACCACCAGCAGGAGTATAATATAGCAAACACAGTTATATCAGACAAGAGATTTACAAATAGGAACAGATAAGGCATTTAGACAATTAGCAAGTAATATGCAGTCAAATAGGCAATCTCAAACAATTCATTTAGTATGCATATGATGAATGCCTGTCCCTAGTAGCTGATGATATCATCTGTCGGTTATAGAGCCAACCCGACAAGTCCTGGTAGCTAACCATTTGACTGTCCCTCTGTCGCGCATCCCCAACTCGAGTTATACTCATCATAAACTTGATCATAATCATGATCCATATCCATCACCCTCACTGGTGAATATTTACGGGGGCGAGCTCATCCAGGCCTTTCACAGTGCCCGGCCACACTTACGATATAGGGTCAAAAGAACTTTGAGTCTCAACCTGGAGCACGTGGTGGCTAGCCACTGCTTCCTCCTAGGGAAACCCTCATCTCCGATGGTGGAAGTGCAAACATTCACAATTCATTCAACAACATATATGCATTTATACTTAGCCATAATCATGGCTCCGCCGTAACACGGCAACAATCTAGCCATCCGGCTCACGGTTAAATCCATAACCAGCCAATTCATTAACAATTACAGCCCTTCGGCCCATGGCACAACAAGCACTTCCACCGCCATCCTCTGCATCTCACGTAATCATCTTTGATCCTCATTGATCATTCATTTTTCCCTTGCTTCACTCGTAGGTTACCACATTCACTAGCTCCTTGTCTCATTGCTAGGCATATCATAATGATTTAAGACATAAGTGGTGAGATCGGAGGCTTAGAAGTATGAAATTTGGCTTTTAAAACTCAAAAATCAACTTTGGGATAAAAACAGGGCCACGCGTACGCGCACTCCACGCGCACGCGTGGATGGCCACAAAACTCATCGGCGCGCAAGCGTCATACGCGCAAACGCGCGGGTTGAAAAATAGCCAAACGGCGCGCGAGCGTCAACCACGCGTACGCGTGGGTGTTCTTGCGCCCCAGGCATAAAACTGGCATAACTCTGGCACAACTCTCAGGAAAATGGCTGGGCATTTGGTGCAGCGCATCGACGCGCTCGCGCACACCACGCGCACGCGTGGATGGTGCTTTCTTGAAGAATGGCACGTACGCGCCAAGTGCGCCTACGCGCGGGGGGTTATTCTGCTAAAAATTTTCTAAGTTAAAAGCTGCAGAATTCACAGATTCAACCCCCAATCTTCCGACGGACATAACTTTCTCATTTTAAATCGTTTTTCACCCGTTCTTCGAACGGCATGGACATACCGAATCCAATTTCATTTCTAAATAGATTTGGCACAAATCCGAGGTCCGTAGTCCAAGTTATGTCCCGTCAAAGTATGCCCAAAAACCATGTTTTCATACAAAACCACAAGGTGCTATTTTCAAAACAAACCATTTTCAACTCCTTTTAAAATCAACCAAAACATGCCAATTTCATCCCTTTTCTTTGAAATCAATCAAAATGTACCAAAATCAACATCAAGCCATCCTCAACTCACACATTGACACTTTACCAAAATTTCCAAAACCACATCCAACCATTTTAACACTTCTTAATCAAATGGCTAAAGGACAAACACAATACCATATCATACATCCTTCCTCATCCCAATTTCCAATAATACCACTTCCAATCAACCATCATTATACATAATCAACATCATACTCACCATCAATATGGTATCACCCATCAATTCAACCTCAATCATCCATCAAGCATATATCACAACATGCATTTCTCATATATCACACAATCAATGCACCAATATTCATAATCACATATATGATCACATCATATATCTCAACCATTCAACAACATCAACAATTCAATGCCTATCTTAGGGCCTCTAGCCTAAGTATTTCCTACCACATTACATATTAGATACGGGAAACCGAAACTATACCTTAGCCGATTTCCCAAGCTCAACCAGAGCACTTCCAAACCACTTGTCCACAAGCTCTCAAGGTATCAACACCTTCAAGAACAGATTTTATCACACAAAACCCTCTTCCAAGCTTTCCAAAATCACCAATCAAGCTCCAATATTCACATATACACAACCTAAGCCACAATCATCATACCCATACACAACATCTCAATACCCAAACATCATAGAACAACAAATTACACTAGGGTTGAGAATCTTACCACACCCAAGGTCCAAGGAGATAAGATTAACCTTCTCCTTCAAGAGAGTTGGGTCCTATAACATCAAAGAACCCAAAATCTCAACATTTTACCCATGAAACTCGAAAACAAGGGCTGGAATTTCGAAGAGCAAAACGTGGCTTACCTCAAGATTGATTGTATGGGTTTTGTGGAGCTCTCCGCGGTGAACGCATGGCCACAAACGGTGTGGCGATCGGAACTTTAGATCAAAAGTTATGGTGGTTTGAAGATCAAGTGAGAAATAGAAGTTTGAGAGAGTGTTCTTCCCCTCCCTTACTCCATTTCAGCGTGTTTGAGTGATAAGTGAGAAGAGAGAGTGCTGAAAACTAGGGTTTTGGTTTAGTTTAGTTGGGCCAAAGGCCCACTTTAGGTCCGGTTGGCCCGGTTTGGTCCGTTCGGTCTAATTTTGGTCCGATTTCTATAAAATTGGTACCGAAATTCTCGTCTCAATCTCCTCTATCATATTAAGCCATAAAAATAACATTTTTGGCTTTCTAAAATAAATTCTCATTTATGTGTTAATTAGCCGCTAATTAACCGGGTCTTACATCCCACCCACCTAATTGGGAATTTTGTCCACAAAATTCGAATTCAATTACCTGAGAATAAGTGCGGATAATCCGTTCACATCTCCGACTCAAGTTCCCAAGTGTGTTCCTCAACACCGCCTCGACTCCAAGCCACTTTGACTAATAAAACCTCTTTTCCACGCAACCGTTTGATACTAGTATCGTCAATTCTAACTGGAGCCGCTGGAAGCGTCAAATCTTCTCTTAACTGAACCGACTCAGGTTCTAATACATGGCTAGGATCAGGAGTGTACTTCCGAAGTTGTGACACGTGAAACACATCGTGCAGGTTCGAAAGATAAGGTGGTAGAGCCATCCGATACGCTACCGGTCCAATCCTCCCCAGGATCTGAAATGGACCAATGTATCGAGGATTCAACTTCTTCGCTTTAATCACCCTACCTACTCCTGTGGTTGGAGTAACCTTCAGGAAAACATGATCTCCTTCCTCAAATTCCAAGGGCTTCTGCCTCTGATCGACGTAACTCTTCTGGCGACTCTGTGTCGTAAGCATCTTATCTCGAATTTTCTTGACTTGTTCAGTGGTCTCAACTATCATCTCCGGCCCCAACAAGCCTTTCTCTCCAGCTTCATACCAGCATAGCGGAGATTGACATTTCCTCCCATACAATGCCTCATATGGAGCCATTCCGATGCTCGCATGGTAACTATTATTGTATGCAAACTCCACTAACGGCATATACCGATCCCAACTCGCCGGTTGGTCCAAAACACAAGCTCTCAACATATCCTCTAGTGTTTGGATTGTTCTCTCGGATTGACCATCTGTTTGAGGATGGTAAGCCGTACTCAAGCTTAGTCGGGTTCCAAAAGCTTTCTGAAATGCACCCCAGAACCTTGAAGTGAAACGAGGATCTCTATCAGAGATTATAGTAGCAGGTACACCATGGAGTCTCACAATCTCCTTTATGTATAACTGAGCTAGCTCCTCAAGGGTGTAAGTCATCCGAATGGGCAAAAAGTGAGCTGACTTCGTCAGTCGGTCCACAATCACCCAGATAGCATCAAAACCAGTCCTAGTCCTTGGCAATCCCGACACAAAGTCCATTGCAATACTTTCCCACTTCCATTGCGGAACCTCTAAAGGTTGCAACATCCTAGAAGGTCTTTGATGTTCAATCTTTACCTTTTGGCAAGTTAAGCACTTTGAAACATATTCCGCCACATCATTCTTCATACCTGACCACCAAAATATCGCCTTTAAATCATGGTACATCTTAGTACTTCCCGGGTGAATGGAGAATCCGCTTTTGTGTGCCTCCTTTAAGATATCTTGCCTCAAAGTGCCAACATCCGGCACAATGATTCTACCCTTGAATCTCTATAACCCATCTTTTTCTTCCAACACTCTCCACTGTTTTTCTTGCTCGATGGCCGGTAACACCTTCCATAACGCTTCATCATTTTCATGAGCCTTTAGGAGTTCGGACTTAAAGTCACTTGATATTTCTAATCGGCTCAAACATAAGGTTCCAGATACTTCTCGAGCACCAATTTTCAGACTCTCGAATCCCTTGAGCAACTTCTCTTCTTGAAGCATCATCCAAGACGCATATAACAACTTCCGACTTAACGCATCCGCCACTACATTCGCCTTTCCCGGATGGTAATTCAGCTCAAAGTCATAGTCCTTCAATAATTCCATCCACCTTCTCTGCCTCATATTAAGCTCTTTCTGATCAAAGAGATATTTCAAGCTCTTGTGATCGGAGAAGACTTGGAACTTAACCCCATAGAGATAATGCCTCCACACCTTTAAGGCAAACACAACCGCAGCGAGTTCCAAATCGTGCATAGGGTAACTAACTTCATGAGGTCTCAACTGTCGTGAGGCATACGCCACGACATTATGATGCTGCATCAGCACGCACCCTAGACCCTTTAATGAGGCATCACAGTACACCTCAAAAGGCTCGTTCGGCTCAGGTAACACCAACACAGGTGCAGTGGTCAACTTTTTCTTCAATGCCTGAAAGCTTTCCTCACACTCAGGAGTCCAAACAAACGGAGTGTCTTTGCGGGTTAACTTTGTCAACGGCAAGGCTAATTGCGAAAAGCCTTTGATGAACCTTCGGTAATAGCCAGCTAAACCCAGAAAACTCCTTATCTCAGTTACTGTGGTTGGTTGCCTCCAATCCATTACAGCTTCCACCTTAGTTGGATCTACAGCTATTCCCTTCTTACTCACCACGTGACCCAAAAACTTTACCTCATCCTTCCAAAACTCACACTTAGACAGTTTCGCATAGAGTTTCTTCTCCCTTAGAATTTGCAATACGGTCCTCAAGTGTTCCGCATGCTCTTCTTCAGTCTTGGAGTAAATTAGTATGTCGTCAATGAAGACAACAACGAATTTGTCCAGAAATGGACGGAACACTCTATTCATGTAATCCATGAATACCGCAGGAGCGTTCGTCAACCCAAAAGACATTACAGTGTACTCGTAATGACCATAACAAGTCCTAAAAGCGGTCTTAGGGATATCCTCACCCCTCACCCTTATCTGGTGATAACCGGATCGCAAATCGATCTTGGAGAAAACTCCAGCTCCTTGTAACTGATCCATGAGATCATCAATTCTCGGTAATGGGTACTTATTCTTTATGGTGATCTTGTTCAGCTGCCTGTAATCCACACAGAGTCGCATACTTCCATCTTTCTTCTTTACCAGTAACAATGGAGCACCCCATGGGGAAATACTTAGTCAGATAAAGTTCTTACCCAACAATTCCTCTAACTGAGACTTTAGCTCGGCCATCTCTAATGGTGACATTCTATAAGGAGTACTTGAGATTGGTCTCACCCCAGGCACCAATTCAATAGCAAACTCGACTTCTCGGTTAGGTGGAAATTCCTCAATATCATCGGGAAACACTTCCGGAAACTCACACACTAACGGAATCTGATCCAACCTTTGGTCATCACCCAAAACACCCGCGGTTAACAACAGGATGCCCTGACATTCGATTCCAGAACAGTTCACCATCATCGAATTCAAGTAATAATTATTCACCACGACCGGCCCTTCTGTATCTTCCGGCATAAAGTACACTGACTTTGTAGAACAATCAAGTAGGACATGGTTCTCAGATAACCAGTCCAATCCCAAGATAAGATCAAGACCGATCATCGGTAAGCATATTAAATTATGGACAAAATCACGCTGTTTGAACCTAAACAAAACTCTCGGGCATCCTAACCTAGTTACCATGGCTTCAGGGGTAGCATTATACACTCTTTGGTCATCACCTAAGGTTACGATCTTCAATCCTAACTCATGGGCTTTCTCAAATGCAATGAATGAATGCGATGCTCCCGAATCAAATAAAGCATTTAAAGTTTGACCAGCCATTTCACAGTTACCTCGAATGAGTGTCTCGGATTCCTCTGCACCCCTAGCTGAGGTGGTGAACACCCGACCGGTCTGTTGTGCTTTCCCAGCACCTTGCTTCTGCTGCTCCGGACAACTTGCGACTCTATGCCCCGATTTTTCACAATTGTAGCACAAACCCCATCCGGCCTTGCATGGTACTCCCGGATGGTGACTCCCACACCTAGTACAAGCTTGATCATTCTGAGGCTGCTTCCCAAACCTTTTCCCTTGGGAGTAGTTGTTGTTGGGCCTCCTAAAGGAACCTCCCCTCTTGAAAGGCGGACCTCTAGGTGCAAAACTCTTCCCTCGGTTCTGTGGAAATGATCCTTTATGACTTTCTTTCTCAGTGGCTGCCCTCTTCACACACTCTTCAGCAACCCTACACTTGTTCACCAACTCGGAGAAAGTCCTAATCTCCATTGGCCCCACCGAACCGAAAATATCGCTCCGGAGTCCTCCTTCGTACTTAACACACTTCCATTCCTCATATTCCACCGGAGTCTCTTGACACATACGAGAGAATCTGAACAGCTCCTCAAACTTGTCAGTATACTCAGATACGGACATAGTACCCTGCTTCAGCTGCAACAATTCAAGCTCTTTGGCCGTCCTAGCAGAAGTCGGAAAGTACTTCTTATAGAACTCCTCTTGGAAGACATCCCAGGTGATATAATCATCACCCTGCTGCAGGAGGCGTCGGATACCCTGCCACCAATGCGACGCTTCACCAGTGAGCAAATAGGTAGCGAACTCCACACGCTGCCCTTCAGGTACCACCTGCGCTTGTAGTGCTCGTTCCATAGCCTGAAACCATGTATCGGCTTCAGTCGGGCTAGTAGTTCCCTTGAACTTCGGTGGATTAACCTTCAAAAAGTTCGCCAGTGTCATCGGGCCCTGAACTCCACCTCCGTCATTACCATGGTTGTTCATCTGTTGACCAAGAGACTCAGCAGTGGCTTGCATAGCAGCAGCCATGTTCTCCAACGCAGTCATAAAGTTCACCGGGTCATTAGGGTTATTCTCCGGCGCACGAGCATTATTACGACTCCTCCCACGTCCTCTACCGCGTCCACGAGGCGCCATCTGGTTCCTATACACACCAAATAATCGATATTAAGTTTATCAATCTCAATATCGGAAGTCTAGTGCTTCAAAGTCCCAAATGCATGATCATGAACGTTTATGCCAATTATATCAAGCAGATATACTAATAGCACATAACACACATACAGAGAATGCACAGAAGCATAGTCTGTCCGTCCCTCAAGCTCTACAGGAACGAACTGCTCTGATACCATAATGTAACACCATACCATACAGAGTCTTATGCTTAAGTCAAAATCCAGAGATGGCAAGGTATTACGACCTCTAAAACAAAAATCAAGTACGTATAGTAGTGTGAATAAAGATTATAACTAGGAGCCTTTGTAGAAAAAAAGGGGTAAGCAAAAATCGCAACTCGAAAGCGCAACACTCCGATCGATAACGCAACGAGCAAAAGATAAGCTAATGCGAGATCATATATATACAAAGAGTGTCAAAAATGGGAATATCAAAACTCAAATCCGGATGCGAAGATAACCGGTTTGAGCATAGCAATATATATACATGTAATAAAATAAGGAAACCCCAAGGAAACCCAAAGGGACACAAATACAGAAACCTATTCTCCAAAAATCTCCTATAAGAGGAGTCATCACAGTTGGTATTATGTAATGGAGATAAAAGTATCTAAGCAAAACATATAAACCAAAACAGAGTTCCGAGAACAAGAATCTTCGCTAATCCAGAAGTCTCCAGCATGCTTCAGCGAGAAACCTCACGCCCTGCATCTGAAAACCACAAAATCCGCATGGGTGAGAACCAGAGGTCCCCAGCATGGTAACGGCTTCCACATATATAATACATAATAATAGAGGAAAGCCGAAGGCAATCCTAGAACTTCCTCCAGATAATATCAAACAAGCTAAACCGTAAGTGGCAACTGACTAAAGATCCTTCAGTCTAACTAATACTTCCCTTTCTAATTCCTTCAGACCTCCCAACCACCAGCAGGAGTATAATATAGCAAACACAGTTATATCAGACAAGAGATTTACAAATAGGAACAGATAAGGCATTTAGACAATTAGCAAGTAATATGCAGTCAAATAGGCAATCTCAAATAATTAATTTAGTATGCATATGATGAATGCCTGTCCCTAGTAGCTGATGATATCATCTGTCGGTTATAGAGCCAACCCGACAAGTCCTGGTAGCTAACCATTGGACTGTCCCTCTGTCGCGCATCCCCAACTCGAGTTATACTCACCATAAACTTGATCATAATCATGATCCATATCCATCACCCTCACTGGTGAATATTTACGGGGGTGAGCTCATCCGGGCCTTTCACAGTGCCCGGCCACACTTACGATATAGGGTCAAAAGAGCTTTGAGTCTCAACCTGGAGCACGTGGTGGCTAGCCACTGCATCCTCCTAGGGAAACCCTCATCTCCGATGGTGGAAGTGCAAACATTCACAATTCATTCAACAGCATATATGCATTTATACTTAGCCATAATCATGGCTCCGCCGTAACACGGCAACAATCTAGCCATCCGGCTCATGGTTAAATCCATAACCAGCCAATTCATTAACAATTACGGCCCTTCGGCCCATGGCACAACAAGCACTTCCACCGCCATCCTCCGCATCTCACGTAATCATCTTTGATCCTCATTGATCATTCATTTTTCCCTTGCTTCACTCGCAAGTTACCATATTCACTAGCTCCTTGTCTCATTGCTAGGCATATCATAATGATTTAAGACATAAGTGGTGAGATCGGAGGCTTAGAAGTATGAAATTTGGCTTTTAAAACTCAAAAATCAACTTTGGGATAAAAACAGGGCCACGCGTACGCGCACTCCACGCGCACGCATGGATGGCTACAAAACTCATTGGCGCGCAAGCGTCATACGCGCGAACGCGCGGGTTGAAATATAGCCAAACGGCGCGCGAGCGTCAACCACGCGTACGCGTGGGTGTTCTTGCGCCCCAGGCATAAAACTGGCATAACTCTGGCACAACTCTCGGGAAAATGGCTGGGCATTTGGTGCAGCGCATCAACGCGCTCGCGCACACCACGCGCACGCATGGATGGTGCTTTCTTGAAGAACGGCACGTACGCGCCAAGTGCGCCTACGCGCGGGGGGTCATTCTGCTAAAAATTTTCTAAGTTAAAAGCTGCAGAATTCACAGATTCAACCCCCAATCTTCCGACGGACATAACTTTCTCATTTTAAATAGTTTTTCACCCGTTCTTCGAACGGCATGGACCTCCAGGATCCAATTTCATTTCTAACTAGATTTGGCACAAATCCGAGGTTCGTAGTCCAAGTTATGTCCCGTCAAAGTATGCCTAAAAACCATATTTTAATACAAAACCACAAGGCGCCATTTTCAAAACAAACCATTTTCAACTCCTTTCAAAATCAACCAAAACATGCCAATTTCATCCATTTTCTTTGAAATCAATCAAAATGTACCAAAATCAACATCAAGCCATCCTCAACTCACACATTGACACTTTACCAAAATTTCCAAAACCACATCCAACCATTTTAACACTTCTTAATCAAATGGCTAAAGGACAAAAACAATACCATATCATACATCCTTCCTCATCCCAATTTCCAATAATACCACTTCCAATCAACCATCATTATACATAATCAACATCATACTCACCATCAATATGGTATCACCCATCAATTAAACCTCAATCATCCATCAAGCATATATCACAATATGCATTTCTCATATATCACACAATCAAGGCATCAATATTCATAATCACATATATGATCACATCATATATCTCAACCATTCAACAACATCAACAATTCAATGCTTATCTTAGGGCCTCTAGCCTAAGTATTTCCTACCACATTACATATTAGATACGGGAAACCGAAACCATACCTTAGCCGATTTCCCAAGCTCAACCGGAGCACTTCCAAACCACTTGTTCACAAGCTCTCAAGGTATCAACACCTCCAAGAACAGATTTTATCACACAAAACCCTCTTCCAAGCTTTCCAAAATCACCAATCAAGCTCCAATATTCACATATACACAACCTAAGCCACAATCATCATACCTATACACAACATCTCAATACCCAAACATCATAGAACAACAAATTACACTAGGGTTGAGAATCTTACCACACCCAAGGTTCAAGGAGACAAGATTAACCTTCTCCTTCAAGAGAGTTGGGTCCTATAACATCAAAGAACCCAAAATCTCAACATTTCACCCATGAAACTCGAAAACAAGGGCTGGAATTTCGAAGAGCAAAACGTGGCTTACCTCAAGATTGATTGTATGAGTTTTGTAGAGCTCTCCACGGTGAACGCGTGGATGCAAATGGTGCGGCGATCGGAGCTCTAAATCAAAAGTTATGGTGATTTGAAGATCAAGTGAGAAATAGAAGTTTGAGAGAGTGTTCTTCCCCTCCCTTACTCCATTTCAGCGTGTTTGAGTGATAAGTGAGGAGAGAGAGTGCTGAAAACTAGGGTTTTGGTTTAGTTTAGTTGGGCCAAGGGCCCACTTTGGTTCCGGTTGGCCCGGTTTGGTCCGTTCAGTCCAATTTTGGTCCGATTTCTATAAAATTGGTACCGAAATTCTCGTCTCAATCTCCTCTATCATATTAAGCCATAAAAATAACATTTTTGACTTTCTAGAATAAATTCTCATTTATGGGTTAATTAGCCGTTAATTAACCGGGTCTTACAAATTCCATATCCACTCGAACCCATCCCAAAACCCACAATCCCTTATCATAGATCCTTGTTGGTTTGAAATAGAGAAGAGTCTTGAAAAAGTCGCTTTCAGCGGCCCACCTTACAATCAGTTATCTTCCCAAAATAGGGTGCTTCATTCCCTACTTCTATCGCCAGGTCAGTAACCATTTTTTCTTTTATCCTTAATTGTATGTAGGTAATAATCTAAATTGTAGTAAATTGTTAAAAATTAAAGCGGTTGACCAAAATGTAATTTTTTTTGAAAGAAAAAAATTTATTCGTTTGTTTGGTCCATTTTTTGGCCCATTCTAACTTTCTCTTATAAAATTATCATATTTTGTTTTGTTTTAAAAAAAAGGCCAACTACATTCTAGGAATTTTGTACATAACATAGCATTTTGTAATTAAGGTTATGAAAATCGAATCGATTATTAAGCTATTCGAGTTATTAATTTATCAGTTTAAAAGTTTAATAAATTTAATCGTAATTCAACAAAATAATCAAATAATTATATAATAACATATAAAATTATAAATAAATACACAAAATAAAAATATAATTAATTAAATTATATTCTTATAATATTAATTAGTATGTCAAATTATAATATTTTTACTAAGGTTTTTATTAGTGTTATATGTAACAACTCAAATTTTTGAGAAATTATATAATGAGTTATTTATGATTTATTATAATTATTGAGGATTTTATTTTAAGAAAATTATTTTACTGATGTTAATTAAATAGATTTTTATGATAAATAAAGTTTAAATAATTAGAATTTTCATATACTCTTTATTATAATTGAATATTTCACATAAATTCAGTAATTGAAAAATAAAAAAGAATTGTATAAATTAATTTAAGTAACTTCTATTATGAATAATTTATGATTTAATTCAAGTTCTTTATTTTTAGAGAATAATTTATTAAAAATTGTTAAATTGATTTTATAAATATTTTAAGTTTAAGATAATTAATATTCTTGTGTAATTTTACCATAACTGATTATTTAACATAATTTGAAATTAAGATTATGATAATAGAAAAATAATAAAAAGTTATATCATTTAATTTGAATAATTAATATTTTGAGTTTAAACTATATTTTATAAAATGTGATTAATATATTTATTTTATAATTTAAATTAGAACTAATTAATTGAACTTAGCAATATGTTGATAAATAATATTTTTAAATATTTTGAATGAAGTATATTTGGTTTTAAAATTACTCTACCCTCCAATTTTATCAAAATATCTATTCATATTTATTCTTTATTCTTTTATAAAATCTCTAATTTCTAACCCTAATTCCCAAATTAAATCACAAACCCGAATTTCCCAAATAGAGAAACCCTAACCCAGTTACCCTTCACACTCCAGCACCGTTTTCCCCTTTCACTCACTCAACTTCATCCCTCAACCCTAGCATTTTCTCCCAATGGTACAAAGAAGAGAGAAAGAAATGAGATTCAGAGAGTGAGAGAGAGCTCGCATCCGAAAGTGAAGAGGAGATGTAGCCCGCGTTGCTGCCTCCATCACGACCGATCCGCCGCCATCCATGCTCGCCGTCACACTACCACGTCGCCACCGATTTGTCGCCGCAAAGCTTCCCGTGACGCTGTCAACCTGCTGTCAAACTGTCGCCGCCGCTGTGCTATCGAGAAGAGAGAGCTTGCGCCGCACCTTCGTCAACCCATCAAAGCTAGTGCGAGAGGAGAGCAGGAAGGGACGGTGTCGCACACTGGAGAAGGAGAGAGGAGCTTGCCGCTGCCGCGTCCTGTTGTTGCCGCTGTCACGAATCAGATCTGAGGTGAGAGAGAGAGAGAGACGCGAAGGAGGAGGGACGCCGTGCGTTGCCGCCGCACCCAGTAGCATCCTCACCGCGAAGCCATCATCGCCATTGAGGAGCAGAGTCACGAGTGAGGGAGAATGTCGCAGCCTTGGAGACCGCCACGCCTTCGTCGCCGTTTCTTGCCGCCTCTTCCGCCAGAAACCGCCATTGAAGTCCCTTTTCTCTTGGTAAGCATTATCGTCTCTGAAACCTTTAAAATCAATTTTCCGTTATAGCCTCTTAGGGTAACTGAGATGATGGTAACATAGGGCTGAGTTGTGGTTCTTGCATGCTGAGTTTAGTAGTCGTGCATGCAACATCAAGCTACCGCGTCATCAACGGAGTCGCCGCCGTTCCTTTTTCTCGGCTATTCGTAAGTTCGGTAAGCTATTTTTTGTTCTGAATTCTTTTAGTCGCTGCTCTGTTATATGTTTCTAAGGTCCTTGCAACATTAATACTTTAGGGTTGAGTTTCGATTCTTATCTGCCATGATTAGAGTTGCTATAGTTGTGGCTGTCGCGGATTGTGCGCTAAGAGAAAAGATTTCCTTGACGTGTTTGGTTTTTGGGTTTCGGCTTGCCGAGGTAGGGACAATTTCTTAAACTTAATTTACTACTAAGAATTGTTTTAAGTCGATATAGATATGAAAAATATATTTTTATGATTTTGCAAGTTTTATGAATTGAACTGAGTTGTCTGGAATGAATGTAAATGCTAGTTTGAATAGTTTATTGATTGATTGAAGATGCTTAGTTGGGTATTGTATTTGGTTTAAGGTTGTTATGATGATGATCGAATTGTGATTATTTGTAATTATTGAGTTGGAAAGTTAGTTTTATTAAATGCTATGTAAATGATTTTCTTGGTTTGGGGTTAATTGGATATTTGAAATGAATCGGTATTTGAAACGATTTGGGATATTAGGAATGGACTTTGCTTATTTATCAAAAATGATTCTGAGAATTGAAAATGATATTAACATTTGAAATTGGTTTGAATTGTTGGTTATGAATTGAGTTTTGGAAGATGATTTCTGATCTTGGAATTAGTTTGAGTCATTGGAAATGGTTGAAAAAAGGTTGAGAAATGTTGTGGTTGGGACCCTTGATAGGTGGCAAAAGTCCCAGTTTTAGAGGAAACGCTGTCGAAATTTTTATAAAACTTTAAAACTTTGTTTAAAGCGTTATTTAAAAGCAAATCTGAGTTTAGGAATATTATTTGATTTCGATTTATTGCGGAAAGAGTCTTGTTTTCAATTCGATTTATTAAGAAAAGTATAATATTTTAAATTCAATCTTTTGAGGAGAAATTTTGTATAAGTTATGATTTGAGTTCGGTTTGTTAAGAAGAAGAAAGAAAGGAAAAAGAGAACACGGCACATGTGATTTATGAAATGATTAAAAGGTCACGAGAGGGTGACAGAAAGTAAGTGGTTAAGGTGCTGATGTGAAAATGTTAAGCCGTGGGCTTTATGTGTGAATGATTGTGCGGGGATACCCGTGTATATGGAATGACTTCCAGGAGAAAGGGGCACATGCCTTAGCTGGAGAATCAGTGCATGCAAGTACTTGTAGAGGTCATGTTCGGCATACTTCAGCTGGAGAATCAGCGCCTGCAAAGGTTTCGGATGTTGCAGAGGTTATGCTGTTGGAATGCCTTATCTGACTTGTGAGTCGGATTGCGTTGGGTGCGGGTCGAAACTGACAAATGAGCTTATTACCTACGTTAGGGATAGACATGCATCATGTTGCATTTGTGTGCTTTGTTTGGGTGTGCTTAAGTGTTTTAGTTTGCTTATTTGATGAATTCTTTTTAACTGGTAACTATTCTGTATATGTGTTTGCCTTGAATTTGATTGTGTTGGTGAATGATTGAGTTTTGATGGTGAATTATTTTGATTTGGGCCAGAGGCCAAGATTTGGTTATGTTTGGGCCGGAGGCCATGATTGACTGGATTGGAGATAAGTTTTGATTAAAATGTTATTTTACATGGAATTTTTGTAAGAGAATATGAATTTTAGATTTGAATAATAAGCTGATAATCATTGTGTTTTGAAAATAGTTTTAATCACAATATCTTCTTACGAAAATTCTTAAAAATCCTCTAATGAGAACTCTTTCGAAGACGATGTTCTCACTCCCGTACAGACTTTCTTTTCAGGAAATGGACGAAGACGCTTATGAAGAGTTTTTTTTAGTTTAACTTATGCGATATGGATGTATTAGTTTATTTATTATTATTTTTCCCTCGCTATTAATATTATAATTTTTGTAACAGGGTCATGATTGGATTTTTGACGGTTCAGAATTTACAAATGAAATCTCGTTGCAATACAGTTTCTAAACCAACACTAATCCCTTCATACAAAAATTTTGTTTGTCACAATTACAAACCCCTAATTTTCCTAATAACCGAAGTATTTAAACCTCGGGTCGTCTCTCAAGGAATTGCAGGGTAGTGTTCTTGTTATTGGCCATAGACATGTATATTTTGGGGTTTTTATTGGGAACAAGAAAAGTAAATGATAAAGGAAATCAAATGACAAAAAGGTCTTGGCAAGGTTTAATGGCAAGGTTCTCTATCCTTATCACTAACCACAACATGATAATTGCAAGGATCAATCCCATTAAGTCATCCTCTAACAAGTAAAGGAAAGTCAAATGAGCTATATCAATCCAAGTCCATAAGTCCTAGCTATTCACTAATTGAATTAATGAGAGCTAGAGTCAATGGCTATCAACTATCAATCACTTGGACATTAGCAACTCAAGAGTTCCTAAGTTACCTTCCCAAGCCAAGAACATAAAATTCTACTCTAACATCTTCTCAAGCATTTTGACAAACACTTGAGAGGTATAAAAGGAAAACATAGTAAGTTGACAACAAGAATGAAATCTAACAACAATTATTGCAAAGAATTAACAACAACAATCAAAAAGAAC
Organism: Arachis ipaensis; assembly: GCF_059453495.1. NCBI lineage: Eukaryota > Viridiplantae > Streptophyta > Magnoliopsida > Fabales > Fabaceae > Arachis > Arachis ipaensis. The sequence goes on along the minus strand of NC_142443.1, from coordinate 124,264,049 downwards.
ATTATTGACATGAATTACCTCAAATTGAATTGAAAGAAAAGTAGAAGAGACAAGAGTAAATCTACAACAAAGCATGAGAACAAAATAGAAGAAATTACAACAAAAGAATAGAAGAACAACATGTAACAACAAAGAATTGAAGAGTAGGAGTAGAAGAGAGCATGGATTGAAACCTAAATCTAAGCTTATTGACCTAACCCTAATCCTAATCCTAGAGAGAAGTGAGAGCTTCTCTCTCTAAAACTAACTCTAAACTCTTAACTAAGCTAAACTAAACTAATGATGCCTTCCCCTTCAATCATTGGTTCCTTTTATCTTTTCCCGCCAAAAACTCAGCTCCAAATGGGGCTAGAAACCCTCCAAAATTACCAGGCACAAGTTCTTCTTTAAAAATCACGTGCGACTTTCGTTGCGTACGTGCACAGCGTGCGTACGCGTCCCTAGAACATTTCGCAATCCGTGCGTAGGCGCATAGTGCGCGCGCGCGTCCATGGGCTTTCTCCAAATCTTCAGCTTTTCATGATTTCTCCACTTCGTATGCTTTCCTTTCACTCCTTTGATCCCTTCCTAGCCCTTTTCAACCTGAAATCACTAGCAAACATATCAAGGCATCTAGTGGAATCAAAGAAAAATTAAAACTATCGAATTAAAGGTCTAAAAAAGCATATTTTCACATCTAAGCACAAATAAGGAGACAATCACAAAATCATACTATTTCATTGAATAAAGGTGAGGAAAGGTTATCAAAATGCTCTAAATTAAACATAAGATAAACCCTAAAAACGGAGTTTATCAACCTCCCCACACTTAAACCTTAGTATGTCCTCATGCTAAACAAAGAATGAAGCAAAGGGTATGACATTTATTCAATGCCACTAAACTATCTAAATGTAAACTATTTAAATTCAACTATCTATTATGAATGCAAATGCTTGGTCAAAACAAATCAACTTCCAATAGAATATATGTAAGCACAAGGGCTAAAATAATGGAAATCAAATCCAACCCACAATTGTATTGAATTATCAAAAGGATTTACAAACTTGCATGAATATAGATGATAGTGGTAAATACATGTAATTGAGCAATCGAACCCTAACCGGATGTGTATCCGCTCTATTCACTCAAGTGTTTAGGGGTTGATTTGCTCAATTCTCCCCTAATCATGCTTTCCAAAATTTGTTCTTCATCTAACAATCAACAATTATTCAATGCATGCATATAAATATCATGAGGTCTTTCTCAAAGGTTGTAATGGGGCTAGGGTCAAGGTAGGATCATATATGGATAAGTGGACTAGAATTTGAATCTTTGACGAGCTTAAACTTTCCCACCTAACCTATGTAATGACCTACACAATTAAGTACTAACCTAACTACCCATCCTTCACTTTTCACATACTCATGTGTTTTCCTTTGATTTTCACAACACTTATGCATTGACTCTTGTTGGACTTTACTTTGGGGTTTGTCCCCTTTTTATTGTTTTTCTTCTTTTTCTTTTCTTTTTCTATTATTTTTTTCTTTTTCTTTTTCTTTTTCCTTTATTTTTCTCATTTTTGATCTCTTTCTTTTTTTTCCAAACTACATACAAGAATCTCAATGCATAAGGTTTAACAATTTATTAATACATGAGCATGCACCCAATTCCCAAATATAAAATTACAAAACACCTTTTTATCCCAACCAATGTTCCCAATCTCCCCAAACTTGAATATAAAATAGTTTCACTAGCCTAAGCTAATCAAAGATCCAAACAAGGGACTTTATTGTTTTCCACTTTAGGCTTGTAATGTGCTAAAATAAAGAACAATTGGGTTAAGCGTATGCTCAAATTTGGTTGACAATGGAGAGTAAAAGGTGGGCTATTTGGGTAAGTGAGCTAAATGAAATGATGGCCTCAATCATATAAATGCATAAATACAAGGAATAATTGGACATAAATAATTAAACAAATCAAGGATCACAATCATAGGAAGAGAACAATTTCACACAAGAAGGAAAATAAGTGGTTATAAGATGTAACCACACAATAGGCTCAAAACTCACAAGCTTGTGTTCTTAGCTCAAAACATGCTTCACAAAATATGAATTCATGCAAGTTCATAAAAAATTTTCAATCAATTGGGGTGGTGCCCTATAGATAAATTTCTTGGAAAATTTCATTGTTTTGACTAAGCTTATCCTAAATGCAATGTTGTGATTGAGAAATTCTAAGATTCCTTAGTTTACCCTCTTTTCCAATCAAAACAAAATTCTTTTATGCACAAAGGGTTTAACTAGGTTTTCAACAATTCAAAACATTTTTCAAATCACAACCACAAGGCTAAAATGCAATATATATATATATATATATATATATATATATATATATATATATATATAATAAAAGTGTGCAACAACCAAAATAAAAGTATACACAATAGCAAATATATACAATAATCCCAAAATAGTACAAAATAAAGCAAAATAAGATGAACTAAGTGATAGTGTCCAAAAATGTTCACCAAATCCACCGACGGCTACGACGGTGACCTCCCCACACTTAAGATGAAGCATCGTCCTCGATGCTACTGATCGGGCTCATGGTGAGGGTCAACAGTCGCATCTGGCTCCAGTTGGGGCTCAGTCTGGGGCACTGGCTCCTCGGGAGGCTGCTGGGTCTCCTGAGTAGCCTGCGTCTGTGGAGGTGCCTCCTGCTGAACCGGCTCCTCAACATGCTCCTCCTCGTGCTCTGTCTCGTGATCCTCCACATCGGAAGCAGGAGAGTCGGGGAGAGGGGGTAGCTCAATGCCCTGTGATACAAATACCTGATCTATGCGATCAAGACGTCGTATGATACGACGCTCGCTGCGCTCCATAAAGCGAAACAGGCGCTGTACTAGCAGATATGTCGGCTCGGGTGCTGGTGGTGGTGGTAAAGGTGCTACTGCTGCTGCTGAAGAAGAGGGTCCTGTCGCTGCTGTAGAAGATGAGGGTCTAGTTGCCTCTATTGCTGCTCTAGCTCGAGAGCGGCGCCTGAATGGGGGCTTCTCATGCACCCACGTACCCCACGGAATAGTAACCTCCTTGTCGTCGTCGTCGTCGTCTGGGGTGTTGGTGTCACGTCATCGTCCCTCCTTGGGGCACCGGCTAACTCAATCATGCTAGTGACCAATGTGGAAAATGGTAGAAGACCACGGATGTGTGCTCGCCACATGCCTCGCCTGATCAACCGGGGGAAGTATACCTCCTTCCCCTCCATGACACAGCCAATCAGAAGAAGCATATCCATCGGAATCTCAGAAAAATGGGTAGTAGGCAGGACATAGTGGGCGAATATCTGCTGCCAAGTCCTAGCCTCTTTAGACAGATAAGTAAATAACATCCCCTTGGGCCTTTTGTTGTTAGAGTCCATCACCCAAGGGGCGTCCGGTTTGGCAATAACGCACTTCAGCTCCTCATAATCAAAGGTCATAGCATTTATAGCTATCTCTGCCTGCTGGTATGCACATGTGTCACCGGTCCGGGGTAGACAATGCAAAGCACCCTCAATAGCAGCCTCAGTCACTAAGACCTGTCCGCCCCGTAGGTGGACTGACTCAAGAGTCGTGTAGAAGAGGTTGCAATAAAACTCCTTGACCCATGAAGTGTTTATCCTTCCCCAAAAAAAAAGTTACACAAGTTGAATTTACCAATTGTTGCAAATGAATGAACCATGTTCAAGGAAACTGTCAAGTTAAATCAAATGGTGAATGTAGCACAATCCAAAAGGCATTTGATTAACTTGAAAAGTGAAAGCACGTAAGGGTTCGAATGGATGCATATCACGGGAATCATGACAAAAGTGGCAATGCCAACCCAAACAACCCAGGGTTGAACTTAGTAAACTCAATTGAAGCTCAATTTGAGAGGTACACAGTCCAATCCTAAGTAACAAGTTGAAGAATAACAATTTTCCGAAATTCGGTCAGCATTCTGGTAGTAATTTAGACGTTCCCGGATAGCAAATAACAGCAAAATCAGTCATATGAGTTCAACATATCAAACAGGTAAAACACTCAAGGAATTCATATGACTCGGCAGCATTAAGCAAGCAAGACAGCAGTGAAATAGACATATACAACAGAGCACACCACTCATCATTCATCATGTAACACTCGAACAAATAAACACAAACGGAGCACTTATCAGGCCCAGAATCATCTAACCACATCCTAACTACCTAACAGCATGCATTTCTAAGCTAACCTAACAAACAGATTATTCAACTAATTAATCTAATCTAATCATACCAGATAATGAAAAACAGTAAAGAAATAGAGCAGAGGCAGGGTGTAACCTGGAGTGCAGAAGCAGAAATGGAAAAGAAAGATAGAGGGAATGGATGGTTGATGACAGCGCTGCCTCAATAGTGGTGGCGACGGCGGACTCACGGTGGTGTAGGAAGCAGCGCAAGGAGTAGAGGCTGGAGCAGGGGTATGAAGACAAAACAGAAGGAGAAGTGCAGAGGAGTGGCGTTCAGTAATGGGTAGGGGTAGAATGTGAGAAGGGAAGGGTTCGCCGGCGGCGCTGGTAGTGAGTCGCCGAACAGAGAGTGAAGAGAGGGAGCGGTAAGGGAAGAAGATAGATGGGAGTGAAAAGAGGGGAGAAATATAAGAAGAGATGGATGGGGGTGAAGGCGGCCGGCGGCGACGTGGTGGTCGCGGTGGCGCTCGGCGACGGTTGCAGAGAGGAGTGAAGGTGAGGGGTTATGGGATTTGAGGGAGAGACGAAGAGGGAGAGACGTTGGGGGTGAGGGTTGCGCAAATGCGCTGGGTTCATCGCGTGGTTAAGGTTTAATTAATTTGAATCCACGCGTGCGCGCACCGCGCCGTCTGCGTGGGTGGAAAAATGAGTGAGTGGCGCGGGAGCGTCCTATGCGTGTCCGCGCATTGTGAGTTGGGCCAGGGGCTTAACGCTAGCCCAGAGTTAGCACAACTCTTGGGGTATAGGCCTGGGAACTTCGTCAGCGCATTGGCGCGCACGCGGCATGTGTGCGTCCGCATGCATTGCAAAATATGTATATCAATGCGTATGCGTGCAGTACGCATACGCGTGCATGAGGTTATGCCATTAGCTTAGTGTTGGCGCGAGAGTGGCCCAACTCTCTGGAAAATGTATGGGCCTGTATCCGCGTATGGACGCGCACGCGTACAGCGTGCGTATGTGTCCTGCCCCCTCTTTTTTTTTGAGATATCAAAAATAGCTCAAAAATCCTCCTAACATTACCTAAAGCTCAAAATTAGCCAAAAATATAAAGTGACAAAAATTCTCTTTGGCTTTTTGGGAATTTTCAAATACAAGCAAAAGAAGCTTGCCCCACAAGCAACCTACAATGAATTTATTGAAACAAATATATGGAAAGAAAACTATCTACAATGGTAACTCAATTCACTTATTAATAAAAAATGTAAGAGGGTGGAAAGAGTTTACCATGGTGGGGTGTCTCCCACCTAGCACTTTTAGTTTAAGTCCTTAAGTTGGACATTTGGGAAGTTCTTTGTCATGGTGGCTTATGCTTGTACTCATCCTTGAATCTCCAAGGATCTTTGCTCCTCAAATGGTTGACAGAAGTTCCAACCATCTTCACCAAGTTTGGATGGAGTTCCACCCAAGATATGAGCTCCCATAGTTGGTCTTCGTGCTTCGATCCGGGATCCCATATCCTATTTTCGCATCCGTCTTCTTGTTGGTCTTCATGAATTTTCCGTTCGGGTGGTTGACAAGTAGATTTCTCTTTAGCACACCAAGTCTCTTTCCTAGACCCATGTAAAGTAGCATTCATCCAATCATGGTCCCTATACTTTGAAGCTTTGACCTCAATGAGCCTAATTCCAAACTTCCAACCACTACACAACTCCTTTTTACCCGTTGTTCTACAAAGAGCTCTAAGTTGTTCATCCGTTTCAATCAAGCCATATTCAAGTGAGAAAGTAAAGCTTAGGTTTGAGGATTTTACCCACTTGAATGATATGTTGGATGGTGGCTTAGGGAGGGAAACCTCCCCACACTTAGACAATGCAAGGTTAACTTCCTTATGCTCTTCTTTGGGTATTTCTATCTCTTGACAACTTCTTTCATCTTCTTCTTGCTTGTTGACTTCTTCCCATTCCTCCTCATCATCAATCAAGTCAAACTTAGGGGGTTGTGTGAAATCTACTTCCATATCAGCTTCACCTTTGATGGAAGAGTCTTCAATGAGATCACCAACATCATTTGGTGTTGAGTTGTCTTCAATAGCTTCAATTTCACGCCCCATGAGAGAGGATTCAATTATTGATAGGAAATCATTGATGATTGAGTCCATCTCTTGATCAACCCCCTCATATTCTTCAATCTTTATATGCTCCGGAGGTTGTTGAGACTTCCATGGTGGTTCCGCATCTCCTAGATCTTCAACCACTTCTTCCTTTTCTTCAATGATCATAGGTTTCTCCAATTGCTCCAACACAAAGTTTGACTCTTCCTTCTTCTCCACCGAATTTTCCAATTTCTCTTTCATGCTTTGCTCTTCCTTTGGTTTTTCACATGTGGCCACGAAAGCACTTTGAGTATTCAAACATTGGTAACCTAAAGTATGCACTACCTTAGTCAAATTATTCACAAACTTTAGGGTGTTCCTTTGCATATCCGATTGTCCTTGAAGTAGCAAGGTGAGAGAGTCATCTATTGGGGCTTGGAGGGGATATGAAGGTTCATTATTTTGGAGAAAGGGTTCATAATAAGAAGGTGGTTCTTCATAGTAAGGGTATGGAGATGGCATGCATTGAGGTGCTTCTTGGTGGTAATAATGATAGGATTGTGGTGGTTCTAAAGGTTCTTGCTCATAACGATCACAAGGAAATGGCATGGGTGATTGGTCATACAATGGATGTGGGTCACAAGAAGGTGCTTGGTAAAAATAGGCTTGTGAGCATGGTTGATAGTCATGTTGAGGATAAGGTTCACGAGGATATGGTGGTGGTACTTGATTATCACAGAAAGAGTCACCATAGCCATTGAATTGGCATGCACTAGGATGCAAATTATACCTATAAGTATCCGGAGGTTAGATCCAATAGGAGTGATCAATTCCTTGAGACTCCTCCCATCTTAAAGTGTTCCATCCTTGGTACATGTTGTCATTGGAGTCCGCATTTCCTACAACATAGTGAGAACCAAATTCATAGCCAAAATGAGAATTCATAGTGGAAAAACAAAATAAAACTAACAAAATCTAATAAACAAGCGAAAGACAAACCTATTCACACTATTTACATATATACAATAACCAATAACATAACAACATTGCAACTCCCCGGCAACGGCGCCATTTTCATGATTGGATTTTTGACGGTTTAGAATTCATAAATGAAATCTCGTTGCAATACAGTTTCTAAACCAACATTAATCCCTTCATACAAAAATTTTGTTTGTCACAAGTACAAACCCCTAATTTTCCTAATAACCGAAGTATTTAAACCTCGGATCGTCTCTCAAGGAATTGCAGGATAGTGTTCTTGTTATTGGCCATGGACATGTATATTTTGGGGTTTTTATTGGGAACAAGAAAAGTAAATGATAAAGGAAATCAAATGACAAAAAGGTCTTGGCAAGGTTTAGTGGTCAAGGTCCTCTATCCTTATCACTAACCACAACATGATAATTGCAAGGATCAATCCCATTAAGTCATCCTCTAACAAGTAAAGGAAAGTCAAATGAGCTATATCAATCCAAGTCCATAAGTCCTAGCTATTCACTAATTGAATTAATGAGAGCTAGAGTCAATGGCTATTAACTATCAATCACTTGGACATTAGCAACTCAAGAGTTCCTAAGTTACCTTCCCAAGCCAAGAATATAAAATTCTACTCTAACATCTTCTCAAGCATTTTGACAAACACTTGGGAGGTATAAAAGGAAAACAAAGTAAGTTGACAACAAGAATGAAATCTAACAACAATTATTGCAAAGAATTAACAACAACAATAAAAAAGAACATTATTGACATGAGTTACCTCAAATTGAATTGAAAGAAAAGTAGAAGAGACAAGAGTAAATCTACAACAAAGCATGAGAACAAAATAGAAGAAATTACAACAAAAGAATAGAAGAACAACGTGTAACAACAAAGAATTGAAGAGTAGGAGTAGAAGAGAGCATGAATTGAAACCTAAATCTAGGCTTATTGACCTAACCCTAATCCTAATCCTAGAGAGAAGTGAGAGCTTCCCTCTCTAAAACTAACTCTAAACTCTTAACTAAGCTAAACTAAACTAATGATGCCTTCCCCTTCAATCCTTGGTTCCTTTTATCTTTTCCCGCCAAAAACTTAGCTCCAAATGGGGCTAGAAACCCTCCAAAATTACCAGGCACGAGTTCTTCTTTAAAAATCATGTACGGCTTTCGGCGCGTACACGCACAGCACGCGTACGCGTTCCTGGAGCATTTCACAATCCGTGCGTAGGCGCATAGTGCGCGCGCGTCCATGGGCTTTCTCCAAATCTTTGGCTTTTCATTATTTCTCCACTTCGTATGCTTTTCTTTCACTCCTTTGATCCCTTCCTAGCTCTTTTCAACCTGAAATCACTAGCAAACACATCAAGGCATCTAGTGAAATCAAAGGAAAATTAAAACTATCAAATTAAAGGTCTAAAAAAGCATGTCTTCACATCTAAGCACAAATAAGGAGACAATCATAAAATCATGCTATTTCATTGAATAAAGGTGAGAAAAGGTTATCAAAATGCTCTAAATTCAACACAAGATAAACCCTAAAAACGGGGTTTATCAGAGGGATAGGAGTTGTATGATTTGTATGTATCTAATATGGATAAGTTACTTGAGTAAGAAGTTTTGTTTTATATATATGCTTGTTTATTTTATTGTAAAAGTGAAGAACTGAAGATTGATGGTTTAGAAGTTATAATAAATACTCATTGTAAGTATAGTTACTAAACTAAGCAATCAACCTTTCTTACAAATGTTTTGGTTGTCACAAGTAACAAACCCCTTTTTAAAATTGATAACCGAGTATTTAAACCTCGGGTCGTCTTCTCAAGAAATTGCAGGGAGGTATGTTCTTATTATTGGTTATAAGTCTTGTAAATTGGGGGTTTTGGAAAGAAGGAGCAAGTAATGTAAGATAACAAGTCGTTAAAATAATAAATAACAAAGCTCTTGGCAAGGTATAAGAACTGGAAGTCATATCCTAGTTATCCTTATCAATTGTGATGAGAATGGATTTTTCTCCTACTTTGTTAACCTCTAACTATGAAGGTAAGTTAAGTGGATGAATTAATTTTTATTCCTCAGATCCTAGTCTTTCCTTGGGAAAAGTTAGAGTTATTGGAACTTAAATTAATTCTTGAAGAATTCCAATTTTCAATCAACAATGAGTTTGATAACTCAAGAGTCACCAATTATTTAACCAAAGCCAAAAGGAAAAATATCTAAATTAAATTAAAAGCATTTATAAATAAAGCAAAGCAAAATTAAATCTGAAAATACCTCGAATTGCATTAATAATAGAAGATCAATCTAAACATAAAGAGTTCATAAATTAAATTAAGAAAAGAAATAAAAAGAACATTGAACCTGGGATTAAGAGGCACTCCTAAAACTAAGAGAAATCCTAAATCCTAATCCTAAGAGAGATGATAGAACCTCTTTCTCTAAAAACTACATCTAAATCCTAAAATTGTGAATATTGAAAGCCTGATTATGAATGGATGCATTCTCCTAATTTATAGCCTCTAATCTGTGTTTTCTGGGCCGAGAACTGGGTCAGAAACAGCCCAGAATTCGCTGGTTGCGAATTCAAACACGCTGATTTTTCGTCACTGCGATGCATCCGCGTGGAACACGCGTTCGCATCGCCTATCGTCAGGGAAACTATGGTATATTATATATCAAATCGAAGCCCCAGACGTTAGCTTTCCAACGCAACTGAAACCGCATCATTTGGATCTCTGTAGCTCAAGTTATGACCGTTTGAGTGCAGAGAGGTCAGGCTGGACAGCTTTGCAGTTCCTTCAACTTCTTGTACTCATTCCACTTTTGCATGCTTCCTTTCCATCCTCTAAGTCATTCCTACCATGTAATCTCTGAAAACACTTAACACACATATCAAGGCATTTAATGGTAATAAGGGAGGATTATTATTTGGTAATTTAAAGCCAAAGAAGCATGTTTTCAATCATAGCACAAATTCTGGAAAGGAATTGTAAAACCATGCAAATAGTATGAATAAGTGGGTAAAGAGTTGATAAAACCACTCAATTGAGCATAAGATAAACCATAAAATAGTGGTTTATCAACCTCTCCACACTTAAACATTAGCATGTCCTCATGCTAAGCTCAAGAGAAGCTATAAAGAAATGAAGAGGAATGGTAGAATGCATGAAATGCAACCTATCTATATGAATGTAACTATATGCAAAAATGTTTCTACCTACTTGGTTAAAAATAAGTTCTCCAAGACAAACATAAATCAGGTTTCACTAATTCAATTTATACAATAAAGGACAAGTGAACTTGTAAGAAGATAGCTCATGAAAGCAGGGAACATAGAATCAAGCATTGAACCCTCACTGGTAGTGTATATCACTCTAACTCTCAAGTGTCTAGGGTCAATCACTCTATTCTTTCCTAGTCATGCTTTCTAAACCTTGTTCTTCATCTAACCAATCAACAAATACTTAGCATACTAATGCAAACATCATGAGGTCTTTTTAGGGTTGTAATGGGGCTGAGGTAAAGGTAAGGGTACATGTATGGCCAAGTGAGCTATAATATGAATCTTTGACTAACCTAAGCTCTCACCTAATATACATATACTCTATATACTGTTAAATTCATGCCTAACTACCCATAATTTCCACTTTTGTATGATTTCCATACTCATGTACCAAATTTTTGATATTTCTTTACTTTTATCACATGTGCATTGATCTTTTTATTAACTTAGCATTAGAGTAATTTTGTCCCCTTATTTATTTACTTATTTATTGAATATTTTTGGATTTTTCTCTCTTTTTTTTTGTAGAGAAATAAACATAACTTATCAATGCACATGGATTTTTCATTATTTTTCTATTTTGGTTTTTCATAAGTAGGTTCCCAAATTCCTAATATTCAAATAAATTAGAAACATGATACATTCCCTTATCAACCCATGTTCCCACAATTCCCCATACTTAGTTGATGCACAATCTCTATCTTAAGCTAACCATAGATTCAATTTGGGATATATAATTGTTTTTCTGCTTAAGGCTAGTAATGTGGTAAAATATAGAATAAATGGGATTAAAAGGCTCAAGGTGGCAAACAAAGGTGATTGAAAGGGTAGGCTTATTTGGGATAAGTGAGCTAAAATCAAACAATGGCCTCAATCATATGCAAGCATGTAAATACACTAAATATTGGACATATAGAATAGAACAAAGCAAAGATTGCAATCATAGAGAAGAAAACACACAAGAATAAAAATTTATCGTTAAATAATGTAACCATATAAATAAGCTCAAAATCTTACGGGTTGTGTGTTCTTTGACTCAAAAACCATGTTCCAAATATAACTTCAAACAAGTTTTACACAAAAAAATTTTTTTATTTTAAATTAGTGAAATTTTTCAAAAATAGGATCTTAAAAAAAAACTTATTATTTTAACCAAGCAGTGGCTAAAATGCATAAAATCAAACAATCATGCAGTGAAACATGCAAATGTAAAAATGTACTAAATAGAATATTGGTGTTGAGAAGGAAATAACTAACCCATGGAGATCGGTATCGACTTAAGGTTGCACCGTCCTCGGTGCATGCTAAGATGTGCAAGTGGACGGGTGGCTTCAACTGATGCTTTTCGCTATAGATTGTGCAGATTGACTTGCCTGTCTCCCCATGTAAACGTCTTCCGGTTCTCTTCCGGGTGGCCATCCTGAAAGAAAAAGGGAAGAAAAGTAACCCAGAAATAAAGATAAGAAAATAAATGAAGTATGGGTGGGTTAATGCCAAATGATAAGAGTCTCATTTACATGAAAGCTTCAACATGTACGTGAGAAAATAATAGAAGCCATGGCATACCAGTGGTACAAAATTTGCAACAATGGGAAAGAGAGTGGGGAAGGAGAGATAATATAAATTCATGTCAATGCAAAAGTAATACAGGTATAAAAGATTGGCATTGATTTAAATAATATTACTCAATCAGAATTAAACAAGTCACTAAGCATCAAGAAAATACCAGAAAAGATGTAACAGTTGAATAAGAACATTTGAACACCAATAATAATTTTAGAAAAATAAAAATAAAAATATGCAATGAATGAAAGTATACAAATAAATTAAATAAAATGAAAGTGAAAAAGGATGAGAAGTTAAAAAGATGAAGAAAAAGAAAGTAAGAAAGGAGAGAGAAAGAAGAAAAGATAGAAGAAATTAGGATTTGGGAAGAAAAAAGATAAGATATTTTTGGCAGAGTTGGATGAGCTGTGCGGCGCGAGCGATGCGGATGCGTGGGGTACACGTTCGCGTGAGCAGTGCTTAAATGATTCGATGCGATCGCATCGGTCACGCGGACGCGTGACATGATCCGTGCGAGTGGCGCGAGGGCAGCCGCGCGCTCGCACAACTCTCTGTTCGAAACTCTTTTGGCCAAAATATTGGGTGACGCGGTCGCGTGGTTGACGCGATCGCGTGGATGGCCAAGATCGGAGGGCGACACGGACGCGTGGGGCACGCGGTCGCGTCGTAGGGCTTGTGCGTCTAGCACCATTCTAGCCCAACTTACTGCCATACACCCATTTACGTCGATTCCACAGATCCACGCGGTCGCGTGGGGGACGCGGACGCGTGGGATGCTCTTTTGCCACATGACGCGGTCGCGTGGGGTCAAATTATGCTAAAGGCACGTCTCCAGCCACGCTCTCACGTGACTTTCTGTTCGATTTCTTTTCTTCCCAATGCACTGGTGACGTGGACGCGTCAGCGACGCTGCCGCATCGCGTGTGTGCTTTTTTTTTTTTTTAATAATGCAGTGTGCAGAATGCAATGCTAATATGAATGTTATGCATGATTCCAGGTTCAATCAATACTCAAAAACAAACAAAATAGACTAAAATTAAAACTGAAAAAGGGATGATCATACCATGGTGGGTTGTCTCCCACCTAGCACTTTTAGTTAAAGTCCTTAAGTTGGACATTTGGTGAGCTCCCTGTTATGGTGGCTTGTGCTTGAACTCATCCAGGAATCTCCACCAATGTTTGTACTTCCAGTAACCTCCGGGATCCCAAACAAGGCACATAAAGCCCTTGAGAAGTTTTAAACAGGTTCTCAGGCTTCCAGTGTGCTGAATGTCAGAACAGACTCTAGGATCCCAAACTTTGCTTTTACACCCGTCTTTGTGTTGATCATCATGATTCCATCCGGGTAGCAAGCAATCTGAATTCTCACTAAAGCGGCCAAACAACTTCCTAGACCAATTCAGTTGAGTTTTACACCAACCTTTGCGTTTAAACTTAAAGCTTCCAACCATAATGAACCTTGCAGGACAATTCTTACCACTGGCCATCTTCCTCTTACTCTTAATGCCACAAAGAGCTCTAAGTTGACCATCCGTCTCCAGTAGCCCATATTCAAGTGGGATTAGAAAGCTAAGGGATAAGAATTTTACCCACTTGAATGTTGTGAAGGATGATGGCAACTTAGGGGGAGGGGTCTCCAATAACTTTGGCAAGGTGATTTCAAGCTCCACTCCCTTGTGCTCTTTGACAACTTCCACCTCTTTGCAAACTTCTTCAATTTCAACCTCTTCCTCTTGGTAGCTTTCTTCCAATTCAATCTCTTCTTCATTACTTACCAAGGGAATGGGAGGCTGTGCTTCTTCTTCTTTGGTCTCCATCTCTTGATCAACCTTTACAAAGTCTTCAACCATGATCTGCCTTGGAGGTTGTACGCTCTCCTCAACATCAACATCAAACACCGTGGAAGGAGGCTCTGTGACTGGACTTTCCAATGGAGGTACAGCATCTCTTAAGTCTGCAACCACTTCTTCCTTTTTAATAATTGCTGCTTTGTCCAGTTGTTTAAGTATAAAATCGTACTCATCCTCGATGATTTTCTTTCCATGACAACTCCTTTCAACTACTCTTTCATCTTCAAGGGTCTCTCCTACCTTTACCCGTAGAGCCTCCTCTAGTTCCTTATGAAGTATGGATTCGCGAAGATGATTCCTTCTTTCTTGTTTCATATCAATAGCATGATTGGGATCATCTTGCTCTTGGATTGATGGATGTGGGTGCTCTTCCATGGAGGGTGGTGATGGGATGAAAAGATCATTATGTGGTTGAAAAGGAAGTGCACTAGAGCTTGAGGGTTGAATTTTGGAGGTAGAGGGTTGGTTTATGCGGGATATAAGATTTTGGAGTGTAGAGGTGAGACCAATGATATTAGAGATGAGTGTATTGTTATCCAATGGAGGTTGGGGTGGATCTATGTATGGCTCATTCGGTTCATAGGGTGGTTGGTATGGTGGATGTGGGTTAGGGTCATATGGAGGTAAATGGTGTAAAGGGGCTTGTGAGTTTGGTGGTTCAAAGGTATGTTGGGGATGGATATTGTGAATATTGAAAGCCTGATTATGAATGGATGCATTCCCCTACTTTATAGCCTCTAATCTGTGTTTTCTGGGCCGAGAACTGGGTCAGAAACAGCCCAGAATTCGCTGGTTGCGAATTCAAACACGCTGATTTTTCGTCACTGCGACGTGTCCGCGTGGAGCACACGTTTGCGTCGCCTATCGTCAGGGCAACTATGGCATATTATATATCAACTCGAAGCCCCGAACGTTAGATTTCCAACGCAACTAGAACTGCATCATTTGGATCTCTGTAGCTCAAGTTATGACCGTTTGAGTGCAGAGAGGTCAGGCTGGACAACTTTGCAGTTCCTTCAACTTCTTGTATTCATTCCACTTTTGCATGCTTCCTTTCCATCCTCTAAGCCATTCCTGCCCTGTAATCTCTGAAAACACTTAACACACATATCAAGGCATTTAATGGTAATAAGGGAGGATTATTATTTGGTAATTTAAAGCCAAAGAAGCATGTTTTCAATCATAGCACAAATTCTGGGAAGGAATTGTAAAACCATGCAAATAGTATGAATAAGTGGGTAAAGAGTTGATAAAAACCACTCAATTGAGCACAAGATAAACCATAAAATAGTGGTTTATCAAAAACTATTTTTCCGGTTTTTCAAATAAAATAGCGACACGGTTTCGAGTCAAAGGCTCATATTTTATTATTAAGTACCTGAAGTCGTCGTAATACCTCTTGCTATCAGAGTGGCGCAACCAAAAGCGTGACATTCTAATAGTGAGGATGTTACATTATATTATAATTATAATTATTTGACTAAAATCTTTCGACAATTTATAATCTCTTAATATGAAATAAATTTATTAAGAATTTGAAAATTTTAGACTTTTCAAAAATTTTCTTTTAAACACAAATATATCTTTTAGTATATATTCATTTTAGATTTTATGTGTTATATTTTATTATAGTAATATTTTGGACATAGGTATAACTTAGTATAAAAATAAAAAACTTTGGTAAAAAAATAGAAAATAAATGATATTACATATATACGATGACAAATAAAATTAATAAGAATCTTGGCCTAGCCCGGGCATCCCCCGCGGCCCAGTCGCGGTCGTTGTCTGGTCTCCGTTTCACGGGCCTTGGCCTGCCTCGGGTAACCACGCCTTCTCATAGGGACTATTTATGGCCTCCAGCGAAACTGCTCTACGGGTCGAATTTCGACGCAGTTAATGAAAAAAAAGGTTTTTTTTACTCAAGTAGAAAAGTATAGTCCATAATATTAACCTTAATATCACTCTTCACTAAACCTTTATTCAGGAGCAGCACACTCCACTCCTATTACTGTAAAGATGATAAAAAAGAAAAAATAAAAGCAACATTCCAATTTTTTTCTTATATATATAATTTCAAAAAATATACATTGTATTCACATTTGTCAGAGGCTAGATTGCACATTTGCCGTCAGATTTTTCGTTAGAAACATGAAGAAAATTTGACGATATTGAAATTACTGTCAGAATGAATTAAACGGTATAAATTTTGTCAATAAATATTTATCGTTGGAATTTTTTTGTCTGACAATAATTATTGTCAGATTCTGCGACGAATTACTAGCTCGGAGAACCAATTGGTTATCGGCAAATTTTTCTAATGGTATTCTTAGCGCCAAAAAAATGTTGTTTCTCATACTATTACTGTCATATTATTCCCACAATAAATCTGACGGTAATGTCAATTTTTAAAAAAAATGAAATAAATAGTTAATTTTTAACTTTTAATTTAAATTTATTTTTCACACAATTAATGGTCAATTCATAAATAATGAAAACCTATTATTTAAAATAAATTATACAATATTTAAATAAATTAAAAGTCAAGTACAACAAATAAATACAATGAAACAATAAAACGAAACACTAATAACTATAGATCCATGTAGTCCTCCTCGTCGTCGTCGTCAGTCCCGTGGCCTTGAGGAGGCGGCATAGAAGGCGGTGATGTCTGTGTGCCACCAGTAGGGATGATGACAGCGGCACGCATCTGAGCCTAGTACACTTCCATCTGAGCCTCCATATGCTGAAGCCGCTCCAGCTGCTCCCTCCACTCTAGCCTGAGGTCATCTGTATCTGTTATGCATGTGAGAATCTCCTAATACCTCTCCTGATAATCGCTCAGCTCTTGAGCCTGCTGGTGAAGGCTGCGTTGGAGCTCCTGCACCTGCAGCCTCAAATCCACGCCTTTTTCGGGCTCGACGACTCGACTAGTTACAGAGCCTGACGACGACCTCAATATGGAGGTGTGGAGGCTACTGGTGAAGAACGATCCCAACCCATATACATGGTTCTTGTGCGGCGCTGAGGAGGTCTCGCGTCAAACCGCATTGGGATTGACGACTGAAGCTGCAGAGCCATTGACGGCGTCCTCCCCACTTTGCTGAGACTGCTAAGTCGCGGCCTCTAGTCTCTGTGTGTAGGAATCCTATGTAACACAAGTTATTGTGATTAGTATGACAGATATACAGTTAATCTCTAATAATTTTATACTAGAAGATCAGATGTATGTTTACTCACATAATGGTCCTGAGACCGCTGATAAGCAAATCTCGCTGTGGTCTCCTTCAGGATGTGGATGTACTTGAAAGTCTCCGCCAATATCACCTCGCGATCCAACGACTTTGACTACACATGTTAAATTGAAACAATATGATTAGGACGCCTAGTAATGATATGCAAAAGAATATAACTAAATTTTTAACAAAATTAAAGTCACTACACACCAGCTTGACCTTAGTCTTCATGAAGGTCGTTGAGCTGCCGGTATACTTGGACGACCTGACCGATGCTCTACTAGCTCTGTTTGTGAGACGTCGATGCCTGAACCCCTCGTTGGTCTCCTGATGAATAACAAAGCCTTCTTTATCTCTGGTCGAAGCCAGCTCATCAGGTGGTCTCGTCCTTCACGAACATCCTCCAATATCTGCTGGAGTCGCCGACCCATTCCATGGTGAAATATTTATCTGATGGTAAGATTGTGCTCAGCGTCCCATATAAAGTGTAGCTGCAACAAAGAAACTTTAAAATTAGTTAATCAAAATATAAGATATAAACTAGCTAAAAAGGTTGGTAACTAAAAAAAAATAATTACTGCCCATTTCTGAAACCATCGCTCTCTGGACTCAGTGGGGATCTTCTAGTAGCTAGGCTAGGGATAGTCGTACATCAGCTTGATGACATTGGTCATCTCCTGAGTACACGCGTTGCTGTTCAGTGCAAACTTAACAATAATCCACAAACAAAATAATATGGCAATAACCATAATCACAAAGAAAAAACACTAACCAGGCAACCAAATCTAAATCCACTAAACAAGAAACAATAACCAGGAACTTGTAGTAATAACTATAATCAGTAAACAAGAAATACTAACCAGGCAACCAAACCTAAATCCACTAAATAAGAAACAAAAACCAAGTACTTGCAAAAATAACCATAATCAATAAACACAAAACACTAACTAGGCAATCAAACCTAAATCCACTAAACAAGAAACAATAACCAGGCACTTGCAGCAATAACCATAATCAGTAAATAGGAAACACATTCAGCCATTCAAACCTAAATCTACTAAACTAGAATAAATTTGAAGGCACTTTTAGCAATAACAATAAATAAGAAATATATAAGGCTCAAAGTGATACTTACCCCATGCCGCTATCAAGCCAAATGGTCAACCGTACGATGGAAGGTGGTGGAGGGACATCAGCTGCCTCACTTCCGTGAGAGGACTGGGCCGCAGCATCCGTTGCTGGAGACAGCGTCACCGTGGCAACGGGCTGCTGAGTGGTAGGAGGCGGCGTCATTGTCGTAGATGGAGGCACGTAATTGGGGTTAGGGACCAAGACGAACAGCTGTTCTGCTAAACTCGCAACCAGTGACCCCACCGGGATAGTCGAAGTAGAGGGAGAGAATCCAGAATTTTTGTGGGTGCTGGAAGAAACCCTTCCTCTACCACGACCACGTCCACGACCAATAGCTTGATCCGCGACACCTCTACTTGTCGTCATGATTGCAAATAGCATACCAATTAACAGAAATTTAGAACAACAAATCAACAATAAACTATAATAATACCAATGTAATTCTTATAACTAATACTACAACATTAAGTTCAACATTTGATGATATAAACAAGTGTCTTAGAATCAAACCATTTCAACCAGAATGTTCATTATTGGATCTAAATCAGATACTAAGTATGGAAAATACTTCAATCAAGCAAATTGGCATTTACACACAACATACATACACAAAACTCAATTAGCAAATAATTTGCAACACATTACAATCCTTTATCACAAAGAGATTTAATTAACTATGCCAAGCAAAAATAAAACATCCTAAATTACATGGTAGGTATAACACGCAATTTAAAATGGACAATAGACATAGAGGCATATAAACTCACACTTAGCGTGAACATACATCAAATATACAAAATCAATATAACTAAGTAACAGTTGAAATTTCAAAATCAAGTCAATGTTATTCAACCAAATTTCAGCAATTGTTCAACAAAACAAATTGTGTTTTAACATTAATTCACACAAATTCAGTATATTCAACACAAAATCAGCAGTATTATCCATCAATTCAGTCAATTTTCAACACTTTCAATAATATAACACAAACTAATAATCCTAAAACTAACCTACGTTAATCACCTAAAATAAAAAAATTAACTCTAACTAAATTAACTAACTAAAATTAGAATAATGAAACAACCTAACCAAAACTGAATTTGAAAAAGAAAGTAAAACAAAGTTTAAAAAAACGGGAATGCAGAACAAAGAGAGAACATAGAAGAGGTGAAGATGCAGCAGCACTATAATATTGCCGGAGCTAGAGGTGGCAAAAGGGTGGTCACCAAACGCTGGGGAACCCACCAAAGGCTGGACAGCAGCAACGCGATGATGGTGGGGGCAGTGGTGGTAAGACAGCGTGAGGAGAAAGGAGAGGAGGGGAAGAAGGAGAAGAAGGGAGTAGTCGACGGTGGGTTGACGGCCTTGGAGATGGGGCTGTGATGGTGGTGGTCTCGATAAGATGGTGGTGATGGAGAAAATGGAAGAAGTAAGAGAGAGGGATGGTGGTGAATCTCGAATGAGGGGGAAGAAGGTTCATGATTTTAATTTACGCCCTGTTATTGTCGGATTTACCGTCAGAAAAATTCGACGGTACACCATTGCGGGTCACCAAAATGCAGCATTTCACTAATTAGGTTACCGTCGGATTTTTCTGATGGTAAAGGATGCGCTAGTTTAATTTTTTTCCTCCAAATATTACTGACAAATTTACCATCAGAAACTTAGATCTGCCGGTAATTACTTAATCTTACGAATTCATTGTCGTTACTGTCGATAAATTCGTCGCTATTCTGTGATGCTAAATCTGACGGTACTCAACGTTTTCTTATAGTGTAACTTTAAAAAACTAGTCAGTTTCCAATTTGGTCTTATTCTATCAGTTTCTGGCCAATTTTTTTATTTTTGTTCTGTGTTTTAATTGATGTTTTGATATAAAATCAAGAAGGATAATGTGAGGGGTATATCAAGTGCCTAAGAAAAAAAATACTTGAAGTTGGAATTGTTTGAAATTCTTAGAGTCTATACTGTTAAGTGGATTTCAACTTAATACACTAACACTTTGTGAGGTGATGGATCAAAGTTTTCTTATTTGTAGCAATTTATCAAGCAGCATACATACTCAGTGTGTAAATCCTAATTAATGAATAATTAGTTAATAAATTTAATTATTATTTAAAAGAATTAGAAAATTAAAATTTGATAAGTTAGAAGAGTAGAAATATCAAAAATATGAATTTTGGTACTAATTTTAAAATTTTTGCCCCAAAATTAAACCGTTGGTCCGAATCGATTAGACCGGATCCAAACTGGGTCAAGGCTCAATATATAAGGCCATAATACAGCCTCCTTCTTCCCCAACAAAGGGAATCATGCTGAATGAAGGCGGACTCAAGAACCCTAACTGCATAGTTTCTCAATCTTTAATCTTCTATATCTTTCAATCCGGAGTTTCGATTGACGAGCTGTCAGTGGCCACATGTTCGTCTCAGAATTCTTTACAAAATTCACCAAACAATTTAATAAGAACTTTTCAATTTCTCAACTAGCATTTCTCCTTTCAAATTTGAAAATTTTGGGTTCTTAGGTTTTGAGATTTTGTGATTTAATGATGTTAGGTGTGCTCTAGTGGTGAAGAATCACTAGGTTTTGCTTCGATTATCCATGGGAATGGTAAGGAACTCTAAACCCTTGTGGTTATCTGATGAGCGGATAATTTATACGCTTTTTGGCATTGTTTTCACATAGTTTTTAGTATGATTTAGTTAGTTTTTAATATAATTTTATTATTTTTTAAATAAAATCACATTTCTGGACTTTACTAGGAGTTTATGTATTTTTTTGTGATTTTAGGTAATTTCTGGCTAAAATTGAGGGACTTGAGCAAAAATCTGATTCAGAGGCTGAAGAAGGACTGCAGATGCTGTTGGATTCTGACCTCCCTGCACTCGAAGTGGATTTTTTGGAGCTACAGAAACCCAATTGGCGCGCTCTCAATTGCATTGGAAAGTAGACATCCAGGGCTTTCCAGAAATATATAATAATCCATACTTTGTCCGAGTTTTGACGACGCAAACTGGCGTTCAAATGCCAACTTCCTACCATATTCTAGAGTTAAACGCCAGAAACAGGTTGCAAATCAGAGTTAAACGCCAGAAACAGGCTACAACCTGGTGTTTAACTCCAAAAAGAGTCTCTATACATGAAAGCTCAATGCTCAGCCCAAGCACACACCAAGTGGGCCCGGAAGTGAATTTCTACATCATTTACTTATCTTATGTAACCCTAGCTACTAGTTTAGTATAAAAACTACTTTTAGTGATTCATTTTATATCTTTTGATCATCCTTGATCAGGGATCAGTCTTTTTTCCCTATTTTTTCGAATTCATATGCCATTTGGGGAGGCTGGCCATTCGACCATGCCTAGACCTTGTTCTTATGTATCTTCAACGGTAGAGTTTCTACATACCATAGATTAAGGTGTGGAGCTCTGCTGTTCCTCATGAATTAATGCAAAGTACTATTATTTTTCTATTCAACTCAAGCCTATTTCTTCTCTAAGATATTCATTTGCACACAAGAACATGATGAATGTGATGATTATGTGACGCTCATCACCATTCTCACTTATGAACGCGTGCCTGACAAACACTTCCGTTCTACATGAAAGCAAGCTTGAATGCATATCTCTTAGCCTCCTGATTTATGATCAGAGTCTTCGTGGTATAGGCTAGAATTATTGGCAGCCATTCTTGAGATCTGGAAAGTCTAAACCTTGTCTGTGGTATTTCGAGTAGGATCTGGGAAGGGATGGCTGTGACGAGCTTCAAACTCGCGAGTGCTGGGCGTAGTGACAGACGCAAAAGGATCACTGGATCCTATTCCAGCATGATCGAGAACCGACAGATGATTAGCCATGCAGTGACAGCACATTTGGACCATTTTCACTGAGAGGACGGGATGTAGCCATTGACAACGGTGATGCCCAACATACAGCTTGCCATGGAAAGGAGTATGAGTGATTGGATGAAAGCAGTAGGAAAGCAGAGGTTCAGAAGGAACAAAAGCATCTCCATACGCTTATCTGAAACTCTCACCAATGAATTGCATAAGTATCTCTATCCTATTTTATATTTTAATTATATTTTAACTATCAATTCACCATAACCATTTGAATTCGCCTGACTGAGATTTGTCAGATGACCATAGCTTGCTTCAAGCCGACAATCTCTGTGGGATCGACCATTACTCACGTAAGGTTTATTACTTGGACGACCCAGTGCACTTGCTGGTTAGATGTACGAAGTTGTGAAAAAGAACTAAGATTATGAACGTGCGTATTAAGTTTTTGGCGCCGTTACCAAGGAATGAACAATCACGATTTCGTGCACCATTATCCAATTATGTGAACCCTATTTATTAATTTGGTGAATTTCATGGAATTAGATTGATTTTATGTTAAATTAGAGATTTAATCGGTGAACTGGAGCACTTGAAATCAAATTTTGGTGGCTAGAGCTCTTTGAAATCGATTTGGAGCCTTGGAAGCTTGGAATTTTTGGCGTTTGTGACTTAGGGAGAAATCAGCCAAGGTATGGTATTAGTTTTTCGTAGTTAATGTTAAATGTCATGTGAAAACTTAGGCTAGTGGCCATATGATAGCCTTGAATGCTTTGAATTATTGAGTTATTGGGTTAAATGTATATATGTATATAATGTATGATGATGACTGTTAATGGTTAGTGATCAAACATGAAGATTGTGAATGAATGTATAAGTTGTCATGTTGAGGTATATGAATTATATATGTTGATGATTTGATGATTAAGAAGTGATGATAATTGTTGATGTTGGTGATTATTTGTGATAATTAAGAATGTGAAATATGAATTGAGTTGAGAAGTTGGGTGTGGGATGGTTGAAGAAGGATAGAAAGATAATTGATAGTGATTTTTTATTGCAATTGAAGTGAATTGGATTGAGGATTTTGGAAAACTAGTGTTTGGAAACTTTGGTAAAAGTTAATTTTTTACCAACTTCCGTGGGTCATAACTTGGCTTCTGGACCCCAAATTTTGCAAAACTTATTTCAAATAAAAATTGAGTCTGTGAAGTTTATGTTGTTTGAAGAACGGAGGAAAAATTATTTAAAATGAAAAATTATGCGCGATTGAAGTTTGGTGTAAAAAACTGGTTTTCTGCAAACTTAGCAGCTTTTGAGGAAAAAAGGGGTGGTTGCGTACGCGAACATGCACGCGACGCGGGACTTAGGCTCTGCCCAGGCGTTCTGCGTACTGATGAGCGGATAATTTATACCCTTTTTGGCATTGTTTTTACATAGTTTTTAGTATGTTTTAGTTACTTCTTATTATATTTTTATTAGTTTTTATGCAAAAATCATATTTCTGGACTTTACAATAAGTTTATGTATTTTTTTGTAATTTCAGATATTTTCTGGCTGAAATTGAGGGACCTGAGCAAAAGTCTGATTCAGAGGCTGAGAAAGGACTGCAGATGCTGTTGGATTCTGATCCTCCTGCACTCGAAGTAAATTTTCTAGAGCTACAGAAGCCCAATTGGCGCGCTCTCAATTGTTTTAGAAAGTAGACATCTTGGGCTTTCCAGAAATATATAATAGTCCATACTTTATTCGAGATTTGATGGCCCAAACTGGCGTTAAACGCCAGCTAAAAACTTTCTGGCGTAAAACTCCAAGAATGGCCTATGCACGTTAAAGCTTCAATGCTCAGCCCAAGCACACACCAAGTGGGCCCCGAAAGTGGATTTTTGCACTATCTACACTTAGTTACTTATTTTCTGTAATCCCTAGTAACTAGTTTAGTATAAATAGCACTTTTTACTATTGTATTCATATCCTTTGTCAACCTCTTTGGGAGGTTGGCCATTCGGCCATGCCTAGACCTCTTTTCACTTATGTATTTTCTACGGTGGAGTTTCTACACCCCATAGATTAAGGTGTGGAGCTCTGCTGTTCGTCATGAATTAATGCAATTACTACTGTTTTCTATTCAATCACGCTTGATTCTACTCTAAGATACCCACTCGTACTTCAATATGGAGAATGTGATGATCCGTGACACTCATCATTATTCTCAAACCTATGAACGCATGCCTGACAACCACTTCCGTTCTATCTGAGCTCAACGTAGTCATTGGACGACAGCTTGAGTGCGTATCTCTTGGGTCTCTGATCACATCAACCCTTAAGTTCCAACCTACCTACTAATTAGCTTAGTAGTGGGTTAGCGTCAATGGGTATCAAATTGATCACTAAGGGTTCTCAAATCATCAAATCCATTATACCCAATAACTCAAGTTTACCCAATTCCCTTGGCTTAGACCAAGAGTTGACAAAACTACTCAAAAACTAAAGGGAACATTTCATCAAACACATAGAGTGCAATAGAAATAAACATCATAAATTGCAAGAAATAGAAAAATCTACCAACTACTAATTACAAGGAAAGTAAGATCACAATTCAATTCATCAATAAAAAGAAACATCAACATCAAATTGCATTAAATGTAAACTAAATTCAACATGAGTTCATCTTCACAAAAGAGAGCAAATTGAGAAATTAACTTCACAAATAAGAGAATCAAGATGTAGAAATGAGAAATTATAAAAGAAACAAAATGAGATCAAGTAATTGGACATGGATCTAAGACAATCTAACCTAATCCTAACCTAATTCTAGAGAGAAGAGGGAGCTTCTCTCTCTAGAAATCTAACTAAAGGCTTATGTTGGCTAAACTAATTGCTCCCCCTTTGCTTAGACTTCAATTCTGCATGAAATATACTCAGAAACAAGTTGGATTTGGGTCCGGGCAGCTCAGAAATCGCCCCCAGCGTTTTGCCTTTAAGTGGGCCACGTGAGAGTATCGGCGCGTACGCGCCATGTGCGCGTGTACGTCAATTGGCAAATTCTTCATCTGCGCAGACGCGTCATGTACGCGTGCGGGTCTCTATGCGAAACCACTTCTGCACGTGCGCACCTTGTACGCGTGCGCGTCCATTGATGCATTCCCAATCATTGTTTCTTCATGCATTCTCCCATTTGTATGCTTTTCTACTCATTTCTTCCATTCAATACTTGCCTTATGAACCTGAAATCACTCAACAAACACATCAAGGCATCGAATGGAATTAAAGTGAATCAAAATCACCAATTTAGGGCCTAAAAAGCATGTTTTTACACTTAAGCACAATTCAAGGGAGACTTACAAAACCATGCTATTTCATTGAATAAATGTGGGAAAAGGTGGTAAAATCCCCTAAAATAAGCACAAGATATACCACGAAATCGGGGGTTATCAAATCTCCCCACACTGAAACTAATCATGTCCTTATGCTAAAATCAAGAAAGAAGCAAAGGGTATTACATTTATTCAATGCAACTAACTAAATGCAATCTATCTATATGAATGCAATGGCTTAGTCAAAATAAATCAATCTCCAAGAATACATATACGAACATAAGGGCTAAGGTATTAGCAATCACCACAATTGGATTAAATCATTGAAAGAGTTCACAAACTTGCAAGAAAAGATGATCATGGGTGGAAACATGTAATTGAGCGATCGAACCCTCGCCAGATGTGCACCCGCTCTATGCACTCAAGTGTATGGGGTTGATTCACTCAACTCCTCCCCTAATCATGCTTTCCAAGATTTTTTTTTCATCTAACAATCAACAATTACTTTATGCATGCATACAAATATCATGAGGGTCAAGGTAGGATGCATGTGGTCAAGTGAGCTTGAAATTCGAATCTTTGATTAACTCAAACTTCCCACCTAACCTATGACAACCTAAATAATTCTAAACAAACCTAACTATCTATTCTTCACTTTTTTCACACACTCATGTATTCTTTTTAGATTCTCACACATATGCATTGAATTTATGAAACTTTAAACCTTGGGACATTTTGTTCCCTTTTTGTTGTAAAATTTTTTTTTTGAGATAAAATATATACAAGAACATCAATGCATATGGTTTACACATGATCAATACATGAGTATGCACCCAATTCCCAAAATCTTTCAACAAAAACACAAACACACTTTTATCTCTACCCAATGTTCCCAACTTTCCCATATTCTAATGATGAACACCCTTACTAGCCTAAGCTAATCAAAGATCCAAACAAGGGACATTTATTGTTTTTCACTTAAGCTTGTAATGTGCTACAATTATGAACAAATGGGTTAAGCATAGGCTCAAGATTGGTTAACAATGGAAGATAAAATGTTGGCTATTTGGGTAAGTGAGCTATTTGAACAATGGCCTCAATCATATAAATGCATGTATATACAAAATAATGGACATAAAGAATTAAACAAATCAAAGATTACAATCATAGGAAAAGAATAATGCACACAAGAATGAAAGTAAGTGGTCATATGATGTAACCACACAATTAGGCTCAAATTTCACATGCTTGTGTTCTTTTCTCAAAACATGATCCACAAGTGTATAATTCAAGCAAGTTCTAAAAAATTTTTCAACCAATTGGGGTGGTGTCCTAAAAATGAATTTCTTGGAAATCTTCATCATATTCACTAAGCTTATTCTAATGCAATGTTGTGATTTAGAAAATTTTAAAATTTTCCCTAGTTTGCCCCTTTTTCAATTAAAACACAATTCTTATACAAGAAGGGTCAACTAAGTTTTAACAATCCAAAGATATTTTTCTAATCACAATCAAAAACTAAGATGCAATATAGGCATATATATATATATATATATATATATATATATATAATAAAAGTGTGCAACAATCAAAATAAGGGTATCCACAATAGCAAATATGTACAGTAATCACAAAATGATCTAAAACATAAAGTGCAAAATAAAATAAAGTAGCAGAAAATAGAAATAGATGTCCGAAAGTTCACCACATGAATGCAAACACCGGTCACGAACGGTGACCTCCCCACACTTTAATATCAAGCATCGTCCTCGATGCTACTGCTGAAGCTCGGGATGGGGGTCAACAATCGCACTAGGCTGTGGCTCAAGCTCAGACTGTGGAACTGGGATCGGCTGTGGCTCTGACTGTGGCTGTGGAATGTCCTGCTGAACCTCAGGAGGGTGCTGAACCTCTGTGGTGACCTGTGTCTCTGGAGGTGCATCCTGATGTGTCGGCTCCTCGTCATGCTCCTCACCATGCTCCTCCTCCTGATCCTGCTCGTCGGAAGCGGGAGAGTCTGGGAGCGGAGGTAGCTCGATGCCCTGTGATACAAATACCTGGTCGATGCGGTCGAGACGTCGCATGACACGACGCTTGAGGCGCTCCATGTAGCGAAGTAGGTGCTACACCAACAGGTAAGTCGGCTCAGGTGCTGGTGGTGGTGGTAAGGATGCTGCGACTACTGAAGTAGAGGGGGGTCCTGCTGCTGCTGCTGACGATGAGGGCTGAGCTGCCTCCTCCACTGCCCTGGCTCGGGAACGGCGTTTGGGTGGGGGCTTTTCGTGCACCCACCCACCCCATGGAATGGTAACCTCCTTGTTGTCATCATCTGGGGGTGGTGGTGTCACATCATCATCCTCCCACGGAACATCAGCCATCTCGATCATGCTGGTGACTAGTGTAGGAAAGGGCAGCAGGCCACGGATATACGCGTGCCACATACTCTGCCTGATCAGTCGGGGGAAGTTTACCTCCTTTCCCTCCATGACACACCCAATCAGAACTAGCATATCCATCGAAATCTCTGAGAAGTGAGTGGTGGAGAAGACATAGTGGGCGAAGATATGCTGCCAAGTCCTGGCCTCCCTCGACAGATAAGTAAAACGCATCCCCTTGGGCTTCTTGTTCCCAGAATCCATCACCCAAGGGGCGTCAGGTGTGGCAATCACGCGCTTAAGCACCTCATAGTCAAATGTCATGCAGTGGATAGCCACCTCTGCCTGCTTATAGGCGCAGGTGTCATCAGGACGATGGTGGCAAAGCAGTGCATCCCCAATAGCAGCCTCAGTGATCATAATCTCTCTACCCCGCAGCTGAACTGAATCGAGAGTGGCATGAAAGAAGTTGTAATAAAATTCTCTCACCCATGAAGTGTTTACCCTTCCCAAATCTCTATCAACAAAGTCCAATCCTAACTCCAGAATGCGGGTGTTAATGGCACGCCTCACATCATTCGGAAGGAGCAGTTTCTTCTCAATGTTTAGATTCTTCTTTTGAGAATCAGATAAGCGAAGCTCACAGTAGAGGTTTGGGAATTTGATTGGGTCAGTGGGTGGCAGCAGCTGATTTTCCTTATCCTATTCATTCAGGGGGTTCTTAGCATAGTTTGCATAAGGAGAAGGGGTAGAGGTTTTAGAGCGCTTTCTCTTTTTTGAAGTAGTGGCTATAGCTTTTCCTTTGTCTGACATCCTGAAAAACAGAGATGATATAATATAAGCAGATAGCCAAACAGATATAAAGCACTCAAAGCAAAGCATATTCATGAAGTGAATAAAAAAAAAGAGATTTCTTGGAATGCAAGCAACATAATTCAGAATTCGAATCAAGTTTCAAACCAAGAATTCAAACCACATTTGTACATTACTTATTTACTAAGCCTAGGAAACACCATATCCAAAAGAATAATCAAAAGAGTTAAGTTGAAAACCAAAAGAAGTTAGTTGGTTAAACAAGTTAGAGTTAAAAATCAGTTGAAAATCAGTGATATGGTGGTTACCGGCTCAATTCAAAAGGGAATGTACAAAGTAAGAATGTAAGCACACTCACAATCATGAAATGCATCAAGTCATTGATGATGAAATATAATTTGGCCCAAAAAGCAACTAATATGAAAATAAGTCATCAATCAATGTAAAGATCACTAGAATTATATCAATTGGTGTTGGTAAAATAAGAATTATAGTGAACAACGCACATAAATGAAATTCACACACCAAATTTCAATGAGCCATGAATGTCACAAGGTTGAGATAAGAGTTGAAAATTTTATGCGCCATGTGACTAAAGGTAATTTGGGCATAGAGAAAATGAATCACATTAGCCACATAGGTAGAAGAATTCATCAATCTTGTGAAAGAAAACAAATTGGGCTCAATTTCAAATGAAAACCAAGTTTATGGTCAGTCTGAAAGTTTACTCAACTATGCAATGTGTATGAGTAAATCAACATTGTAAGCAAGTAAGGAATATATCAAGTTTGACCAAAACTCGTAAATAGGTTCTTGAGGATTTTCCAAAACCATTTAGGCAGCAAAATTCTATTTGACACAGAAATCATCAAATAGAAGTTTGTTACACCCATCAAAATAATGTCATTTCATGAAATATGGTTAGGAAAAATCCGGCAGCATTTCAGCAGCAAATTGGCCATTTTTCAAATTCAAACAGTCAAATCGATTTCCATATGAACTTATTAACAATCACAGACAAAAGCCAGATGTGAATTCATATGAAAGAGGCATGTAGGCCAACAAGCAGCACAAACAGCAATAAGCAATATAGACCAATTCAGCCAGCAACAAACAGTTATGAACAATCAAGCAACCAGTAGGTATGAGCAGAGCAATATTCAATAATAGAAAGACAAGGAAAGTTAATGCAACAGCATCAATTAGCCCAAGTGAGCATATGGCAAATCAATGAAACATAGCAATTTCACACAGCAGTAAAAATTCAAACAAGCCTAAATCCACTACTTAGCCCAGATTCGCTAACCACCTAATTACACTGAACTAACTAAACTAATCTAATTACAGAATTGAAATAAAGCAGTAAAGGAAGCAGAACATGGGAAGGTATGGAACCTGGGATACAGAAACTGAATGGAGCAAACGAAGGGAAGGGAGAGCGGAGAGGAGTGAACCGGCCAGAGCAGAGTGGCGGTCTGGTGGCACAGTGGAGCTTGCGCCGGTGACAATGGAGGTCACGGCGGTGCTTGTGGTGGAGCAGGGGTGCTGTGAGAGAGAACAGAGAGAAGGGGGCAGAGGAGTGAGAGAGGTGGAAGAAGAGAGAGAGGGGGAGAAGAAGAGAGGTGAGGCGATGGCGGCGGCGACGGACGCGGACGCTCACCGGTGGTGGTTAGGTGCTTGGAGATGGAAGGTTGAAGGCTGAAGGTTGGAAATGGAGGGAGAAGAAGGAAATGGAACGTTGGAGGGGAAGAGAGGGTTGGGGCGCGACTGCGCTAGGGCTTTCGCGTCCCTGGTTAAATGGAATTTTTAAATTCACGCGTGCGCGCACCATGCGCGTCCGCGTGGGTTGAGGCAATTAGGGATCGGCGTGGAAGCGCCATTCGCGCTTGCGCGTAGAGTGGAAAATTGGTAATGGGCGCGGACGCGTACGGTGCACTGGGCCAGAGGCACAAAAGGGGCCCAGAGTTGGCACAACTCTCGGGTCCTTTGGCCTGGGTGATGCAAAACTGCATCGGCGCGTGCGTGCACTGTGCGCTAGCGCGTGGAGGAGTTGACTGGTGACAGGACGCGGAGGCGCGAGGTACGTCTACGCGCGGATTGGGTAACGCAGAATGGACGCGGAAGCCCACAGCGTGCGTCCGCGTGAGTTAGGGCACAGAGTTGGCCCAAAAGTGGCACCACTCTCTGGTCCTTGACCCAGAAAGCTAAAATGTGCAGCCTACGCGCGCGCGCACTATGCGCTTGCGCGTGGCTGGTGACTTTTTTTTTTCATGAGCATAAAAAAGAGCTCAATATCCTCCTAATCTCCTCTAAGACTCTAAAACCAGCTAAGATGCAAAATTAAGCACATTTTGAAATATTGGGGATTTTTCAAACAAATTGAGGAAACTTGCAATCCAAGCAAAAACTCAAACTCAGAGAATCATCCCTAATTAAAGCATAGAATGTATAAACACCTTAGCAAGCAAAGCAAAATATACTAAGAAGTAAAGAAATTATATACAATGGAATTCAATTCATTCATTCATTATATCTACAAGAGAATGGAAAGAGTTTACCATGGTGGGGTATCTCCCACCAAACACTTTTGGTTTAAGTCCTTAAGTTGGACAATTGGGAGGCTCCTTGTCAAGGTGGCTTATGCTTGTATCCATCCTTGAACCTCCAAGAGTGCTTGTCCTTCGATCGGTTGTCAGAAGTTCCAACCATTTTCACCAAGCTTGGGTGAGGTTCTCTCCAAGATATGAGCTCCCAAAATTGACTTCCGAAGTGTGATCCAGGATCTCATATCTTATCTTCGCACCCGTCTTCTGGTTGATTGCCTTGACTCTGTCCGGGTGACGAGAAAGCAGAATTCTCATGAAAGTACCAAACTATTCTCCTAGACCCATTTAATTGAGCATTACACCAATCTATGCTCTTCAATTTTGAGCTTCCAACCATAATGAGTCTAGACTTACAACGCCAACCACTAAACATCCTCCTCTTTCGCTTAATTCCACAAAGCGCCCTAAGTTGGCCATCCGTTTCAAGCAAACCATACTCAAGTGGGATAATAAAGCTGAGAGTTAGAAGTTTTACCCACTCAAGCAAAGGATTGGATGGCGAACTAGGTGGAGGAGTTCCCAAAGATCTTGATAAAGCATGCTCTACTCCCGTCTATCCTCTTCTAGAGGCTTCCACCACTTGGCAAGGTTTTTCAAGTTTCTCCTCTTGCCAAGCTTCCTCAAGTTCACATTCTTCTTCACCAATTTCTTCTATCTCTTTCCCATCACTCTCATCATAGATAGGAGGTCTTGTGAAGTCTACCTCATCATCAAGTTTAAGCATTGTGGGGAAGGACTCTTCAAATTTGAAAGGATCATATGTTGATGCGGAATCATCATAGATAGGAGGGCTTGTTGCTTGGAACACTGCTTCCGGTTCTTCACTTACAATAGGTCTTGGAGGTTGCACATCCTCCTCAACCTTGCTTTCTAGTCCACTGGGAGAAAGCTCAACAAGATCGTCAAGGGAATTGGTAAATGTGGGCAAAAAATCACTAGTGATGGAATCCACTCCTTGATCAATTTCCTCCAACTCTCCGTTTACTTCCGCAACTTTACTCTCCTTTTTAACATCTCTTCCAAACTCCTTGGAAGATGGATCTTCAACTCGAGATTCATTAATGTGCTCAACATATCCCAAACATCCACCCACTACTTCCTTTTGTTCGCTAATCTCTACCTTCTCCTTTTGTTGCACTTCTTGCTTCAACTCTTCTTCCTCACCATGGAGCTTCAAGTTCACTCTCTCACTAGGCTCCTTGATTGTTTCTCCACATTCAACAATGGGGGTACTTAGGGTACATAAGCTTAGGTGGGATGTTAAGTGACTCACGGCTTCTACTATGCCGGCCATCCTTGCTCTTAGCTCCTTAAACTTAGTTTCATCCTCCTCTTGTCGCCTTAAGATACGAGATTCAAGGTCTCTCAGTTCTAACATGAAGGCTTCATCGGGAGGTGGTGGTGGAAGATAGGGTTCATTGTTTGAAGGAAGATTGTTAATGTTGGAAGGTATTTCATATTGGTGGAATTCTTGAGGTGGTGTATGTGGAATTTGTGGTTCTTGGGAGTATTGGTGTTGGAATGGTGGTGGCTCTAAGTATGGTTCATATGGTGGTTGGTATGGTAGGTATGGTTTAGGATCATGTGGAGGTGAATGGTGGTATGAGGCTTGTGAGTATGGTGGAGGGCTATATTGAGGAGTGGGATCATATACATATGATGATTGTGGTTGACAACCACAATGAGGATCATCACACACATTAGATTGGTATGCATCAAGATTTGAATTGTACCCATAAGAAGCCGGAGGAGGTTGTTGCCAAGAAGGTTGTCCATAAGCTTGGGGTTCCTCCCATCCTTGATTTCCAAATCCTTGATGTATATCCTCATTGGAGCTTCCATTTCCTACAACATAGTTTGAACTACACTCATAGCCAAAAGGATGAGAATTCATAGTGAAAGAGAAAATAAAAACAAAGATTAATATGAAACAAAGAAAATAAAATCCTAAACTAGCAAAAACTAGCAAACAAACCAAGATTCAAGCTATTCATAATATATACAATAGCCAATAACATAGCACCATTGTTTCCCCGGCAACGTTGCCATTTTGATGGACGAAAATTTGTCGTGTCGGTCTAGAATTTATCTTCTTATAGGAAAGAATTACTTCGTTGTGAGCATAACTCCGAACCGACAAACAATCCTCGCAATTAAAAATTTGTGGTTCTGTCACGAATAACAAACCCCTAATAAAAATTAACCGAAGTATTTAGACTCCGGGTCATTTAGGGGTAAGGGGGGTTTTGGTTCATAAGAGGGCAAGAAAAGTAAATTAAGCAAGTAAGTAAAGAAAGCAAGATAAAGAACTCTTGGCTAAGACTTAGGTAACTGAGATCACCATCCTTGTCAACAAATCAAATATTGATAATCATGAGAGGCCAACCTATTAAGTCTACTTCCCAGAAGCCTTAAGTAAGTAATGTCGACTCCTAAGCTTGAAGTACATCAAATAGATTTGATCACTCAACCCTTAAGTCCCAACCTACCTACTAATTAGCTTAGTAGTGGGTTAGCGTCAATGGGTATCAAATTGATCACCAAGGGTTCTTAAATCATCAAATCCATCATACCCAATAACTCAAGTTTACCTAATTCCCTTGGCTTAGACCAAGAGTTGACAAAACTACTCAAAAACTAAAGGAAACATTTCATCAAACACATAGAGTGCAATAGAAATAAACATCATAAATTGCAAGAAATAGTAAAATCTACCAAATACTATTGCAAGGAAAGTAAGATCACAATTCAATTTATCAATAAAATGAAACATCAACATCAAATTGCATTAAATGTAAACCAAATTCAACATGAGTTCATCTTCACAAAAGAGAGAAAATTGAGAAATTAACTTCACAAATAAGAGAATCAAGATGTAGAAATGAGAAATTATAAAACAAACAAGATGAGATCAAGTTATTGAACATGGATCTAAGACAATCTAACATAATCCTAACCTAATTCTAGAGAGAAGAGGGAGCTTTTCTCTCTAGAAATCTAACTAAAGGCTTATGTTGGCTAAACTAATTGCTCCCCCTTTGCTTGGACTTCAATTCTGCATGAAATACACTCAGAAACAAGTTAGATTTGGGCCTGGGCAGCTCAGAAATCGCCCCCAACGTTTTGCCTTTAAGTGGGCCACGTGAGAGTATCGGCGTGTATGCGCCATGTGCGCGTGCACGTCGATTGGCAAATTCTTCATCCGCACAGACGCGTCATGTACGCGTGCGCGTCCATTGATGCATTCCCAATCCTTGTTTCTTCATGCATTCTCCCCTTTGTATGCTTTTCTACTCATTTCTTCCATCCAATACTTGCCTTATGAACCAGAAATCACTTAACAAACACATCAAGGCATCGAATGGAATTAAAGTGAATCAAAATCACCAATTTAGGGCCTAAAAAGCATGTTTTTACACTTAAGCACAATTCAAGGGAGAATTACAAAACCATGCTATTTCATTGAATAAATGTGGAAAAAGGTGGTAAAATCTCCTAAAATAAGCACAAGATAAACCACGAAATCGGGGGTTATCACTCTCTAATACACGGACCGAGTCCGTGAGATTATGATCTTCGTGGTAGAGGCTAGAACCAATTGGCAGCCATTCTTGAGATCCAGAAAGTCTAAGCCTTGTCTGTGGTATTTTGAGTAGGATCTGGGAAGGAATGACTGTGATGAGCTTCAAACTTGCGAATGTTGGGTGCAGTGACAGTTTGCAAAAGGACAAGAGTCCTATTCCGATGCTAGCGGGAACCGACAGATGATTAGCCGTGCGGTAGCTGTACTTGGTATTTTTCATCCGAGACGAGAAATCCAACAGTTGATTAGCCGTGCAGAGATCGTACCTGGTATTTTTCATCCAAGAGGATCATACAGCTTGCCATGGAAGGGAGCACGCATGATTAGAAGAAGGCAGTAGGAAACCAGAGGTTCAGAAGCAACAAAGCATCTCCAAACGCTTATCTGAAATTCCCACCAATGAATTACATAAGTAAATTTATTTTATTTTATGTTTTATTTATCTTTTAATTATCAAAACCTCATAACCATTTGAATCCGCCTGACTAAGATTTATAGGATGACCATAGCTTGCTTCAAGCCGACAATCTCCGTGGGATCGACCCTTACTCACGTAAGGTATTACTTGGATGACCCAATGCACTTGCTAGTTAGTTGTGCAGAGTTGTGAAAAGTGTGAATCACAATTTCGTGCACCACGTATGCAGACATGGTCTCGCGTACGCAGACATGCAAATTTAGACGCTCGCGTATGTGAGCAGTATATGCGACACAAGAATCCCCCACTATTTTGAAATCTCGCGTATGCGGACATAGTCCCACGTACACAGAACCCCTGTTTTGGCCAAATGTGATATTTTTGAATGTTTAACCAAATCTCTAGCTTTCTAAACCTCTTTTACACTTGTTTAAGGTCTGTTAGTGAGCTTTTAACCCTTAGAATGAGGATGAGTTTGTTAAATAAGTTGAAGAGATATTTGGAAGGGTTTTGTGAAGTGTTAACTAAATAAATGAGGCATTGGTAACATTGAATGAGAGGAGATTGATGAGGATGATGTAAGTAATGATGAATTGTAATTAGATGAGATATATGTGACCCCGGGTAAGAGGTAATGATATTGTCCCACCTGCTTCTGGTAAGAGATGAGGAAGAAGAATGATGAAAACTGAGTTTAATTATGAATTTTGAATGAATATGAAAGAATTGAAATGTTATTGAGAATGAAGGATGACGAGGATTGAATTGAATGATATTAAGGTATATGTGATCGGGTAAGATACAGGGGCGTTGTCCACCTACTCCAGGTTAAGTTGAGACTCCAGGTAAAATGTAGTGGTATTTTCCACTTGCTCCGGGTAAGAGTCGAGACTCTGGGTATGATACATCGGTGTTATCCACTTGCTCCGGATAAGAGTTCGAGACTTCGGGTAAGAGGCAAGGGTTGAGTTTTGTCGCTGCTTGCTCTGGGTCGAGAACTATAACACCGCATGGTTAAGAGGCAAGGGTTGCAGATTGGTCTCACTTGCCTCGTGTTTGGTGTTCTGTCTAGGGTTAGCTACCGGATATGTCAGGTTTGGCTTTCTAACCGACAGATGAGACTCATCGGCCATAAGGCAGACATGCATCATGTGCATTTGTGTGATTTGTTTGAGTATGATTTTTTTTGCTTTCCTAATTTGTTTAACTGTAATCAATTTCTACTTGTCCTATCAGCTGTAACTGTTATCTATGCTTGTGCTTTCCTTGTCTGTTTTGTATGTGTTTGCAACTGAGAGATCCCTCATGCTGGCAGAGGTGACGCTGAGGGTAGTTCTACCGGTGTTCAGAGGGTTGGAGAAGACGTGAAGTGAAGTGTTAGGTTAAAGGTAGATTTAGAACTTGAACACCTTAGATGACTTACCTAATTTATGGTTTAGAATACTTTCTTAAGTTTAATTCTGAGTGTCGGAGTTCTAGGATTGTCTCTGGCTTTCCCGGGACCTTTTATATTAACTATGTGGGCACCATTACCATGCTGAGAACCTCCATTTCTCATTCTATACATATATTATTGTTTTTCAGATGCATGTCGAGAGGCACCTCGCTGAGCATCTAGAGATCTCCTGAGCAAGCGAAGTTTCAGTTTGGGATGTTTTATTTTGTTCTTATACTATGTATATATGTATATAGATTCTCCTCTGTATGTACTTTGTGTTTGTCTCTCTTAGAGGTGACTTGGAGAAATAGGTTGTCGGTTTTCTATTTTGTGATTTCTGGATATATATATATATATATATATATATATATATATATATATATATATATATATATATATATATATATATATTTTTTTTTTTTTTTTCCGGCCAGTCTTAGTTTCGCAGGTCGAGTCTGGAGTTCGATATTTTGTATCATTTGGTATTCTGCTCTTTATATACAAATGCTTTAGCCTTTCTTTTTATCCGGTCATTCGTTTACCTGGGCAATGCACTTTTCTTTTTGCGAATTTTATTTAAACTCTTCTTAAAGGCTCCTAGTTACGCACTCTTTCGACTATGTCTATGAATATATTTTATTTTAGAGGTCGTAATACCTCACCATCTCTGTTTTACAACTTAAGCGTAAAATTTTGAATGGTAGAGTATTACACGGTGTATAGTGAAAAATTTCTATCACTTTAGTGGGAGCAGTGATAGAGCTTGAAAATAAAATTTGAGGGGCCAAACGCCAAAACATGTCAAATTTGAAAAAAAAAAGATTAAAGTGAATGAGAAGAGTTTGCCATAGCTGGATGTGGTAGTTCATTTGATTTTTGGTCTATTGCAATATGTCGAATGTGAGGGAATATGTTTTCAACTTGTCAGAGCCTTAATACTTTGCCATTTGCTAGTATGATGTATTAAGTCAAGAGTCAAGACTGATGCCATGGTTTTGGCAGGCTAATTAGTGTAGGCGAAGCATCCTTCATAAGTCTTGCAGTACTTTTTATAGATGACAATGCTCCTATTGAACAGGTTAGTCTTATCTTTTTCATTTCCATCAGAATTAGGTGAATTTAATGTCTCCACCAATCTAGAGTTGCAGCTTTACTTGTATTTTTATTGATGGTAGAAAACAGCATGGCTTGCTACCTTCTATATGTATATACCAGCTGGGACAGCTTTAGGCTATGTTTATGGTGGATTGTAAGATTAATACTCATAAAATCTAGCTTGTTAGATGGTTCTCTTATTGTTTTCTTAGTTTGCTGGTTTAAATAATCATTTTATTTGTCATGAACTAATGTTGTTTGAGTATTAGTATAGTTGTTTATGAGTTCATTTACTGCAAATTTATGGGCTTGTGTAATGCTAACTTAAAGAACTGTTCATTGAAAAATTTTCTATACACTTCGCATCTATTATTTTTTTGAATGTGTCATCTGCAAATGAGCCAGCTTCAAAAATTTAAATAATGTGTAGGTTGGAGGCCAATTTAATTGGCATATTGCATTTTGGGTGAGGCAATTTTGATGCTTCCTTTTTCTAAACTAATACTGACATCTAACGAATGTGGAGATACTGTCAACTCTTGACAATTATGTTGGTAAAATTATTTTTTTCTATAACCTTTGTTGTCTTTTAGAATTTCAAAGGGTAAAATGAAATTTATTTTCTGATGCTCAAAGTTAGAGGTTTTCCTTATAGATGGTGAGATGCTTGTTGGAGATCAAGGCTTTATCAAAGGATCCAAGTGAGTTAAAACTGAAAATCTAGTAAATTTAGAGGAGGAAATTTATTAATAGAGTGGATAATATTAACTTTAAGAAAATTTTCTATAAAATTTTTATGTTATAGTTTTATTTTACACTCATTGTGTGTAACTCATAAAAAGTTATTGCAAGTTTGAGACAACAATGACAATTATGTTACAAATAGACCAGCTAAAATATTATATTTTACCTTTATGATTGATATTTATGTTTCTCAGGTCACTATTCATATTGAGGGATCACATCACCAGGTTCTCAAAAGATATGCTGGAGCTTTTGCATGACCAAGTGTATGTCATAAATATTCTAGATATTTACTTTTTTACTAACTGGGAGATAATTAATTTTTTTCATGAAAGTTTTATTGACAATATTACCTGAGGAATCAAAACAAAATTTTAATTGAAGATTTGATAATTGAGTCGTCAATTCAGAACAATTTCAAATATTCTTACTTAAAGAGTTTAATCATTGCTAGATTATATATCATACAATTTTATTATTGGGCCTACTCGTACTAGGGACCAAAGGCAAGATATAGCATTTATCATATAGTATGATAATGCGCTTAAATATCATATACTTCATATCAAATATTAGGAGAATTCATTACAAAAAGATATATTGGATGGAATGGCACTTTTATTTTATTTTATTTTTTAATTTTATAAGATAATCTTGGTCCTTATGTCAAGATATACCCTTGTTAGTTAATCTCACTCTTCCTAAAAGTCCCAATGCACTTGGTCGAATTATGATTTTGCGTAGGCTTAGCAAAGTTTCTCAAATACAGAGGATGGTCAATGATTCTTGCATAAATGTGAAGGTCTTTTATTCTTCATCCCAAACTAAATTTGTTTTACACTTTTGTTAAGTATTATGTTAATTTTCTTCTATTGCTGCAATTTCGTACGAGACATGCACTTGAGCAGATTATTACTTTTGGTGATAGCTAAATCTAATCAAATCCTCGGATACAATCCCTTTGGCACAAGCAAAGATGGGAGATTTCAATAGAAATTGTTTCTTTTTGTATTTACATATATTTTGTGTATATTGCATCCTGCATTCAAAATCAGCTTTCAATATGGTACTTTAATGTTTTTCAGCAGATGATGTTCAATAGGGCACTCTGTTTACTGATTGTGGGAGTCCCGAAAAATTTTCTTAGAAGATGAGAGTTTTCTATTATGTCATATATCTGATTGCTTCTTTAATGTTTCCCTTTCCACGTGTATCAAGTTGCATTAGAAGATTAATGTAGATTTACAAGTTTAGTGTTCTAAGATATGAGTAGTAAATGTACCTTGTACCATGAATTTGGATTGTAGATTATAAGCCATCAATGTACATTTGGATTGTGGATCATAAATTTAATGTATTTATGAATTTTGTCTCTTTTAATTTCTTTATTTCGATATGGATATTGTAAATATTTATGAATTTTTGTCTCTTTTAATTTCTATATTTCGATATAGATACTGTGAATAATTAGTAAAATTCTATAATTAGAAAATCAGTAACAGTGACCGATTGAGAGACCAATTTTATATTTTCAGGTCAGACATCAGCGACCGATTTTATTAGCAACCGATTTTTTCAGCGACCAATTTAGCGACAAAAAAGTAGTCGCCATTTAGTGACCGATTTTAATTATTAGCGACCGATTTAGCGATCAATATCGTTTGGTACTAGTTTGGTAGCATTAGTTAAAAATCGGTTGCTAATAGTTAGTGATTGAAGTTAGTTGCTATTTTTAAATTAGCGACCACTAGAATCGATCGCTAAATCGATCGCAAAGAGTTTAGCGATTAATTTTTAAAAAATATCAGTTGCTAAATCAATCGCTATTCTAATAATTTTTGATAGTGAATGAGAGTTGAACTTAAAGTACCTGAATTAATTATACTCTTTCATATAATTCTACTAGTTCCTTTATAAAATGTTTTGAGGAAGAGGGATAGCCCCATTGTCTATGACGAGAAACTCCGCGCCTAGTGGAGAAGATTGCAGGTAGATAAAAGAAATTATATCAAATAAAAATAAAATCTAAGTTTGCATTTTTTCTTTCCCACACTCTTAATAGTTACTTGTTATTTTAAAATAGTGTGAAAAGTATAACTCTTTATAATTGTTTGAGGTTTGTTTGCAAATTCTAAAAAAAGTACAATTGCGTTACTATTTACTTTTTAATTCAAGTGGTACATAAAAAAATTAAGTATATGGTCTAAACGTTTTTGAAATTTGCTTATAGAACAAAAATTTATGTTTTGTTTTTTATACTCAATTCACCCTTCTTAAGTATATTTGTGCATTCTAAATTCAATTTTACTAGAAAGATAATAAAAAATTTTGATAATGTGAATAATGAATTGGATGTTTAGTCTAATATATATATAAAAATACTTCACAAATTACTTAAATTAAAAAATCCACTCAGTTATTCCAAAAAAAATAATCATCCTAAATCTTAATTTACTAAAATATTTTACTTCAATACTCTCTTTTTTTTTAATTGGCTGTTATCCCCATCTTTATTAATAATTATTCCACTTCACCGTTGCTACTTGGCTTGTCACACGCTGTCTCCGGCATCGTTCACCCTTAGTGAAAATAACCATTTACTTAAGGATAAAAATAATCATCTGCATACCTAGTGAATAGAACATCCAATATATTTTAATTATATATAACTAACCCAATTCAATCAAAATAATCATCCACATAATAATTAAAATAACCATCTACATACCTAATAAAATGACCATTTTAAACTGGCCATTGAAATAGATTCACTGAAAGGCCATGTTAAAAACGACGCAACGACTATAGTTGATGATGTGATAATGAAATTAAATTGATGAATAAATGGTACGTATATAATAAGATCTAATAATCAATCTAAGAACTAGTTGAATAAATCTATAGTTAGAGTTTGTGGTGAAACATAGTTTGAAGGACTAGGCATGACGAAAGCGGCACTGTTGTGAAACATAGGGCTCAAATCATGAAAGAAGCTAATTATGCTTGGATTCGAAGAAGAAGAAGAGCATGGTGGTATCATCGGTGAGAAGAAGCTTAAAGGAATGGGAGAAAGTGAAGCCGGTTTGGAAGAGTAGTGTGAAAACAGCAGTAACAGCATTGGGCTGAGCATCGAAGGGCGTGCGTTGGGCTGACCAGCGGAAGTGAGAGCAGTGTCAGCGGGAG
This sequence comes from Arachis ipaensis, assembly GCF_059453495.1. Taxonomy (NCBI): domain Eukaryota; kingdom Viridiplantae; phylum Streptophyta; class Magnoliopsida; order Fabales; family Fabaceae; genus Arachis; species Arachis ipaensis. The sequence continues at coordinate 124,222,335 of NC_142443.1, read as the reverse complement.
GATGCGGCGGCATCGGTATGGCCGACGAAAAGTGCAGCGGCGCGAGGTGAGAACCGGAGAAGATGATGGCGAGTTTTGGACGTGTATTGGAGGTTATGGTGAGATTATGAAGAACCGTACGTAGTGAAAATGAGTTTAAATGCTAATTCTAATTTTTTAAATTTTAAAATTTGATATTAAATAATTAATTAATGATCTCATTTTTAATTTTAATTTTATTTTTTTTAATTTATTGTTCACATTGTTCACAATTAACATTGTTTTTCCATACTTTCTCTTCTGAATTAATACGAAATAACGTATTTTACTGGGACTAAAAATTTTTTAAAATGTTTTTTTTTTGTGACTTAAAAGAAAACAAATAACAACAAAGAAAGAAATAAAAATAAACAAGAAACTGGTTAAGAACGGCAGTACCGCTGAATACTACTCTCAAACTCCTTCCAAGGCAACGGAAGCTCCACTTGAGGAGAAAGGGTCCTCATTGCAGTCTTTGTCATGATGTCTGCTACTGTGTTTGCATCTCTCAAGATCAACCGGAGATCAGCACGCCATTTCCAAGACATGATATCTCAGATTTTTAACACCAAAAGATCAATAAAATCAGAATAATCCTGTAAATTATTGACAATAGTAAAGGCCTCTACACAGTCTGTCTCACATATAATGTCTCTTTGTCCCGAGTCTCATGCTAAAAGAAAGCCTCTCCAAGTAGCAAACAACTCTCCTTGAAAAATGCTACGACTCTCAATTGTTCCCAGACAGCCTCGTTGCCACCTTCCCTTCCAATCTCTGCTAACACAAGCAAAACCAATCCGAGCACCATTGCCAAGATAGCTAGCATCACAATTAATCTTAAAGGTACCCACTGAGAAGGGAATCTAAGAGCCACTAGTGGTGGAGGTGATAGACAGTCGTTGCAATTTAAAAATATTCAAAAGCTCCTTTTTCAAGGATAAAGCCATACCAGTCACCTTGTCTGTGGTCCAATGCTCGTGAGGATGAAAGATCTCGTTATTCCTCGAATGCCAAATCCACTAGAGACTAGAAAAGAATCTAAAGGGGCGCTGTTTGCTATTATGTAGGAACCAACTCATCAAATCCACTGGTTGACCGGAGATCCCAAAACTTGCCAAACTAGCTCGACTTTTGGACAATTCCGAATGCAATGTAAAACCAATTCTTGACCTGAGAAACATCGTGGACAGCTATCCGTGTACGAAATGCCCCTCCTAAAATAAAATGCAGCAGTAGGAAGAGCCTCCCGAAGACATAGCCAGGCTGAAAATTTGTACTTTTTTGGAACATGTTGACGCCAAAGTCATAGTCAAAGCCAATTACTCCTATCCTCCCAACTAAACATCTTCTTACTGAGTCACAAATAACCACTACGAGTGTCATAAACTTTTGAAGTCGCATCAGTCCAACACCAACCGACCTCTGAACCAGCTTGAACATCCGGGTTGTAAGAGTTAATGTTGCTCTGCAGGGACTGATTCAGAAGAAAATAGATATTCTCAAGGTTCCACTGTCCAGATGACCAAAGGTCCAAGATCTTGAGATCCGAATCAGAAATGTGAACATAATCCATCTCATGACACAGTCACCCCTCTCTTCTCCATTTATAAAATCAAAAGTTCTGTTCTAAATTCCCAATGCACCAAATAAAACCTTCCTTCAGGATATCCCAAACTCAACATATAATCTTCCAAATATAAGATTCCGTTCCTCGAGACCGACTGAAACAATCATCCTTAGAAAAATGGTATTTCTCCATCAACAGTTGAACCCATAGCTTGTCAGGATGGTGAAAAAGTTGCCAAACTAGTTTTTTAGGAAGAGCAATATTAGCACAAATAGGATCTCTAATTCCCAAACTCTCAAACTTCTTAGGGGTGACCAACACCTTCCGGTTAACTAGATTCATGCCTCTACCATCAGCCTGACCCTTCTATAGAAAGTTTCACATCATGGATTCTATCTTATTAGTTACCCCTTTAGGGAAGAGAGATACTTGCATGCAGTAAGTAAGAATCGCAGTCACTATCGAATTGAGCAAACATAGTTTACCTGCCTTATTAAAATGTTTAAAATGTTTTAAATGGTTTAATGTAAGGGGAAATGTAGATAAATATATTTTATAAAGTAATTCTTCGGTTCTTCCTTGAAGAAATGGATTCAGTATCTAATATCTTAGTTAAATAAGGAAGATGGTTGACAATATTGTACATAGTAGGTAGCTTGTTTTCTATATAAGGTCCTACATGGCTGAATGTTTCTCCCCATCATTCGAAATCATCATCATCTAGTAGTGTTTCTTTAGTTTCTCTAAGAGATGGCACTTACTGGTAAGCTTAGCTTTGAAACTGTGATCCGTTCACCTGCTGCAAAGTTCTTCAACCTCATGGCAAGGCAACTCCACCATCTTCAAAATATTTGTGAAAGAATCCATGCGGCGAAACTCCAAGTCGGTAATGACTGGGATAGTGTTGGTGGTTCAGTTAAACACTGGACTTATATCATAGGTAAATCTTAAGCTTCTATAATTGATTTTAGTCTTTACTTAACTTTAATTTTCGAAACTACTCAATAATGGAAGTAATTGTTACAATTAAATTTTACCTCTATTAATCAGCACTCGCATAGTCAAGTTCAACAAATTTATGTACTATTTCTTTTTGAGAAATAATTCATTAATTTTCTTATTTAATATAAATTTAAAATTTTAAAACTAATTAACCAAGTTTCAAACATTTTTTCAGATCTTTTAATAAATTAGTTCTAGGTGTTATTAATTAACAGAAATATATAAAAAAATATAAAATTTAATTTTTTAATGTATTTGTTATTTATTTATTGAAGTAAAATTTTTATTAATTTTTAATAATAATGACATTAAAAAAGTGAATGCAAAACATTTTAAACATTTTTTCTTTCATCCTCTTTCTTCTGTTCGTTGATGTTGATTATAATAACAGATGGCAAGGTGGTTACATGTAATGAGACGATTGACATCATTGATGAGCAGAAATATTTGGTGATATACAACCTCTTTGATGGAGATATCAGTAAAAACTATAAGGTTTTTAAGCTAGCTTTTCAAGTGAGTGACAATAGTAATAATAGCGGCACTTTAGTTACCTGGAGTGTTGAATATGAGAAGATCAACAATGATGTTGAAGCTCCATATGGCTACATGGAGTATCTTGACAAGTCCACTAAAGAAATTGATGCTTATCTTCTCAAGGCATAAGGGTGATTATCAAGTTAATTGCTTGTTATGATCTAAATAATCAGTGTGAAGAATAAGGATGTTTCCAATGTTTGTTCAATTGTCCTTCCTTTGAATGTCTTAATATGAAAATACAGGTGCAGTAAATTTTATATGAAGTTGATAAATGAGAGCCATTAGATAAAAATTAAGTCAAATCAATCAAATTATTTAACGGTTCTTAACTATTAACTTCATATAAAATTGACTGTAACTGAATTTTCACTATGTTTTAAACTTGAATATGTGTATGTCATCGATAGTGGATGATTCTCGTTGATTGCGTTATGTGTTATGTGTAATAAAAATAATTGGATATTTATTTGTTGTCGCAAGCTTTTAAATTAAATTATAAATAGTTTTACCTAGCTAATGGTATTTGCTCAACAATCGGTAAACAATTAGGACATAAAATTAAGGGATTAATTAGTTCGTGAAAATATTTTTTACTTTTATTGAAACGTGATTAGTTTGTTGAAACATGTTTTGTTTTCAAATAGAAAAAATATTGAAAATATGCTTGATTTTAGTCATTTTCAAAAAAAAGAAAAATCAATTTTAAAACTAGAAATAACATAATTATATTTTTAATAAAATTATAGAATGTATGAATATATTTTAGTTTCATAATTTAGTTAATCTGCTACAAATAATTGTATTATGTTATTAGTTTGATTGCATGAATTCAAATCAAAGCAAATGATTTAAGAAAAATTGTCATTAAAAATTGTTATTTATATCCAGTGATATTGGGATGTAGACAAATTAAAAAAAAAATAGAATTTTGCAATAGAAAAAAGATAATTTAAACAAGAACAAAATTACTACTAATCACCAAAAGAATAAACAAACAAATGTAATATAGTTAGTTCATTTCTTGTATTTTTTCTGTTTAATTTTTTCTAATTTAAAAAATTTTATTATAAATTATTTAGATTGCAAGAATTTATTCCTTTCATAAATTTTATCATGTGTATAATGATAAATTATTAATTTTAAATTTTATTTTAAAAATAAAGAGGTAACAATAATACAAAATAATAATAAACTAAAAAAAAGGGTAAAAAACCGTAATAAGCTAAGGGTAGTTTCGCATTACGTAAATAAGCCAAAAGCAAAATCGTTTCAGCAATGAGCCAAGGCCTATTTTTATGTAATTCGAACCAGCCTGGTTCGAACTACATTCCTTAGTAATTCGAACCAACCTAGTTCGAATTAGGAGAAGAAAAAGTTGAACGTAATTCGAACCAAGGTGGTTCGAACTCAAGCTCCACATAATTCGAACAAGGCTAGTTCGAATTATGCATACTCTAGCAAACCATGTAATTCGAACCAACCTGGTTCGAATTACCCTTCTCGTGGCTCCTTAATAATTCGAACCGAGCTGGTTCGAATTACTAGTGATTCGGCTATATAAGGAGTTCGAATCATCCTCATTCGAACTATTCTTCCCTTCCCCTACCCCACCAAATCCCAGAGAAAACGACCCAGATTCCATACGACGAAGACCTGAACGGAATACTCTGCTGATGGGGGACGATCCGGCACGGTTACATCGCTTGGACGGAGTTGCTCATATAGCCGGGGTCATCAACGAGGAGGTTAGTACAGAAAAAACTTCGTGGTAGCGGTATATGTGACTTAGTGGTTTTGCATGCAGGTTAGTTGGTGGTTTACTTGGTGGTTTATTTAGGTGGTTTATGTTAGTGGTTTATGTTAGTGGTTTATGTTGGTGGTTTATGTTAGGGGTTTATGTTAGTGGTTTATGTTGGTGGTTTATGTTAGTGGTTTATGTTAGTGGTTTATGTTATGCTATAGTTGTTTTATGTTAGCACTTTTAAGTTAGTGGTTTATGTTGGTTTCTTATGTTGGTGGTTTATGTTAGTTGTTTTATGTAAGTGGTTTCTGTTAGTTATTTTATGTTATTGGTTTGTGTTAGTTGTTTTATGCTAGCTGTTTTATGTTAATGGTCTTAGTTAAGCTGTTTTATGTTAGTGGTTCTACTTAAGTTGTTTTACGTTACCAGTTTAGTTGTGCGGTCTATGGGTTTGTTTTGCATGTGGTTGTTGTTCATGTATTTTTATGCGGTTTTATTTAGTATAATGTTTTGTTGATGATTTATCGTGTTGGTTATGTCTGTCGTTTGTTATTAACCTGGTTCTAACAATGCGGTGCATTTCATGCGCAGCCTCAGCGATGCATCAGGAGCATGCGGCGGCAGCAGGGCATGCGACTGGATGACAGATACGTTCCGTACTTGCAGATGGCCGGTCTATACCATCTTGCAAGGCTGAACGATAGATGGTTCCGGTTAGACGAGGCCCTTGTTAGTGCATTCGTCGAGCGATGGCGTCCGGAAACGCACACGTTTCATATGCCGTTCGGAGAGTGCACGATCACACTCCAGGACGTGGCATACCAGTTGGGTTTGCCAGTGGACGGGCGTTACGTGAGCGGCTGCCTATCAGAGTTCCATATATACATCCAGGGTGGGCGTCCACCCTGGGAGTGGTTCCAGGAGTTGCTTGGAGTGATACCTCCTCCTAGCCAGGTTCAGAAGTACGCAGTGAACTGCAGCTGGTTTCAGGAGACTTTTGGTGAGTGCCCTGAGGGAGCCGATGACGAGACTGTGCGCCGATATGCCCGTGCATACATCATGATGTTGTTGGGCACGCAGCTGTTTGCGGACAAGTCCGGCAACCGCATTCACATCAGATGGCTTCCGTACGTAGCTAGGCTGGAGGAGATGGGTACCTACAGCTGGGATTCTGCAGCACTGGCATGGTTGTACCGGTGCATGTGCCGAGTGGCGAACAGACATGTTGTCAAGCTAGCGGGACCACTTCAGCTACTTCAGTCATGGATCTTCTGGCAATTTCCTCGGTTTAGGCCTGGACGGTATGAGACGTTCAGCTGGCCATTGGCCTCGAGGTAGTATACTAACCCTTCTTTATTTCAATTTAATATATATAACTCCGTGTTTATTAATAATGTATTACATACCCTAACCACACATTTAAGTAGCCGTAACACATGTTTATGATGCAGGTGGTCCGGGTACAACCCTTCCGGTAGCGAGAAGGGTCCTAGAGTGCAGATGTGGAGGCAGAGGATAGACCAGTTACAGGACAGGGAGGTTAGTACGCTACTTAATAAGTTTCTCTATTTAACCACACTTTATGAGTTGAGTCCATGAGTTGCCCTGACATTGGGGAGTTCTCCGTGCAGTTTATCTGGATGCCGTACAGCAGCCCTGACGTACTTCAGGTTGTGCATCCAGAGGCTTTGGAGCCTCGGCATATGGCGTTGTGGCGGTCTGTGACGTCCCTGATCTACTTTGCTGTCATAGAGTGGCATCAGATTGATAGGGTTCTTCCGCAGTTCGGAGGGGTGCAGCCCCGTCCGAATCCCGCCCTGAACATCGACTTTCTGATGTCGAAGGACGGCAGAGGCGGTGATCGATGGTTTCCGTACCATTTGCAGAAGTGGCATCTATATTGGGATGACCGTGCGGAGACCGTGCTGAGGTTCGATGTTGTTGCCGACCCTGGACCATCGCATGAGTTCCTCGAGTGGTGGAGTCAGCATGGAAAGACGTTCTTGTCTCCGGATATGCACTTGGGGGATCCGAGAGCCGTTCCTATTCCAGTTGAGGCCTCACAGCGGGGTGCTGGGCGAGTTCCTGACATGGATCGTCCTGAGGATGTGCCGGACAGACGGCGGGTTGAGAGGAGAGCTCGTGTGGGGACACGACGGAGCGGGCATGACTGGAGATGGCTTGAGCATGCTATGGACGATGATGACGATGCAGGTCCCGCTGGAGCCAGACGACGAGGCTAGCGAGGGAGACGGAGAGGGCGTGGTGCGGCGGAGCACCCTGGTTGTGACGACGACGACGATGACGATGATCAGCATGGGCCCGTGGGCGGGGATGGTGCAGGGGCAGTGGCAGTTGCTGGTGTTAGTACCCACGATGGCAGACATGGAGGTGAGTGGTATGGGTCATGTATGGGTGACGGGGCTGACCCTGGTGACGCTCGACTCGGGTCGGGGCCTCTTGGAGATTACTTCGTTGGTGTACCCGCCTATGACCAGCCTCAGCAGGAGGGTACCCCATGGGTTATTCCGGGATCACAGTGGTCAGACTTCCTTGCCTCAGATACGCTTGATGCAGACTTCGGGGGTCAGCAGTTTTTAGAGGAGATTACCACCATCATGTAGGAGGACATGTCGGCCCGGAGACGTGGTCAGACCTCTGGCACGCAGCCACCTTTAGATGTCGATCTGAACGAGCCTCCTACGACATCTGTTGCCGACCATTTTGGTTTGGGAGGTACCCCACCCTCCGCCTACACTACTGCATCACATTCAGTTGCCGGGCCGTCTGTGGCACCCATCCATTCTACGCCACCTGCACAGCCTGCCCCGGATGAGGAGGAGGATGAGATCGAGGACGAGGAGCCGCTTATCCGCAGAGGTCAGAGGACACGTGTACCCCGTCATTGCTTTACGGGCTCGCATCTGTTTAGATGATTCATGTTTCATGTATGTTGGCCATGTTTACTTTTGTTGTTTTCTTAGCCAATTTCACTTTTGTTGTTTGGCCATGTTGTTGTACTTTGAAAACGGATGTTTAGAGGTTATATCATTGAATATCAGATTCATTTGTAGTACGCCACAATGTAATATTTTGATTTACTTATTAAAAATTGCATTCACCAGACTTGTTGAAAGACTCAAAACGAAACATAACATATTCATTAGTTAACGCACAGCATGCACAATACAACACACAAAGCTCAACAAGTTACATGAGTGCTTAAATAAAACATCGAAACGCGAAACTTAAAAAAAAATTCCAAGACTAAGAACATGGCTACTAATGGCCCCCTATGTGAGACGATCCAGCTAGCTATGGGCAACTCCGGCGTGTGTGCCTGGGTTGGCGACATAGGCCACACCTCTTTGGTCGGTTCGGATCCGCCTCATCCATATTCGTCCGTATCCTAGTGGACCTTGGACGACCCTCTCTCGCACGCCTCTTGTTAGGGTCCGATATCACAGTGGGCCCGTCGTATGGTGCCCAGAAACCCTCCGGGATCGGAGGTGTGAATCCAATCCGATACACACTGAATACCGTACTAATCCGATAGACGCCGTGAACATAAGAGGTCCAGGTCACCTGTGAGTAGGCACAACATGCAAGTGCGTGCTGACACAGGAAATGAAGTGCCTGGAAGTACCCGCAATCACATGTCTGAGAGGCAAGCGATACTCTGTAGCTACCCAATGAGAAAGATCCCGTCGGAGTGGTCTCTGCTACGGTGAACTCGGAGTTATCCCGGTCATACAAAGTCACTGTGAAGCACCTGGCCGTCTTCAAGTTGGCCTCAATACACTTCACCAAGTGCTGACTGGATTGTTGTCCGGTCCCCATATGGGCTTCAGCCTCTCTCCCCTTGCGAACAAAGAGTTCCGCAAGCCTTCTATATGTTGCCTTCACCAGAGAGCATACAGGGAGGTTCTGACACCCTTCAGAATTGAGTTCACACACTCGGAGATATTAGTCATCATGTGACCGAATCTCCGTCCCTCATCACGATGCTGAGTCCACAAGGAATAATCAATCCGGTTCGCCCACTCACACATCGCCGGATCTTCAGACCGAAGAATATCAAACTAGTAATCAAACTCAACCTCGGTCTTGGAATATTCCGCATTCACTAGAAGCCTTCGTGCGTCTTTGCCCTTGAAGGTAAGGGCAAAATTAGCCGCTACGTGTCGAATGCAGAATGCACGGTATGCAGATGGAGATAACCAACCTCCGTCAGGAGCCTCAAGCGCAGCCTTGATGCCGTTATGCCTGTCCGATATAACCAACAGACCTGGCTGCGACGTCACGTGCTGTCGAAGGTGGGAGAGAAAGAATGACCAAGACTCTGCATTCTCACCCTCTACTAGTGCGAATGCAACAGGTAGAATGTTGGAGTTCCCGTCCTGTGCAATTGCGATGAGCAAAGTACCCCCGTACTTCCCATACAGATGGGTGCCGTCAATGCTAACTAGCGGCTTGCAATGACGAAATGCCTCGATGAGCGGTGGAAACGTCCAGAAAAGTCTGTGGAAAAAAGCTTGAGACTCGTCTACTTGTCCACCAACTCGAACGGGGCTCGTCTGTAGGATTGCAACAGTACCGGGCATCGTCAACTGGACTCCCAACACCCACCTGGGGAGCTCGTTGTATGACTCATCCCAGTCACCGTATATGAGGGCAATAGCCTTCTGCTTCGCCATCCAGACCCTCCTGTAAGTCGGCCTAAATCCAAAGTGTGCTGCCGTGGCATTTAGGAGCACCTTGATGCTGACGGATGCATCAGCCCTAACCATTGGCATAATGAACGCCGAAATCACATGATAATCCAAGCTCATGTGGTCACTCGAGATGGAGGTCGCAAGACAAGTGTGAGGTCCATTGTACCGTTTGACCTCCCAAATGCCCTTGCGCTGCCGGAGACTCAGTCGAATCAACCATGTGCACCCATTCCCAAACTCAGAACACTTGCCCACATAACGGCGATGATCAGACTCCACTACCTTGTACTGTACCCCTCGCCGGATGCTATAAGTCTTCACGCTTAACAGGGCCTCATCTTTATCCTGAAATTGCTGACCAACCTGGAACTCTGTCAGACCAGCAGTCCCTTCCGCATCTCTAGCTCCGAATCCAATAGAGTGCCCTGAAACACCCTTCTGCCTCATGGCATCCAGGTCCAAAGAAGAAAAATGTGGTGGATACTGCTGTGTGCTAGAACTAGAACCACCGACCGCCAATGCAGGCTCAGTCGCTCCAACTTCGTCGCCGCTGTCATCCTCAATCATATCCGGCTCGACGTCGTCCTCCTCTACATCACCCAACAATCCGTCTCCGATGCTAACCGGTAGAACGCCCTGTAAAGCGTTCGGCAAAATATCAAATGATCCTGCCACGTCGCCTACTCCGTCATTGAGATCAACAGCAAAAGACGGGGAGGCGACAGGTTGGACTGCTGGCTCGTACACAGGGACGAACGAAGAAGCAACGGCAGGCCTGGAACTGGAACCGGCTGCCGTGGCTACAGTGGTGGTATTCCGGTTCGAACCCCCTGAACTGGATACCACATCAACCAGCTTTGCCAACAATTCAGGTGTCCTCACCTCCGGAAACTGCCTCCGACAAAGAAACATGACTTGCAGGTCCTCATCACTACCAATCGTGAAACAATCATACTTCACGGTATCCTGCAAGACCGTGATTGGAATGCAATAGAAAAACTTCTTAACCCGCTTCGCACCTTCCAGACCAAGTTTCATCAGCACAGATCTAACAAGGTCATCATAGCTCGTCGTTGGGTTCACGACAATACAGAAAGGATCCTTATCTGTGAACTTCACACCGGAACGAGTTTTCCTCTTAATGGATCCTCTGTGGTGAACCAAAACAACAAAACTCTCCTCACTAGTCATCTTACACCCTCTAATGAGAGCAACTCACGTTTACAACCTTATATATACTGCTCTGTCTACCACTAAATCGAACCAGCCTAGTTCGAATTAGGGATTGTGTAATTCGAATCAGCTTGGTTCGAATTACTTGATGCATATTCTCTCTCTATAATTCGAACCAGCCTGGGTCGAATTATATGATGCAACCTTCTCTCTCTATAATTCGAACCAGCTTGGTTCGAATTACTAGCATTGATAAATCGAACCAACCTTGTTTGATTTACTTTAACCAGCTTCTCTATGTAATTTGAACTGTATTGTTTCGAATTATATAAATATGTGGTTTGGCTCATTACTGAAACGATTTTGGTTTTGGCTTATTTACGTAATTTAGGCCTGGCATTGGTTTATTATAGTTTTTTACCCTAAAAAAAAAAAACTCAAAATGAAAGTGGATGGAATTGAACTCTCATCAATTACACGCGCACCTTGTTTAAAAGTTAAAACCCACTAAATAAAGTATCGCATTGTGGAGAAAAAACGTTAGTTCTTTGTGGTATAATGCAAAATACTGTACTTTCAACCCAAAATGTTTTCAAAAAATTTAAACTTAAATATCTAAAAATACTAATTAAAACACAAAAACATTGTTTTCAATTTCATGTGAGTTTTTGAAAATATTTTTTACATACTTTCAAGTTTCTTTTTTATTTTTACTGAAAATGAGCAAATTAATCATACTCTAAACTTTTTTCTTTTTCAAAATTGAAATAATTTATTAAAGTTGATTTTTAAAATATAATTTTTTAAAAGCGATAGCATTAATAGTGTTTGTTTATATGAAACTAAAAATGATTTTTCATCAGTACAAACAATGACAATTATATTTGTTAAAATAATTTTTAAATTTAAAAAGACCATAATAACTATAAATAAAAATATAAATTTGGATATTTATTAAACTTTTTAATTTAATAAATATATGTTAATTTTGAAAATTAAAGCATGCCCTTAAGTACTTCCTAAAGAACTACTCTTAACTTTCAAAAACAATAATTACAAGCGCATGATTTTCTTTTTTGTCTGCTAACCACAAATTAAGAAGCTTGTGCATTTTAAAAGATTTCGAAAAAGTTTTACCGAATCTAGCTAGACCTTAATTAAACTACACGTATAACCATATAAAAAGTATGAAATTGTTTTCCAAACAAGAAGTGCATGCATGACATATATATTACATTATAGAAATACTTTATTACACATAATTTTACATTTAAAATATAAAACAGAGGTGGTGAGGCGTTAAAAAACAAAGGTGGTGAGACGCTATAACCTCTAAAAGTATATATATATATATAAATAAAAGAGTTTTGAAAGAAAATAAGGCCTTGTCAGTATAACTTTCTTTTGATTATATAACTTTTTTTTAGAATTCTACTTTCATATATCTGTCTCTTGGTTTTTTGTATAAGTTTTTTATTCTTCTGTTTCTAGTAAGTATTGTACTCTGGATTTTGTTTTCGTCGTACCCCTTTTCTTTTAAGGCTCTTAGATATATTATTCTTGTTATATATACATAAATATTTTTATTTTTAGGGGTCGTAGCGCCTCGCCACTTCTGTTTTATATTCTAAGTGTAAAGTTTTGTGTGACAGGGTGTTACAATACTCATATGCGCCTAATCTTTTCTTTAAATTTAAATATTTTTCTTTCTTTTTTATTCATAATAAGTAATTAATTTTGAATTAATTTAAAAATAATTCTGATTTTTTCTTATTCTAAATTATATGTTTCTTTTTTTTATTTTATATCAATCTTATTTTAGTTGTTATTATCTTTGACCGGCCAAGATTTTATTATAACAAATTTTAGATTATAGTTCAAATAGATTATAAATCATCGATTTTTTTAAATTTAAAAATAATAATTATTTCTAAAATATAATACATAATCATTTATATACTGTCTTTTTTCATTTTTTTAACATTCATTTTTTATTATATAATGTGTATTTTATTTCATTTTTAATTCTTCTGCATTTAAAGATGTTATATATTAACACAATATATTAAAAAATATTAACATCTATATTTAAAAAAAAAAATAAAAAATTGACCATTCATATATTCATATTTTAAGTACATAACTTTACATGAGTAAAATAAATAACATTCAAATATTATAATTTCATCATTTTTAGATCACAAAAAAATTTATGTGAAAATATAACATCTGAAAATTTAAGATTTAACATCCAAAAAAACATGAATAATAACATCCAAAACAACCAAATCCTATCACTTCAACTTCTCTAAATTTGGCTAGGTCTTGCTTATGTGTCACATATTATCCCATTCATAACTTCTATTATATATATAGAATAGAATGCATTAGCCACCAACTTTTTTTATAAAATTAAGTAATTATATTAATTAATTTTTAAAGAAAAAAAGATACCTAGCTATAACATTAAGGTAATTAATATCTAATATCATAGGATCTTCACATAAAAAAATATAAATATAATATAGTATAACATTTAAAATTTATCATTTTTAACATCCAAATTTCTCAATTCCAACATAAAACAATATAATGCACCATAACATCCAAACGTCTTATTATTAACATCCAATTATATAACACATTAACATCCATAAATAAATTAATATTTTGGTGTAATTAAATTCCACAGTACCTAAAACAATTATCTACAAAAATAAAGACAAATAATAATAAATTAAATCTGTTCTCAAAGTGGCTGAAGCCCTCTCTCTGCCTTGGAGTTTTACTCGACCTTTTTGTGCAATAATTACGCCAAAGGCCTCCTTTCAAATTGTTCCACACACTCTAGAAACCTCCTCTTTTCAAATGATTTTGGATATGAGATTGGGTAATGGTGTGAGTAAGAAAAAATATAGAATATTTGATTGATGACAAGCATAATAATTGCCATAAATCTAAAAATAACCGTTTATTTATTATTTCTTTAATCATAGATGTTACACGCGCCTATTGTGAATTTAGGTTTAAAAACATAACAAATTAAATATAAGCTCATCTGTGACCTCAATAAAGATTTGATTGATTATTTGTTAATATTTTTTGGTTACTTAGCACTATTGCATGTTAGAGAAACAAAAAAAAAATTAAACTTATTTTATTTAGTATTCATTTATTCTAATAACAATTAATAAATGTTAGAATTAATGAATATTTAATAAGACAAATTTTAATTATTTTTGGATTTTAAATTTTAAATTTTGAAAAAAGAGAATTTTTAAAATTAAAAAAATTAATCAATATTAACTAATTAAAAAATAATTTCCTATACATGTTCTTAATTTGTTAGTAGCTTCTCAAATGAAAACTACCATAGATGGCAATGCCAAATTGCCAATAAAAAACTATGTAAATGCGATGCAATTTGCAAGAAATTGGAACCGACGCAAATTAAAAGGGGTTTGAAGTGTGAAATTACCAAAATTACCAAAATTTGCCAATATAAAATTATTTATTGATTGATGACAAGCACAATATAGAATATTTCATTCATGACAAGCATTTATAACCGTTGAAAAAGGGAGGAAATAAACATTGCCTTTAGTTGTAGATTTACAATTGGTCTAGCCTTTTGCCGTGGCTTAAATGGGTAAGGAAGGATTTAACCGAACGATAGTTAAAAATGGACAGCAATTAAAGGAAAATAAGACAATCTTTTATATGGGGAAAAAATCTACGAGCATTATATTATAGCGTCAACTAAGCATTGATTCTGCTACGGTAGAGTTTGTTGCTAATTAGTGACTATCTTTTATAGGGGTGAACACAATTTGGTTTAGTTTAGGTTTATGATAAAATTAGAATTGAACCGATTAAAATATAATTGGTTTGGTTTGGTTTAGATTTATATTTTTTTATATATATACTCGAACCAAACCAAACCGATTAAAAACGGATTGATTCAGTTCGGGTAATTGGGTACTCAATGACTTTGAAATTCATAAAAAAAAAACTAAATTTTTATCTTAAAAATTTAATAAGTACAATAAACATGTAACATCAATAGAAATAATCCAAACATATTAAATATCAAATACATTAAAAACTAAACTCATTAAAATTCAAACATATTAATAGTGAAAAATTTTTGTCTAATGAAAAAGTCATATATATTTTTTATTTTTTTATTTAATTAATATATGATCAGATTCGCGGGTTGGTTCGGGTTCCGTACCCCTAAAACCGATACCCGAACCAATCACTAACAAAGATCATCGGTTTGGTTCGGGTTGGATCCGATTACCCGTTGGTTCCAAAACCAATTTAATTGGTTCGGTTCGGATTCGGACGGGTAATCGGGTACTCGCTACCCGTGCTCACCCCTAATCTTTTAGTCTATTTTTTCTATGGAATTTGCGATGACATTTTGCGATAGTATTGCAACTAATTGACTACATATTATTTCCTAGCAAATTAGCGACTATTTCATAACTTTACTTTCTCATTTCGAATATCTTTGGTTTAGCGAAAACAATCCTACAAATTTGATTAACGATTTTCGAAGATTAACTATAGATTTGGTACAAAATGTGACAGATTTGCGATCATATTAGCGGACAACTCGCGACGAGTTAGGTTCGGAAAAATTTTTCGCTAATTAGCGTCAACTAAGCATTCTATTTCGTCTACGAAGTTAGCTTGCATTTAGCGATGACTCTGTCGCAGTAGAGTTTGTCGCTAGTTAGCGATTACCGTTTAGTCTATTTTTTCTATGGAATTAGCTTTTACTTTAGTGATGAATTTGCGACTATCTATTTGGTAGCTAAAAAACTTTCCAATGAATTAGCGACTCTTGTCTTTGCCTCACTAATCTGCGACTTGCAATTAGTGAGGAAAGCATTAGTTGCTAGGCGGTAGCTAATCCATCACAAATTATATTTTGCGTCAGATTAGCGATGATTTTACGACTCTTTTTGTGGTAGCTAATTGGTCATATTCTTGTAGTGCCTCTTCTCTCTAGAATTAGGGTTCTTAGTTTAAGTTTCTCTTTAATTTCACCCTTTAATTCTTGTTTTAGTATAGTTTCATTTATATTTCCATGCTCTATTGTCTTAATTGTCTTATTAATTTCTCATTTTTGTCATTTTTAGTTTATAAACCCTCTTTTTAATTTCACTTAATGCAATTTGATGTTTTGTGTTTCCTTGTTGCTTAATTGAGTTGTTGTTATTATTTTCTTGCATTTGGTAGCTTTAGATTTTATTATTATTGTAATTTAATATGCTTTTCTTTTTATGCACACCAAGTATTTGATAAAATACTTGGCTTAGTTTTAGAGTAGATTTTTTTGCATTCTTGGCTTGGAAAGAGAGATTAGGCAATCTTGAGTCATTAATACCCAATTTGGATTGGTGATCTAGAGTTTTTAGTTAATCTTGTTCCCATTGACACTACTTATGGATTGGGATTAATAGGCCAAATGGATCTTCTTCCGATGTGAAGATAACGTAATAAGCTTAGCTCTCGGTAATTATTGTGTTATCATTAATGACTAGGATAAAAAAATATTTATTCTCAATCCTTGCCATGAATGCATCTTTAGTAATTGTTATCTTTAGTTGTTTGATTTACTTTCTTGTCATTTAAATTTCTTGCCATTAAATTTCTTGCCTTTTTATCAACCTACCCCAGTGAATCTCATAACCAATAATTGAGCATTCGATTGCGATTCCTAGGGAGAACGACATGGGAGTAATACTCTCGATTATTTTTATTGGATTGAACTTGTGACAACAAAAACTAAACTTTGATGGATAATCTATTGTTGGTCTAGATTATGCTTGTAATGAAGAGATTCTTTTTATTGAGGAATTCTAGACCGGACAAAAATTCTTTCTCATCACACTGACAGGCCAAGCCATAGTTCAGATCACAAAGACAAAGGAGCTTGGCCTGGAGTGGTTGAATCTCCTACTTTGAAGGGAGTAATAAATTACATTTCAGGAGGCATTGCAAGATGAGGAGCAACCAATATGGCCAGAAAGAGAAGTTACCGAGCCATGATAACAATGGACGGATCTTGCCAAAAACACACACACTTTACCTCCAACAAAACAAATCACCTTCAATGCGTTTGATCTCAAGTCGTAGAATCCGAACTTGGACGATCCAGTGGTAATTTCAATGCACATAGGAGAACAGACAGTCAAAAAGGTCCTACTTGATCCCAGAAACAGTGCCGACGTGTTGTTCTACTCCACTTTCAAAAAGATACAACTCAAGGACAAGGCCCTACAACCCTTAACACAAGAATTGATAGGATTCTCCGGAGAAAGGGTACCCATATCAGGTTATGTATGGTTAAGAACAATACTAGGGGAGTTTCCGAACTCAAAAATCCTGGATATCCAATTTTTAGTGGTTGATTATGCTAGTTCCTATAATATCATTTTGGGACGCCCAACTCTTAATTCTCATTTCTACTGTTCACCTTTGTGTAAAGTTTCCTGTCTAGGACAATATAGTAGAACTAGTGTATGCCGATCACATGGAAGCTTAACAATGCTACAATGTAGGCTTAAAGACCATTCCAAAGGAGATCATCCCAAGAGTCCAATCTGTCTACAGTGCGGAGAGCAAACCAACTCTGGCCGAGATGGACCCCCGAAATAATAGCAGTCGACCCTCTCAAACAGGCAACATAGAAAAGGTACAATTAGGAGAAACTGACCAATTTACTAACATCGGTTTTGTTTTCTCTACAGGAACAAAACAACACCTCATCGAAATATTGAAATCCAATTCCGACATTTTTGCATGGACACCAACTGACATGCTAGGAATTGATCCGAACTTTATATGCCACAAGCTAGCAGTCAATCTCAATGTCCGACCCATACAACAAAAGAAGAGGAATTAGAGCACAGAAAGAAGAGACGCAGAAATAACGAAAACACAGAAATTGCTCGATGCAGGCTTCATCCGATAATTTAGATTTTTATCATGGCTAGCAAATGTGGTAATAGTTTAGAAGAGCTTGGGAAAATGGTGTATGTGTGTAGATTTTTCAGACTTGAACAAAGCATGCCCGAAAGATTCCTATCCACTCCCGAACATTGATAGATTAGTAGATGATACTTCGAGGTTTCAAGTGCTTAGTTTCATGGATGCCTATTCTGGCTACAATCAAATACTAATGCATCACAGCGATGAGGAGAAAATAGCATTCATAACCGATCAAGGTAATTTTTGTTATAAAGTCATGACTTTTGGGCTGAAAAATGCAAGGGCTACTTACTAGCGATTGATGGACAAGGTCTTCAAGGACTATATTGGCCAAAACATTGAAATATATATTGATGACATGGTGGTCAAATCAAGCTCAGAAGAATAACATAAAACCGACCTTAACGAGGTATTCCAACAACTTCGAAAATATAACATGAGACTAAACCTGAAAAAGTGTACATTCGGAGTGCACGGAGGCAAGTTTCTCGAAGTTTTGTTGACACACAGGGGAATAGAAGCCAACTCAGACAAATGTCAGGCTATAATACAGAGACAGTCACCTCGGTCGATCAAGGAGGTACAACAACTCACGGGTCGCCTGGCGGCCCTGTCACGCTTCTTGCCCGCGGTGGCCACCAAATCATATCATTTCTTTGACACCCTCAGGAAAGGCGAGAAGCTTGTTTAGACAAATGAATGTGAAAAAGATTTTACCGATTTCAAAAACCTTCTCGATTCACCACCTATACTCTCCAACCACAGCAAGATAAGGCTCTTTACTTATAACTTTCAATTTTTCCTAACACTGTCAGTTCTATGCTTGTAACAGAAACAGAAAAAAATAACATCCAGTATATTTTGTGAGCAAAGTCCTGTAGAATGCCAAAACGAGGTAGCATTCGGCTTAATCATTACAGCTCAGCATTTGCAGCACTATTTCGAAGCACACCAGATAATAGTTTGGACTGGTCAGCCATTATGTCAAATATTGGCAACACTAGATCTAGTAGGACGACTCACAAAGTGGTCAATAGAACTTTCAGAATTTGATATCTGCTATCAATCACGAAGATCCCCCAAATCGCAAGCACTGACCAATTTTATTTCAGAATTCACCACTGTTGAAAATGGGAGTTATATGTAGACGGTGCATCAAACAAAAATGGATGCGGAGCCGAAATCTTACTAAAAGAAAATATTGGAGTGCATGCCGAGCAATCAATAAAATTCCTTTTTCAAATGACCAATAATCAGGCCAAATATGAAGGATTACTAGCCGGACTAAGATTAGCAAGGAAATTCGAAGTCAAAAACCTAAAAGTATACTGCGACTCTCTCCTTGTGGTGCAATAGGTAACTAGTCATTTTCAGGTATGAGATCAGCTCTTAGAAAAGTATTTAAATTCTGCAAAAGATATTATACAATATTTCCAAAATTTTGAAAAATCATATACCTAGAGAGTAAAACTGTAGGGCTGATATTTTATCTAAATTAGCTACTTCCCGAATCAACAGATATAATGTCACATCTCACACTAACAAAACTGAGTTTAGATATCAAGTCTGTTTTAAGTGTATCACAGGAAGAAGATTGGTGAAGTCCATACATTCACTATTTAAGAATTGGAAAACACCATACAATGAACAACCGAGGTCATTTAGATACAAAGCAAGCTATTACACTATCATGGGAGATGACCTGTATAAATGGGGTTTCTCTCGACCATTACTGAAGTGCCTCAGACAATCAAAAGTCGAAGCCACCATAACCGAGGTTCATGATGGCATTTGTGGCCACCACACTGGAGGTAGGAGCTTGGCCATGAAAATTTTACGAGTATGATACTATTGGCCGACCTTGCGCAAAGATTGCATGAACAAAGTGCAGAAATGTGACGCATGCCAGAAATGTGTACCACTCATTTATAGTCCGGTAGAACTACTACATACTTCAGATATTAGCTGGATTTTTTACAAATGGGGGATGGATATTCTCGGACCATTCCCATAATTGCTAGGACAGGTAGAATTTCTATTAGTAGCAATTGATTATTTTACTAAGTGGATAGAAGTACAGCCACTTGCAAAAATAACCCCGGACAAGGTACGCACTTTTATTTGGAAATCAATCGCATGTAGATATAGTTTTCCTAGAGACGTTTTTCTGATAATGGTCGGCAGTTCATTGATAAGGAAATTGCATCATTTTTAACAGACCTCCACATTAAGCATCATTTCTCCTCTGTGGAGCACCCACAAAGTAACGGGCTCGCAGAGGCAGCTAACAAGATCAGCTTGCAGGCCTTAAAGAAAAAAAAAATTAACAGATGCTAAGGGACGCTGGACTGAGCTAATACCAGAAATAGTATGGAGCTACAACACAACACCACAATCCACAACCAATGAAACCTTGTTCCAGTTAGTATACGGCACGGACTCTATGATCCCAATAGAAGTCGGTCAAGACTCAACTTGGTCCGAGCACTTTGATGAAGATGCCAATATGAAAGTGAGATCATCCAAACTCGACACAATAAATGAAGAACGATGCCTGGCCAAAATTTGACAGAAGTCCATGTAATTAGCTATGCAAAAGAAATATAACAAAACAGTATGACAAAGGGCACTACAACAAGGAGATCTGGTGCTGAGACAAATAGAAGAAGTTCGAAAACTTGCAGGACATGGAAAATTAGCAACAACCTGGGAGGGGCCTTTCTGAGTCTCCAAAGTCATCGAAAAGCGGGCTTTCTGCCTCGAAACATTAGATGGGACGACCTTACCCAACACTTGGAAAATTTCATCACTGAAATTTTATTATAGTTAATTTTTCATTGTAAATAAATTGAAGTGGGCATGTACTCTTTTTCCTGATCACGGGATTTTTTCCTAAAGAGGGTTTTACTCGGACAAGTTATAACGAGGCCGACCACTCTACACCTTACAAAATTGAAAGGTCTTTTCCATATAACAAATGAAGTGCATTCTTTTTTCTCTATTTGCTATATTGTTCTATCTACTAAGTCATTTCATTCAAACTAACACAAGGTCAAAAAGTTAGAAACAACATCTCAAAACAACATGAAACAATAAACATTCCAAGTTCAAACCAACATTATACATCGGATAGCAGTTCACAAAAATTCACCGATACCAAATTGGTAATCAAACCAAATATTCCAAAACACAAATTCTCAAATTATTAATCTTTTTCAAGAGGGGAGAGGAGCATTCTCATCATGCTCCTCACCCGCCTCATCTTCAACAAGTTCCCCATCCACCACAATTTTTGTAACGTCGAGCCTCCCAACATCATATTCAGGCGCAAACATAGCAATATGGCTTACAACTCGGTCGAAGCCGGTAGAAAACATTTCTAAAACTTCATTCTCCAGCTCGTGAATACAAGAGGTCATCTGACCTTTGGACTTGTCATTTTTCTTAATTTCATTTTGGAGAAGACGGATTTGATCTTGAAGCCTGCCGACTTCTTCCTCTATGTCCTTCATCTTAGAAGTCACATCAATGATGACGCTCTCTTTTTCTTTCATTGATCGCTCCAAATTCACAACCTTCTCACCAACAGTACCTTGCTCCGCACCTAGTAGTTCGGTAGCATGGCCAACGCATAGTAAACACGAGGCCACAATCTACGGAAAAAATAAAAGAAAATATAAAGCATACATACAGGTGACAACACCCAAATAACAACAAAGATATACTAACCTGGATAAACTTTTCCATTCCTTCCATACCCGTACGACGAGTTAGTCACATATCCCCAAGATACTGAGAAACCCTATCAGCAAGTTCGAAGACGGGATATTGATCACTCCAAAGGGATTTAGGGTTCACTCCCTCTATAAACCCATGAAGCTTCCTCTGCTTCTCAAATACCGACCTATCACCTTTATTTTCCTCGGAAAGCACTTCCAGTGACTTCTCGGACTCGACTCTTTTTCTCTTGGGAGAAGGATGAGGTCGGGCACCGGAATGAGAGGCATCCCCACCACCTTCATTCCCTACCCCCGAGCCGTTACCAACTTTTTCACTTTTCATTTTTAGAAAAGATTGCAGACGAGAAGTGGACGAATTAGGCACTCTACCACCTACAAAACAAATGAAGTGTTACGTTAACAATTAGCAACCAACCAGCAAAGAACAACAAAAATACAATACCTATATAAGCCTTCAAGAATTTGTCTTCTTCCTCATTCCTCTCCACGGCCTCAAGAATTTGTATGGGCTCCGGACACCAATACAAGGGAAACCTCTCTATCAACTCACCATCTAAAAGGAAAGGGTATTCAATCTCTAGCGACTGAACTTTCACAAACATAGACTTGAAAATTTTAAAAGATTTATATAATAAGAAGATGGAATGACCGGGGAAGCTGCTAAGGTAAAACCACGAACTAACCTTTTCGCACCCCCTTAGATTAAAATAAAGAAAAAAATATTTAACGACGCAGGAAATTTCAGAAAAGCCATCAAACATTCAGAAGCTCAGAGAAAAGCCCAAGAGTTTGGGTGTAACTGCGAAGGAGCACAATTTAGTTGCGTCAAAACTTTGCACTAAAAAAAGGCATTTCAAGTAAAGTTTTGTAAAACGGGGGTATACATATAGAAATAAGCCCAACCCGCCCTTCCTCTCACAAACCCTCTCCTCACTACCACAAGGGAGAAGTTCGATGCCAATAGCCGAACCCTCTTTGATCAGTTTCAGAGCCCTAAGCTCTAGCAATGAGTCGTTATCACAATAGGCAAAAGAACGAGTTTTAACATCAACATGCACCCAGTGACGAGGATTTTCACGTTTGACCTCCACCACTTTTTCCTTTTCTTTTTCCCTAGCCATTGTAAAAAACAAAAAATACAAAGAAAGACAAAAGACCTAACCTTTTGAAGTCTTGTCTCTTTTGTGAACTTAAGCAAAAAGACCAAGGTCAAGAGTTCGTGTCTCTTTCTAAGATGAAAACGGTAATAAAGTATGAATACTATCTACTAACTTAGTGGGTAATTCAAAATGTAACTATTCACATACCATGATGAAAATAACGGTCCAAATCTCATTTAAGGGACAAATACGAAGTTATTATAGTCCGGTTTACAAGGTACAATCATTATTAATTACCAATTTTCAATTAATATTATCGTTATTATTTTCAATATTTAATTTGTTTTAAAACCCTAGCTTGAAAAATAGCAACGTGCGTTGAGTTTGGGGGCTAACATATTCGTCGATAACTGAGGTATAACTATACGACAAAAGCTCAACTTGCTAAAGCGTAAATTTGGCAAGTCAAGCTTGGGGCTATGTGCTGTATCCTTAATACATCGGTGAAACCGGGTTATATCTCGGTAGGTCAAATAAATTCAAATTAATTAATTCCTTATCATAACAAACTTCTCCCCCAAAATCTCGCACTTAGTCGGCTACGACTAACGGACCGACGAATAATTTAACTATAACGGCTATAAATTCGAGGGGAAGCTGACAATAAGGAGACGAAAGATTGGCCAACGCAACAAACGATATTATACTCGCTATTTAAGATATTTTACTGAATCGAGTGTCAGAGTCCTTTTTGTAGGTACTATGTTTGAGTTCAAGTTTACGAGGATACTGCACTTCTAAGCCAAAAATTTCAAAAGCTCTCAAGAATAGAATGGAGCCAACCTATAGCACAGAAGAGTATCCTTGCCAGAATATCACGTGTTTTTACTAGGACTAAAAATTGCTTAGATTATTTTAAATGTTTTAAATGGTTTAATGTACGGGGAAATGTAGATAAATATATTTTATAAAGTAATTCTTCCTTGAGAGAGATGGATTCATGATCTAATATCTTAGTTAAACTATGATGTGCAGACATTGATACGGGACATCACACGACACGGAATATGCCGACACGCGAATTTTAAAATCTTATAAGACACGGGGACACGCATATATATAAAATATAAAGTAATTTTAGATAAATCTCAATAATATTTTGATATTTTATTGATATAAAATATAAATTATTTTTTTATTTATTTTTAATTTTTTATTTTAATTATATCAAGTATTTAAAATATTTTTTATTTTAATAAATAATAATATATATTATATCTAAATTTATTTCAAGAATATATGTTAAAAATAAAACTGGACACGCTGACACGTGATGGTATTTAGGTGTGTCCAAGCATATCCGAAGAAGAATTTTTCTTTTTATTAAGATACGGTTGGACACAGCAAACACGCGTGTCGAACGAGTGTCGATAAGTGTCGTCTCCAAAATTCGTCGGACACGTAGACACGACAACTCAGCGAAGTAACCGTGCTTGGTAGCAGTTAAATAAGGAAGATGGTTGACAATATTGTCATAGGAGGTAGCTTGTTTTCTATATAAGGTCCTACATGGCTGAATGTTTCTCCCCATCATTCGAAATCATCATCATCTAGTAGTGTTTCTTTAGTTTCTCTAAGAGATGGCACTTACTGGTAAGCTTAGCTTTGAAACTGTGATCCGTTCACCTGCTGCAAAGTTCTTCAACCTCATGGCAAGGCAACTCCACCATCTTCAAAATATTTGTGAAAGAATCCATGCGGCGAAACTCCAAGTCGGTAATGACTGGGATAGTGTTGGTGGTTCAGTTAAACACTGGACTTATATCATAGGTAAATCTTAAGCTTCTATAATTGATTTTAGTCTTTACTTAACTTTAATTTTCGAAACTACTCAATAATGGAAGTAATTGTTACAATTAATTAAATTTTACCTCTATTAATTAGCACTCGCATAGTCAAGTTCAACAAATTTATGTACTATTTCTTTTTGAGAAATAATTCATTGATTTTCTTATTTAATATAAATTTAATATTTTAAAAGTAATTGACCAAGTTTCAAATATATTTTCAGATCTTTTAATAAATTAGATCTAGGTGTTATTATTTGACAAACACTACGTTGGTCATCAAGTGGTAAGAAACTCTTTCCTTGTTTAAAGTTGTGGAGTTTAAATCCTTTGGGAGGAGAAACAAAAAACACAAAAAAATCATTGCACTATTTTAAAATAGACAATCATAGTTTCTCAAATCAAAATAATTATCTGATTACTAAAAATAAATATCGAATAAAATATGCCTGTGTGTTTGTCCTAATCTTATTTAGAATAATATCATGGTACGTGTATTCTAAAATGATTTAAATTTTTAAAAGCATACATGATTAAATTTTAAAATAATCTTATATGGAGTCAAATAGGTTTATTAAATTTTCAATAGGGTGAACGCAGATCTGATCATTCGATTAGATAGGATTAAAATTTCAATTCGATTCGCACTAGCTAAAATTATCAGATCGGATCCAATATTTGCGTTTTTAAACTTGGATCAAATCCAATCTACACATTTGTGGATCGGATATCGAATATATTCGATCCGCAAAACATAAAAATATTTTTAAAAATTTATTTTTATTAAAAATATCAAAAGAAAATATTTTTTTCCATTCTTTTAAACATATCTACTCCTAAAATATTATTAAACATATTTTTTAAATAACAAAAATAAAAATTACAATATATATGATAAATATTAGTTTAAATAAAATATAAAAAAAATATTTATTTATCTATTGTGGATCTACAGATATACAAATACCTACTTGAAACTGCAATCTGATTATATTAGTGTTTAGATTAGATTAATATTCACAATTTTTGAATCAGATTCTGATAAATACCATGGATATACGGATTGAATCTGATCTATACATACCTTTAATTTTTAGAGTGATCTTTTCAATTCATGACTTTCATCAATTTAATTTCTCATCTCAATTTTATTATAGTGCTCTTTGAAATTGAACTCTAAGAACTATAGTGATTTCTGAACTCTTTTTTTATGTTGATTAAGCAAACGCACTAAAAACACATGTTAATGTTATTAATTAAAAGAAATATATAAAAAATATAAAATTTAATCTTTTGATGTATTTGTTGTTTATTTATTGAAGTAAATTTTTTATTAATTTTTAATAATAATGATATTAAAAAAGTGAATGCAAAACATTTTATAAATATAAAAAATGTGTTTAAACAACTTAATTTTTAAATTAGTTTTCGATCTTGTATATCTCCTTCAATTTAATTAATATATACATATATTCTCTTTTCCTTTCATCCTCCTTCTTCTGTTCGTTGATATTGATTATAATAACAGATGGCAAGGTGGTTACATGTAATGAGACGATTGACATCATTGATGAGCATAAATATTTGATGATATTCAACCTCTTTGATGGAGATATCAGTAAAAACTATAAGGTTTTTAAGCTAGCTTTTCAAGTGAGTGACAATAGTAATAATAGCACTACTTCAGTTACCTGGACTGTTGAATATGAGAAGATCAATAATGATGTTGAAGCTCCATATGGCTACATGGAGTATGTTGACAAGTGCACTAAAGAAATTGATGCTTATCTTCTCAAGGCATAACGGTGATTATCAAGTTAATTGCTTGTTATGATCTAAATAATCAGTGTGAAGATACAGGTGCAGTCAACTTCATGTAAAGTTGATAAATGAGAGTCGTTAAATAAAAATTGAATCAAATTAATCAAATCATTTAACGATTCTTAACTATCAACTTCATGTGAAATTGACTGCAACTGAATTTTCACAATGTTTTAAACTTGAATATGTGTATGGAATGATTCTCGTTGATTGCGTTATGTGTTATGTTGTGTAATAAAAATAATTGGATATTTATTTATTGTCGCAAGCTTTTAAATTAAATTATAAATAGTTTTACCTAGCTAATGGTATTTTCTCAACAATCGGTAAACAATTAGGACATAAAATTAAGCGATTAATTAGTTCGTGAAAATATTTTTTACTTTTATTGAAACGTGATTAGTTTGTTGAAACATGTTTTGTTTTCAAATAGAAAAAATAGTGAAAATATGCTTGTTTTAGTCATTTTCAAAAAAATTTCAATTTTAAAACTAGAAATAACATAATTATATTTTTAATAAAATTATAAAATTTATGAATATATTTTAGTTTCGTAATTTAGTTAATCTGCTACAAATAATTGTATTATGTTATTAGTTTGATTGCTTGAATTCAAATCAAAGCACATGATTTAAGAAAAATTGTCATTAAAAATTGTTATTTATATCCAGTGATGTTGGGACATAGACAAATAAAAAAAAATTTAAAATTTTGCAATAGAAAAAAGATAATTTAAACAAGAACAAAATTACTACTAATCACCAAAAGAATAAACAAACAAATGTAATATATATATATATATATATATATATATATATATATATATATATATATATATATAGTTAGTTCATGTCTTGTATTTTTCCTATTTAATTTTTTCTAATTTCAAAGATTTTATTATAAATTATTTAGATTGCAAGAATTTATTCCTGTCATAAATTTTATCATGTGTATAATGATAAATTATTAATTTTAAATTTTATTTTAAAAATAAAGAGGTAACAATACAAAATAATTAAAAATTAAAAAAAACCCTCAAAATGAAAGTGGATGGAATTGAACTCTCATCAATTACACGCACCTTGTTTAAAACCCACTAAATAAAGTATCGCATTGTGGGAAAAAACCGTTAGTTCTTTGTGGCATAGTTATCAGAACAGAATCGGTAATCGAACTGGTCAGGTTACTGGGTCACTGGATCACTGGTTTAATTGATGGGTTACTGGTTGAACCGGATAATCCGGTCCTATGTAAATAAAAAATAAAAAAAGTCAAAAGTTTAAAATTAAAATTTAAAATACATATTTTTACTAACATTTTAAAAATATCAAGTTATTTTAAAACAATATGGAATATGAACAATAAATATTTTATTATTTTTACACTATCATAAATATTTTTATTTTGTTTTTATATTAAAATAACTATTATTTTTAAATTTTAATAATTTATTAATTAGTTTATATCTATTATAATGTTATATAATTATAAAAAAATAAGTGAGTTTATAATTATTGTTAAATAAAAATATAATTAATTTAAGAATGAATAAGTTTATAATTAAAATTAAAATAAATTAAATAAAAATAAATTATTTGATGAAAAATATCTATATGTATTATAATTTGCATAATTTTTAATGAGAAACATAGTGGCCTTGTGGTTGTAGACTTCTTTTGTTTCCTTGAGGGCAAGGGTTCAAACCCTACCTTAAGCATTTTGAAAATATTTTCACTCTCAAGCAGTTCGGTCGGACCGGTTCGTACTAGTTTGATTCTTTGTACGGTCTAAACACCAGACCGAACCAGTATAAAATCTGGTTCACTAGTTTTTCGATTGAACCGACCAATCCGATCCGATTTTTACAACAATGCTTTGTGGTATAATGCAAAATACTGTACTTTCAACCCAAAATGTTTCCAAAAAATTTAAACCTAAATATCTAAAAATACTAATTAAAACACAAAAACATTGTTTTCAATTTCATGTGACTTTTTGAAAATATTTTTTACATACTTTCAAGTTTCTTTTTTATTTTTACTGAAAATGAGCAAATTAATCATACTTCTAAACTTTTTTCTTTTTCAAAATTAAAATAGTTTATTAAATTTGACTTTTAAAATATAAATTTTTAAAAATTGTAATACTAGTATTTGTTTATATGAAACTAAAAATGATTTTTCATCAGTACAAACAACGACAATTATAGTTGTTAAAATAAATTTTAAATTTAAAAAGACTGTTACGGCCCAGCCCAGCTAGGTGTGAAGACCGACCCGGCCCAAAGACCTACCGACCCGATTGGGCGAGTCACCGTACCCGCCCGTCTGGCGACCCGGCCATGCACCTTCCTTGCCAGCTGCATAACAGATGGGGAGAAGAAAACTTCCTGAAAAGAGGCCTTCTCCTATGGGGCCCACTTTTCTAACAAGGTATATAAGGGGAGGGTCCTACCCCTCCCCCAAGGTACGTCACACACATCATCTTATCCCTTTCTCACCTGCACACCTGTCTGACTAGAGCGTCGGAGTGTCTTTGCAGGTGGCACCCCCCTCCACACGAAGAGCTCGTGAAGTCGGCTGCTCCAGCCTCACTCCCACATCCTTGAACCAGGCGAAACCCCACCTTTCCAACTCTGCAATCTCCCCGAACCGTCCGGTACCCGAGCTACCGTACATTGGCGCCATCTATGGGGATTGCCTAAATGGACGTCATACGGGGTCCTAGAGAACTTGGCCGCGGGGTAGAGCCCAGAGGGGCAGCCTCCGTGGCCTCCTCCTGGGAGCACACAAGGTCCCCTCCACGACGACCCGAGCCGTCTTCACGATCCCAAGAGAGACGCCCATTTGGGGGAACAGGCAGCAATAGATCCAGAATAATGCAGGAATTACGTCATAGGATACAGAACCTAGAACGCCAGCTGGCAGATCAGGAACATCATCAAAGAACTCCCGAGCCAAGCCCTTCCCGGTCTACCGAGGCGCGCGGAAGAACTCCTCAAAAAAGTCACTCCCGGCGCATGCCTAGCCCACGATCTGAATCTGAAAGCGCTTGGGAGGAACAGGAACGCCCAAGAAGACGTCGTGATCTCGTGACATACACTCGGCCTGAAAGGAGATGCGCCACAGGGCGTGAGCGGGAAGACGGCGGAGAAAGGCCGAGGAGAATGCGGCGACCCGTGATAATGGGCGCAACCCCGTTTCATCGTTCCATCCTCGAGGTCCGGCTACCAAAGCACTTTGATAAGCCGACGGACATGAGGTACGACGGAACCCAAGACCCCCAGGAGCATCTTACGGCCTTCGAGGCCAGAATGAACTTGGAGGGAGTAGGCGATGAAGTAAGGTGTCGCGCCTTCCCGGTTACCCTGGCAGGACCTGCAATACGGTGGTTTAACAGCCTCCCACAAGGCTCCGTCGCTAGTTTTTCGGACATTAGCCGCGCTTTCTTGGCCCAATTCACTACCCAAACCGCGAAGGCAAAACACCCAATCAACTTACTCGGGGTGACACAAAGGCCTGGCGAGCCGACCAGAAAATACTTAGACCGGTTCAACGATGAATGTTTGGAGATCGACGGGCTAACTAATTCGGTGGCCAGTTTATGTCTGACGAATGGACTCCTGAATGAGGATTTCAGGAAGCACCTCACCACGAAACCCTTATGGACGATGCAAGAGATCCAAAGCGTGGCCAGGGAATATATCAACGATGAAGAAGTCAGTCAAGTTGTGGCAGCCAACAAACGGCAGCCCGCCTACAACCAACCCTGGCAGCATGGTTGCGGGGAAAGGCCGAAGGAGCACGCCAGAGACGGCGGGCCGAGCAAGACATCCAGGCCGTTTCTCTGAGTCAGAAAATTCACCAACTACACCCCCTCACCGTTCCCATCGTAGAAGTTTATCAGCAGATAGCTGAGAAATGAATTCTATCAAAGCCCCGACCTCTCAAGGACAGAACAGGGAGGAACAAGGGCCTCTATTGTGATTATCATAAGGGCTATGGACACAAGACACATGACTGTTTCAACCTGAAGGACGCGCTAGAACAAGCGATCTGGGACAGAAAGCTGGCTGAATTCTCCC
Source organism: Arachis ipaensis (assembly GCF_059453495.1). Taxonomy (NCBI): domain Eukaryota; kingdom Viridiplantae; phylum Streptophyta; class Magnoliopsida; order Fabales; family Fabaceae; genus Arachis; species Arachis ipaensis. Next base: position 124,191,982 of record NC_142443.1, on the reverse strand, counting down.
ACCTCATCAGGGAGCCAAGGAGACGAGATCGCGACCGCGAGGGAGAGGAAAAGACCCGCGCAGTGAAGCGATGTCAGGAGCCAGAGGACAACGAGCACGACTTTACCATAGTAAACGTGGTAACAGCAATAGACGCGGCTCCAAGGTCGAGGTCAGCACACAAGAAGGACGCCAAAGTCCTGGCGATCTCCTCCTCTTCCGTGCGAAGCTCCAAAAAGGTTCCGCCCATCTCGTTCAGTCAGGAGGACCAGTGGTTCGATGAGGTCGCGGAAAACCCTCCCATGGTCATCACGGCCAGAGTGGGAACCGGCCTTATCAAGCGGATCCTCGTAGACACCGGGGCCGACTCGAATATCATGTTCCGTAATGTGTTCGACGCCTTGGGTCTCCGGGATGCCGACTTAAGGACTCACCAGCACGGTGTAGTAAGTTTGGGCGACCACTTCATCAAGCCCAACGGGATAATCTCCCTACCAGTAAAGAAATTTATAGAATTAATCGTGTTGTAAGTATAGTTTCTAAACCAACAGAGAATCCTTTCGTACAAAAGTTTGGTTGTCACAAGTAACAAACCCAATAAAATTTATAAACCGAAGTATTCAAACCTTGGGTCGTCTTCTCAAGGAATTGCAGGGAGGTATGATCTGTTATTGGTTATAGAAAACAATATTTTTTTGGGTTTGAAAAGGTTTGAACAAGGGAAATAAATTGCAGGAATTAATAAATTAATAACTAATAAAACTCTTAGCAAGGTATAAAAATTTGGAAGTCCTATCCTAGTTATCCTTATCGATGGTGATGAGAATTGAGTTTTAATCCCACTTAGTTAACCTTTACTAAAGTAAAGAAAAGTCAAGTGGATAAATCAATTTAACACCTAAAGTCCTAGCCAACTCCTAAGGAAAGACTAGAGTTATAGGAATTTAAATCAATCAGCAAAGATAACAATTATCAATCACGACCACTACAAAAAAAAGGTTAAAATGGCGGTTATTTTTGGAAATTACGGCGGTTAGAACCGCCATTATTACCAAAAATGGCGCCTCCAAGAAACGCCGTTATTCTGGGCGCCATTCTGGTTATTACGGCGGTTTTCAGAAAACCGCCACAATTACCTTGGTTAAAACGGCGGTTTTTGGATAGGTTAAAACGGCGGTAATAAAATGACACTTTCTGATTGGTTAAAACGCGCGATTTTTAAATGGGTTAAAACGGCGGTTCAAACCGCCATTATTTCCAGAGTTAAAACGGCAGTTCAAACTGCCATTTTTACCCTAATAGTGTTGTTTTGATTGGTTAAAATGGCATTTTTGAACCGCCATTTTTACCCTCACCGCCATTTTTGTAGGATTAAAATGACAATTACAAACTACCCTTTTTCACCGAAATATTTTTTTATCGTTTAAAAAGATAGTTTTTACCGTCATTTTTACCACGTTAAATAAATAATTTTTTATTAAAATTTCACAATAAAAAAATCATAATCCATAAACAAAATATAGAAAATAAACTCTATTTTGATTACTTTTTTTATTCCAAATTTATCTAAATATTATACATTGGTTCTCATCATTTAATTTTCTCTACACATCAAAACCCAACCAAAAAAATAAAGAGCACGTCACCTAATTTACATTTAAAAGTACACACCTAACTTAATACATTTACACCAACCATGGTCAACAAAATCATGGGTACACACTCATTTTCATTGACAATTTCAAGCCTGGGAATCTTAATTTTCAAAACTTCATTGCAAATTTGGCCCATTGAGTTGTAGAATGACAATAGATTAGATAATTATTTCAGACATTTTTTCCATAACCTTACTTGCCAATTTCTCTCTTTCTTGATTCAACTTCAGTCTCTCTATGTATGGCCCTGCATTCCTCACTGTTGCACCCTGTATTCAGATATGATTTCACCATCACCTCCATAGGTCGAGCAAACTGAAACCTAATACTAAAAAATGGGATTAGAAATATATTTTCATGTACACATCATGTAAGAAAACCTGCATAAGAATAAAGAATAACTAACAAATTAATATAAGCAATTGATAAGAACATAACTAATTATTCTCAAAGGTAAAAATGAGGCAGGTATCAATAACTCAAGAGAAAATGCACATGCCAAATCAATGTAGAAACTTCTTTGGAAGACATAGGTCAATGCATCAATCATACAACACATTATTAAGGTTTTTTTATTTTTTTTTACTTCATATCAGGTAGCAGGGCATACAAATCAAGAAAAAAATGATATCATCTCCCCTCAGACATATAACAAATTACCTATGAGAACAATCCAAAAGGTGTTTGTTCAGTCCTCATCACCTGACCCCTCCCATCACAAGTTGAACATATTTTCATTTTAGAGCCAATCTTTGCTCCAGTACCACTACAGACTTCACATGTTTCCAAATGAGAAAGGTCAAATTCTTTCTCTATTTCGAAAATTGCCTCAGAAAATGTCAAGGAGAAATCATACCTGTTGACATTTGAATCAAACTTTTAAACACGGATAACATTTACCTTATGAAGCTAAGTATAAAAATTATTGAACTGACTAACATGGGCACAAGAAATACCCAACTAAATGCTGCATAACTTACTGGATGTCTTGACCCTTAGTAACAGTACTTCGACATGTTCCAAATCCAGTAGAATCCATGCCACGACAAAAGCCACCCATACTTAGCCCAAAAAAGTCTCAAATAAATCAAATGGATTGGTCTGCAAGAGAAAAGATTATTACATATGAATTCCTAGAAAAGCAACTAAAAAATTAGTAAATAAAATAAAACACAACTTTAACTGCCATGCATTCCAACCCGGAGCAATGGCCAAATATTTAGTAGTGTACTTTTCATGCACACCTCATAAGCAGCACTAGTCCAATTCCAATTAAAATATTTTAACAATTATATCTTACTATTCATAAATATTTCAATTTAACACAATAACGTATAAGTAGTTATCAGTTATTACAGGTCCTCCCTTGCAACCACAAAATAATTGGCCATGGTTTTGAAAGCCATAACATATAAGTAGTTATTTCAATCTTCCACTCTATAAGGACTCTTGTAAAGCCAAATCAAATAGAACATCATTTCCCTTCTCTTTCACACACATACTAACTCTCTCACATAGTTACCACATTCCTGCAGACATGCTATTTCATTTTTTAATATCTGATTTAACTTTTACTATATACGCTCTATTTATTATTATATCATTATTATCATTACTAGAGACTAGAGACATCAAAGGCATGTTCACAAGTAAAAGCCGCAACTGAAGCTAAGTATCATATAATAATAATAATAATAATAATAATAATAATAATAATAATAATAATGATGTAGTAACCAATACCAATGAACAAGAGAGATGTATAGGGGGTATTCATTTTATTTTATTTGTGATACTAATTAACTAAGCCATAGATAAAGGAACTACATGAAAATTGTGAACAAATTGCAGTTCAATTATATTGCAATTAGAAATTCAACAAAGAAAGAAAGGGGTTAAAAGCTATTTTTCCAAAACAAAATTTACATGCAGCACCTTCCAACCATAATGATCCTGAAGTTTGTTCAAAGCATGAGAGCAGCATCTTTTGATATCATCACTGCAATCATTGAACCACTAATTGAAAATAGTTGTTACAAGTATTTTGGATGGTTGATTGGAGGGAATTTCACTAGAGATAGCTGCATAATTATAACAGTGAAGCATTAGAAACTGCAAAAGTGGTCTTAAAACTTGTTTAATAAAGAATAACAAACTACTGTTTAAGATGGAAACAATGAGATAATAGATATGCATGTTCTAATGATGAAACATACTACTTAATTAGCATTTCAATTTAGAGTTGTATATCAAGTTATTTCCATGAACATAGAGACTTGAGATATACAATTTTTGGGTGTTATAATAATTTTGAAAACAAAATTTCATATGCTGAAAGAGGAATAAGAGGTTTATGCTTACCAGCTGAGCAATCAACAAGGCACCTAGTAGGAGAAGACCGGGTCTTTCGACATATGACCAGCTGCGAGACCTAGTGAAATATACACTAAATATACACCACCAATTACTGAAATTCAACAATGGAACACAAGAATGGGGCTACAAACAAAATTAATTCCAACCTTGAAGAGGATTAAAGAATGAAAATCAAAACCATAAAATAAAAAAGGAGTAGATCAAGTTTCAGATGCAATAATCACATATGAGCATTTGAATTCAGCAAAATCAAATCACAGATCAAGTGCAAACCAAGAGAACAAAGGAAAAGAGGGAGAACCTACCTCGTGAGTCTGCCGAAAGAGAATCTCACAGCACAGTAGCTCGATGGACGAAATTCCCGACGTAGGAGAATGCCATCGGAGAATTTCACAGCACAGTAGCACATATGATAGAATGATGTTGCGGCTGTCCAAATCAAGTCAACATGTCAAACTCAAATTCTAACTTTAAAATTTCAAAATCTAATTGAGCTAAACGATGCTGCGGCTATCCAAATCAAGTCAACATGTCAAACTCAAATTCTAACTTTAGAATTCCAAAATCTAATTGAGCTAAATGATGTTGCGGCTGCCAGCTTAATTATTTATATATTCAGAGAATAAAGTAACTTTATTGTTACACGAAGCAATAAACATCACAAGTACTGCGCAGTCAAAACTAGGCCAGTAATTAAAACCTGTCACATAAGCACAAAATCTGGCATATAAAATTTGGTTCCCTAAATACTAAAAATATTTCAACAGATAGCACAGAGGAACAAAACTATTTTGCTTCTATACTGCCATTATGTGTACAAACTATGACTAAATCTAACAACAGAGACGTATCAAATTTCAGCAGATGCTCTATACCTCTTCCTTGAGTCTATTCTCAACATAGAAACCAGACAATTGCTACATACTGAACTAACACACTAGCAAAAGAGAGCAGCACTACTGCACGAGAAGCTGCAACTTCTTCATTCCATTACTAACTCTCATGCTGTAATTCATCCTTTCTTTCTTTTCAATTTCATTGAATCTCCTAAATTTAGAAAATGTTCATTCAGTATCCTTACATTCAGTATCCTTAGATATCTTTAATTCCAAAATAACTGGATAAAGGAGAATTCAAAGATGTAACTTATTACAAATTTATCTATGATAGGAATTAATTAATTCCAATTTCAATTCCTTATCAGCATATCCAATTTCACAGAAGCAAAAAGCAGAGAAATAATTTGCACTTTTGAACCCTAGAATGTAAAAAAGTAGGAAGCTAACCTGCCATATCCAGAACGAAAGGGAGGCGTTAAAGATTTTCGCGGAGAAGACATATAGTTAGGACGACAAGGAGAGGAAGCTGAAGGAGACGTCACCGAAGGAGATCGCGGCTGAAAGAGATGTCGCCGAAGGAGGTCGTCGCTGGATGAGATATCATTGGAGAAGATTGTCGTCGGAGAGAAAGAGGATCGGAGGTCATCGCACAGGCCAGGGGCAGCGACTATGGAGAAACAACGTCGGCAAAACGTGGTTCCATGACGTGAGGAAGCGACTATGGGGAAGAAAGCGCGTGTGTGGCTTGGAACCTTCAGTTTCGTTGGAGGCAGCGATGCTGAAGTGTGAAAGCGTAGTGGACGAAGCAACATAGACGAAAGAGAGAAGGGAGAGGCCACCGTATGCGTAGTGTTAAGGGTTCTGGAATTAGGGATTGCAAATTTTTGCATTTTATACCTACGTGATAATGGCGGTTCAAAACCGCCAGAATTACCAGAACCGCCACCAAATACAAGTTAATTATGGCAGCCACAAAAAATGCCATAATGTTTGAATATTACGGCGGTTTTTCAAAACTGCCGTAATATAAATGCCATTTTAAACTCTTTTTTTTTGTAGTGGATGAGTTTGACAACTCAAGAGTCACCAATTAATCAACCAAAACTAAAAGGGAAAAATCTAAATTATTTATATAAATAAAGGAAAGTAATCATAATTCTGAAATACCTCGATTTATATTAAATAAAGAAAATTCTAACATGAATGGTTCGTAAGCCAATTTGGCAACATAAGTAATCAACAAACAAAAGCATTAAAGTATCTGAAAGCAGAAGAGAGATATAAAGTAAAAGGAATATTGAACCTGAGAGGAAGTTGAAATCCTAAATCTTTTAAGAGGAATCCTAATCCTAAAACCTAAGAGAGAGGAGAGAACCTCTCTCTCTAAAAACTACATCTAAATTATGAAAAGTGAATAATCGAAGACCTCTTATGAATGGATGCATTCCCCCACTTTATGGCCTCTAATCTGTGTTTTCTGGGCCGAAAACTGGGTCAAAAACAGCCCAGAAATTGCCCCCAGCGTATTCTGGTACGTACAGGTCGCGGGAAAGTGACGCGGAAGCGTCGTCCACGCGTTTGCGTGGATTGCGTTTCTGCCAGGTCATGCGTCCGCGTGATCCACATGTTTGCGTCATCTGGCTTCGGGGCAGCTATGGCAAATTATATATCGTTGCGAAGCCCCGGATGTTATATTTCCAACGCAACTAGAACCATCTCATTTGGACCTCTGTAGCTCAAGTTATGACCGTTTGAGTGTGAAGAGGTCAGGCTGGACAGCTTAGCAATTTCTTCAACTTCTTGTATTCCTTCCACTTTTGCATGCTTCCTTTCCATCCTCTGAGTCATTCCTGTCCTGTAATCTCTAAAATCACTTAACACACATATCAAGGCATCAAATAGTAATAAGAGAGGATTAATATTAGCAAATATAAGTCCAAAAAAGCATATTTTCAATCATAGCACAAAATCAGGAAGGAGAATGTAAAACATGCATTTTGTATGAACAAGTGTGTGAAAGATTGATAAAATCCACTCAATTGAGCACAAGATAAACCATAAAATAGTGGTTTATCAACCTCCCCACACTTAAACAATAGCATGTCCTCATGCTAAGCTCAAGAGAAGCTATAAGGGAGTGAAGAGGAGTGGTAGAATGTATGAAATGCAACCTATCTATATGAATGCAACTACATGCAAAGATGTTTCTATCTACTTGGTTAAAAGTAAATAAGCTCTTCAAGACAAACATAAATCAGATTTCACTAATTCAAATTATACAATAAAAGACAAGTAAACTTGTAAGAAGACAGCCCATGAAAGCAGGGAACATAGAATCAAGCATTGAACCTCACTGGTAGTGTATATCACTCTAACTCTCAAGTGTCTAGGGTCAATCACTCTACTCTTCCCTAGTCATGCTTTCTCAACCTTGTTCTTCATCTAACCAATCAACAAATATTTAGTATACCAATGCAAACATCATGAGGTCTTTTCAGGGTTGTAATGGGGCTGAGGTAAAGGTATATATATATATATATATAAGGCTAAGTGAGCTAACAAAGTGAATTCTTGATTAGTCTAAGATCTCACCTAACATATACATACTTTATATAATTTAAAATGCTTTACCTAGCTACCCAAAATTTTCCCACTTTTGTATTACATGCTCATGTATCAAACTTATTTTTGAATTTTGTCCCATGTGCATTGATTCTTTTTATTTTGCATTTGGGGTAATATTATTTTTCTTTTTTCTTTTTTTTGTATCCCCTTATTTAATTACTTAATATTTTTTTTAATGCACATGCTAATTTAATTATTTTGATTTCACATGAGCATGCTTCCCAAATTTTCAAATAACTTATTCAATTTAATTCCCTTTTTTTTTCTATCATCTCATATTCCCATAAAATTCTCCATACTTAAATTATACACAATATCTATCTTAAGCTAACCAAGGATTTAACTTGGGATTTTTATTTTGTTTTTCTGCTTAAGGCTAGTAATGTGGTTATGGAATAGAGGGGGTTTATTTGGGAGAAGTGCGCTAAAACAAGTAATGGCCTCAATCGTATGCAAGCATGTAAATACACTAAATAATGGACATATAGAGTGGAACAAGGTAAAGATTGCAATTATAGAGAAGAAAACACACAAGAATAAAATATTTATGGTTAACTAATGTAACCATGTAATTAATCTCAAAATCTCACAGGTTGTGTGTTCTTTGGCTCAAAAACCATGTTCCACATACAACTTCAAACAAATTTAACACATAGAAAATTTTAATTTTTTATTTAAATTAGTGAATTTTTTTTTCAAAAATAGGGTCCTAGAAAGAAACTTATTATTTTTCAACTAAGTAGTATTTAAATGCAAACAATCAACTACACATGCAATCTATTATGCAATGCAACAATGAACTAATGAAGAAAATAAGACATTGGTGTTGAGAAGAGAATAACTAACCCATGGAGATCGGTATCGACCTCCCCACACTTAAAGATTGCACCGTCCTCGGTGCATGCTAAGATGTACAAGTGGACGGGCTGCTCCCACTGATGCCTTTCTCTATAGATTGTGCAGATTGACTTGTCTGTCTCTCCATATAGAAGTTCTTCCTTTTCCCTTCCTCGGTGGCCATCCTGAAAGAAGAGGAAAAGGGAGAAAAGTAACCCAGAAATAAAGATAAGAAAAATAAATAAAATATGGGTTGGTAATGCCAAATAATAAAGGTTTCAATTACATGGTAGCTACAACATGCAGTGAGAAAACAGTAGAAGCATACGACATATCAATAGTGCAAGAATTGCAACAATGGGGAAGAGGGTGTGGGTAATGCAAAATAGTGTAAGTGCGTATCAATGCAAAAGGAATATCAGTATTATAAAAATTAGCATTGACTTATGAATAATAATACCCAATTAGAATAAAACAAGTCATGAAGCACCAGAATAATTCAAAAAGATGTAACAGTTGAATGAGAAAAATTTTAACACCAATGAAAAAATAATAATTTTAGAAAAGAAAATAAAAATATACCCAAGGTTAAAATGCAATGGATGAAAGTATGTAAATAAACTAAATAAAATAGAATGGAAGTAAAGAGGGATGAGAAGTTAAAAAGATGAAGTAAGAAAGAAAGAAGAAAGAAGAAAAGATAGAAAAAATTAGGATTAGAAAAGAAAAGATAAGATAATTGGTGCTGATTTGGATAAGTTGTGCGGCACATGCGACGCAGACGCGTGGTTCACGCGTTCGCATGATTGGCAAGGGAAATAAATTACAGAAATTAATAAATTAATAACTAATAAAACTCTTGGCAAGGTATGAAAATTTGGAAGTTCTATCCTAGTTATCCTTATCGATGGTGATGAGAATTGAGTTTTAATCCAACTTAGTTAACCTTTACTAAAGCAAAGGAAAGTCAAGTGGATAAATCAATTTAACACCTAAAGTCCTAGCCAACTCCTAAGGAAAGACTAGAGTTATAAGAATTTAAATCAATCAGCAAAGATAATAATTAGCAATCACGATGAGTTTGACAACTCAAGAGTCACCAATTAATGAACCAAAGCCAAAAGGAAAAATCTAAATTATTTATATAAATAAAGGAAAGTAATCATAATTCTGAAATACCTCGATTTATATTAAATAAAGAAATTCCTAACATGAATGGTTCGTAAGCCAATTTGGCAACATATGTAATCAACAAACAAAAGCATTAAAGTATCTGAAAGTAGAAGAGAGATATAAAGTAAAAGGAATATTGAACCTGAGAGGAAGTTGAAATCATAAATCCTTTAAGAGGAATCCTAATCCTAAAACCTAAGAGAGAGGAGAGAACATCTCTCTCTAAAAACTACATCTAAATTATGAAAAGTGAATAATCGAAGACCTCTTATGAATGGATGCATTCTCCGACTTTATGGCCTCTAATCTGTGTTTTCTGGGCCAAAAACTGGGTCAAAAACAGCCCAAAAATTTCCCCCAGCGTATTCTGGTACGTACAGGTCGCGGGAAAGTGACGCGGAAGCGTCGTCCACGCGTTTGCGTCATCTGGCTTCGGGGAAGCTATGGAAAATTATATATAGTTGCGAAGCCTCAGATGTTATCTTTCCAATGCAACTAGAACCATCTCATTTGGACCTCTGTAGCTCAAGTTATGACTGTTTGAGTGCGAAGATGTCAGGCTGGACAGCTTAGCAATTTCTTTAACTTCTTGTATTCCTTCCACTTTTGCATGCTTCCTTTCCATCCTCTGAGTCATTCCTGTCCTGTAATCTCTAAAATCACTTAACACACATATCAAGGCATCGAATAGTAATAAGAGAGGATTAATATTAGCAAATATAAGTCCAAAGAAGCATGTTTTCAATCATAGCACAAAATCAGGAAGGAGAATGTAAAACATGCATTTTGTATGAACAAGTGTATGAAAGATTGATAAAATCCACTCAATTGAGCACAAGATAAACCATAAAATAGTGGTTTATCAAGGAGATCGGTAATGGCTGAGTTCGTGGTTCTGCGAGACTCCACGGCCTACAACGTCATCCTAGGAAGAAAGACTATCAACGATCTTGGGGCAGTGATCAGTACAAAGATGCTGGTAATGAAGTTCATCGCTAACGACGGATCCGTTGGATCCATAAAGGGGGACTTGGAAACGGTAGTCGCTTGCGACAATGCCAGTCTTTCCTTAAGGAAGAAATCTAAAGAAGCATCGGGAGTATTCCTCGCCGACCTGGACGCTAGAGTCGATGACAAACCCAGACCCGAACCGGAAGGGAACTTAGAAAGGTTCAGGGTTGGCGACACAGAGGAAAAGTTCACTTTCGTGAACAGGAATCTCCCACACGACCTGAAGAAACCTTTAATGGAAATGATCAGGGCTAACGGCGACCTGTTTGCCTGGTCACCAGCCGACATGTCGGGGATAGACCCCCAGGTTATGTTGCATCGCTTGGCCGTCAACGCGAGGGCCAAGACGGTCACTCAGAGGAGAAGGAAAATGTCACAAGAAAGTGCAGAGGAGGTGGCCAGGCAGACGGCCAGCCTTCTCGAAGTGGGATTTATCCGGGAACTCGACTACTCGACTTGGCTGTCGAATGTAGTTCTGGTTAGAAAGCACAATGGGAAATGGAGGATGTACGTAGATTACTCCGATCTTAACAAAGCATGTCCCAAAGACTCCTACCCCCTCCCCAATATAGATGCGCTCATCGACGTGCCGGCGGGATATAGGTATCTGAGCTTCATGGATACTTATTTTGGCTACAATCAGATACTGATGCACCGGCCAGACGAGGAGATGACAGCGTTCATAACGCCGGGGGGGACATATTGCTACAAGGTAATGCCGTTCAGGCTGAAGAATGCAGGGGCCACCTACCAAAGGTTGATGAATAAGATATTCAGCGACCTCATAGGCAAAACGGTGGAAGTATACGTAGACGATATCTTAGTAAAGACCACCCGACCTGATGACCTCATAGGTGATCTGGAAAACGTATTCGCCTCCCTCCGACAACACGGCATGAGGCTCAACCCACTTAAATGTGCCTTCGCCATGGAAGCAAAAAAGTTCTTGGGATTTATGATAACCCAAAGAGGGGTAGAGGCCAATCCAGAAAAATGTGAAGTAATACTCCAGATAAAGAGCCCGGGATACATTAAAGACGTCCAAAGGTTGACAGGGAGGCTCACCGCGCTATCACGGTTCCTTGGAGCGTCGGCTACTGGGGCGCTACCATTCTTTAACCTGATGAAAAGGGGATAGCATTTGAATGGACCCCGGCGTGTGAAGAAGCATTCAAGCATTTCAAAGAGATCCTTGCAACACCACCTGTTCTCGGGAAGCCCAAGGTCGGAGAACCGCTATACCTGTACTTGGCTATAATGGATGAAGCGATGGCAGCAGTGTTAGTGCGAGAAGAAGGAAAGATCCAACAGCCAATTTACTTTGTGAGCAAAGCACTGCAAGGGGCAAAATTGAGATACAGCAAATTAGAGAAGTTGGCACTTGCGCTCCTGACCTCTTCCCGTAGATTACGACAATACTTCTAGGGTCATCAAGTGGTCGTGAGGACCGACCAGGGAATCCGCCAAGTACTCCAGAAACCCGACTTAGCGGGAAGAATGATGACTTAGGATATCGAGCTATCCTAGTATGACTTGCAATATGAACCCAGGCATGCGATTAAAGCGCAGGCCATGGCCGATTTCTTGGAAGAAGTAACGGGAGACCCAACCGAGGCGACGAGCATACGATGGAAGCTCCACGTAGACGGGGCTTCCATCCAAACGTTCGGAGGAGCCGGAATCATCTTGGAAAGCCCAGCCGAGGTCATATATGAACAATTGATCAAGTTCGAGTTTCCGGTGTCAAACAACCAATCGGAGTACGAGGCCCTTCTGGGCGGCTTAATCCTGGCTAGGGAGGTCGGGGCCACAAGGATAGAGGTATGCAGTGACTCGCAGGTCGTTACCTCTCAGGTCAATGGGACCTACCAAGCCAGAGATCCACTGTTACAGAAGTATCTGGAGAAGGTCAAAGAGTTGAGCAAACAATTCGAGGAGGTCACGATCCAACACGTTTCAAGAGAAAGGAACACACGGGTAGACCTCCTGTCCAAGCTAGCAAGCACAAAACCAGGGGCAGGTAACCAGTCTCTCATTCAGGGTTTAGTTAAGGAACCAGCTGTGGTCTTGCAACTGACTCAATCAGAACCCTCTTGGATGGACCCGATCGTTGATTTTCTGGAGAAGGCGAGGCTCCCCAGCGACGACAAGCTGGCCAAAACGATAAGGCGGGAAGCGGCCAAGTATGCAATCATACAGGGCCAGTTGTTTAAAAAAGGGATCAGCCAACCTTTATTGAAATGCCTGCATCCCGATCAAACAGACTATGTGCTTAGAGAGGTCCACGAGGGGTGCTGTGGTCACCACATCGGGGGCAAAGCTTTAGCAAGAAAGCTCATTAGAGCAGGGTATTACTGGCCATTGATGATGAAGGTCTCCAGAGAATTCGTAAGAAAATGCGTCAAGTGCCAAGAGAACACTGGTGCACGAAATTGTGTTGTCCAGTTCTTTGTACTTGTGTGAGATTAACAATATATAATTGTATTGAATCCTCATTGTGGCTCTATGTGTGGACACAACTCCGTACAACTAACCAGCAAGTGCACTGGGTCGTCCAAGTAATACCTTACGTGAGTAAGGGTCGAATCCCACGGAGATTGTTGGTATGAAGCAAGCTATGGTCACCTTGTAAATCTCAGTCAGGCAGATATAAAGTGATAATGATGTTTTCGAATATTAATTAATAAAAGAGGGATAGAGATACTTATGTAATTCATTGGTAGGATTTTCAGATAAGCGAATGGAGATGCTTTTCGTTCCTCTGAACCTCTGCTTTCCTGCTATCTTCATCCAGTCAGTCTTACTCCTTTCCATGGTTGGCTTTCTGTGATACATCACCACTGTCAATGGCTACTTTCGGTCATCTCTCGGGAAAATGATCCAATGCCCTGTCACGGCATGGCTAATCGTCTGGACGCATCACCCTTGTCAATGGCTTCATCTTATCCTCTCAGTGAATAATATGCTCACGCACCCTGTCACGGCACGGCTATTCATCTGTCGGTTCTCGATCATGCTGGAATAGGATTTACTATCCTTTTGCGTATGTCACTAACGCCCTGCAATCGCGAGTTAGGAGCTCGTCACAGTCATTCAATCATTGAATCCTACTCGGAATACCACAGACAAGGTTTAGACTTTCCGGATTCTCTTGAATGCCGCCATCATTCTAGCTTACGCCACGAAGATTCTGGTTAGGAGATCTAAGAGATACTCATTCTAGCTTATTTCGTGTAGAACAGAAGTGTTTGTCAGGCACACGTTCATAAGGGAGAAGGATGATGAGCGTCACACATAATCATCACCTTCATCACGTTCTTGGGTGCGAATGGATATCTTAGAAGCGAAATAAGAAGAATTGAATAGAAAACAGTAGTACTTTGCATTAATCTTTGAGGAACAGCAGAGCTCCACACCTTAATCTATGGAGTGTAGAAACTCTACCGTATGAAAATACATAAGTGAAGGTTCAGGCATGGCCGAGATGGCCAGCCCCCTAAACAAGATCACAGGATCAAAATACGATCCAGGATGCCTAATACAATAGTAAGAGGTCCTATTTATAATAAACTAGTCACTAGGGTTTACATGAGTAAGTAATTGATGCATAAATCCACTTCTGGGGCCCACTTGGTGTGTGCTTGGGCTTGGGCTTGAGTGTTACACGTGTAGAGGCCATTTGTGGAGTTGAACGCCAGTTTCTGTGCCAGTTTGGGCGTTCAACTCTGGTTTTGGATCCTTATCTGGCGCTGGACGCCAGATTTGGGCAGAAGGCTGGCGTTGAACGCCAGTTTACGTCGTCAATTCTTGGCCAAAGTATGGACTATTATATATTGCTGGAAAGCCCTGGATGCCTACTTTCCAACGCAATTGGAAGCGCTCCATTTTGAGTTCTGTAGCTCCAGAAAATCCACTTTGAGTGCAGGGAGGTCAGAATCCAACAGCATCAGCAGTCTTTTTTCAACCTCTGAATCTGATTTCTGCTCAAGTCCCTCAATTTCAGCCAGAAAATACCTGAAATCACAGAAAAACACACAAACTCATAGTAAAGTCCAGAAATGTGAATTTAACATAAAAACTAATGAAAACATCCCTAAAAGTAACTAGATCCTACTAAAAACATACTAAAAACAATGCCAAAAAGCGTATAAATTATCCGCTCATCACAACACCAAACTTAAATTGTTGCTTGTCCCCAAGCAACTGAAAATCAAATAGGATAAAAAGAAGAGAATATACTATAAATTCCAAACTATCAATGAAACATAGTTTCAATCATATGAGCGGGACTTATAGCTTTTTGCCTCTTGAATAGTTTTGGCATCTCACTTTATCCATTGAGGTTCAGAATGATTGGCATCTATAGGAACTCAGAGTTCAGATAGTGTTATTGATTCTCCTAGTTCAGTATGATGATTCTTGAACACAGCTATTTTATGAGTCTTGGCCGTGGCGCTAAGCACTTTGTTTTCCAGTATTACTACCGGATACATAAATGCCACAGACACATAATTGGGTGAACCTTTTCAGATTGTGACTCAGCTTTGCTAAAGTCCCCAATTTAGAGGTGTCCAGGGTTCTTAAGCACACTCTTCTTTTGCTTTGGACCTTGACTTTAACCACTCAGTCTCAAGTTTTCACTTGACACCTACACGCCACAAGCACATGGTTAGGGACAGCTTGGTTTAGCCGCTTAGACCAGGATTTTATTCCTTTAGGCCCTCCTATCCACTGATGCTCAAAGCCTTGGGATCCTTTTTATTTGCCCTTGCCTTTTGGTTTTAAGGGTTATTGGCTTTTTCTGCTTGCTTTTTCTTTTTCTTTCTATTTTTTTTTCTATTTTTTTTTTCGCCCCCTTTTTTTTCTCTTTTTTTTTTCTGCAAGCTTTGCTCTTTGCTGCTTTTTCTTGCTTCAAGAATCATTTTTATGATTTTTCAGATTATCAAATAACATGTCTCCTAGTCATCATTCTTTCAAGAGCCAACATATTTAACATTCTTAAACAACAACTTTAAAAAGACATATGCACTGTTCAAGCATACATTCAGAAAACAAGAAGCATTGTCACCACATCAATATAATTAAACTAAGTTCAAGGATAAATTCGAAACTCATGTAATTCTTGTTCTTTTGAATTAAAACATTTTTCATTTAAGAGAGGTGATGGATTCATAGGACATTCATATCTTTAAGACAAAGTTACTAACTACTAATGATCATGTAATGGAGGCACAAACATAGATAAGCACATATCATAGAAAACGAAAAACAGAGAAAATAAGAACAAGGAATGAATCCACCTTAGTGATGTCCTTGAGCTCTTCTATGTCTCTTCCTTGTCTTTGCTGCTCCTCCTTCATTGCTTTTAGATCTTCTTTGATTTCATGAAGGATGATGGAGTGCTCTTGATGTTCCACCCTTAGTTGCTTCCAATAATTGTGTGGAAGAAAATGTATCCCCTGAGGTATCTCAGGGATCTCTTGATTTGCAGTCAAATGTTCTACCACTGAGTTATAGACCCTTGATGGAAGCTTTTGTCTTCCCTTTCCTCTTTCTAGAGGTTTCTCTGGCCTTAGGTGCCATCAATGGTTATGGAAAAAAAACAAAAAAGCTATGCTTTTACCACACCAAACTTAGAATGTTGCTCGCCCTCGAGCAAAAGAAGAAAGAAAAGAAGAATAAGAAGGATATATGGAGGAGATGGATGGGAATGTGTATTCGGCCATATGGGTGGGATTGGGTGAGAGAGAGATCTTGAATTTTGAAGGTAGTGGGTGTATGGATGTGAGTGGTAAATGGAAAGTAGAAGGGATGATCATGAATGGGAAGAGAGATGATGAGGTAGGTGGGGATACTGTGGGGTCCACAGATCCTGAGATGATCCTGTGGGGTCCACAGATCCTGAGGTGTCAAGGCATTTACATCCCTGCACCAATTTAGGCATGTAAAATGCCCTTGCACACAACTCTGGGCGTTCAGCGCCAGGTTGGTGCCTATTTTGGGCGTTCAACGCCCCTTTGCTGTCTTTTCTGGCGTTGAACGCCAGGATGCCCCCATTCTGGGCGTTCACTGCCAGAACTATGCTCTGTTCTGGCGTTTGAACGCCAGACAGATGCTCCTCCAGGGTGTGATTTTTCTTCTGCTGTTTTTGATTCCGTTTTCAATTTTTATATTTATTTTGTGACTCCACATGATCATGAACCTAAGAAAATATGAAAAACAATAAAAATAAGAATTAGATAAACATTGGGTTGCCTCCCAACAAGCGCTTCTTTAATGTCAATAGCTTGACAGTGGGCTCTCATGGAGCCTCACAGATGTGCAGAGCTTTGTTGAGACTCTCCAACACCAAACTTAGAGTTTGGATATGGGAGTTCAACACCAAACTTAGAGTTTGGTTGTGGCCTCCCAACACCAAACTTAGAGTTTGACTGTGGGGGCTCTGGTTGACTCTGCTTGGAGAGAAGCTTTTTCTGCTTCCTCTCCATGGTTGCAGAGGGAGACCCTTGAGTTTTGAATACAAGGGAGTTCTCATTCCATTGAAGGACTATTTCACCTCTGTCAACATCAATCACAGCTCTTGCTGTGGCCAGGAAAGGTCTTCCTAGGATGATGGATTCATCCTCTTCCTTTCCAGTATCCAGGACTATGAAATCAGTAGGTATGTAAAGGCCCTCAACCTTTACTAATACATCTTCTACTTGTCCATAAGCCTGTCTTCTTGAGCTGTCTGCCATCTCCAGTGAGATTTTAGCAGCTTGCACCCCATAGATTCCCAGTTTCTCTATTACAGAGAGGGGCATGAGGTTTATTCCTGAACCAAGGTCACACAGAGCCTTAAAGATCATGGTGCCTATGGTACAAGGTATTATGAACTTTCCAGGATCCTGTCTCTTCTGAGGCAATGTCAGTTGATCCAGATCACTTAGTTCATTGATGAACAAGGGAGGTTCAACTTCCCAAGCATCAATGCCAAATAATTTGGCATTCAGCTTCATGATTGCACCAAGAAACTTGGCAGTTTGCTCTTCAGTGACATCCTCATTCTCTTCAGAAGAGGAATACTCATCAGAGCTCATGAAGGGCATAAGGAGGTTCAATGGAATCTCTATGGTCTCTAGATGAGCCTCAGAGTCCTTTGATTCCCCAGAGGGAAGCTCCTTATTGATCACTGGACGTCCCAGGAGGTCTTCCTCCTTGGGATTCACGTCCTCTCCTCTCCTCATAGGTTCGGCCATGGCACTTATGTCAATGGCCTTGCACTCTCCTTTTGGGTTCTCTTCTGTATTGCTTGGGAGAGTACTAGGAGGGATTTCAGTGATCCTTTTACTCAACTGGCCCACTTGTGCTTCCAAATTTCTAATGGAAGACCTTGTTTCATTCATGAAACTTACAGTGGCCTTAGATAGATCAGAGACTAGATTTGCTAAATTAGAAGCATTTTGTTCAGAGTTCTCTGTCTGTTGCTGAGTTGATGATGGAAAAGGCTTGCTATTGCTAAACCTGTTTCTTCCACCATTATTAAAGCCTTGTTGAGGCTTTTGATCCTTCCATGAGAAATTTGAATGATTTCTCCATGTTGAGTTATAGGTGTTTCCATAAGGTTCACCTAAGTAATTTACCTCTGCTATTGCAGGGTTCTCAGGATCATAGGCTTCTTCTTCAGAAGATGCCTCTTGAGTACTGTTGGATGCAGCTTGCATTCCATTCAGACTCTGAGAGATCATATTGACTTGCTGAGTCAATATTTTATTCTGAGCCAATATGGCATTCAGAGTATCAACTTCAAGAACTCCCTTCTTCATAGGTGTCCCATTACTCACAGGATTCCTTTCAGAAGTGTACATGAACTGGTTATTAGCAACCATGTCAATGAGTTCTTGAGCTTCTGCAGGCGTTTTCTTTAGGTGAATGGATCCACCTGCAGAAGTGTCCAGTGACATCTTTGATAGCTCAGATAAACCATCATAGAATATATCCAGGATGGTCCATTCTGAAAGCATGTCAGAAGGACACTTTTTGGTCAACTGTTTGTATCTTTCCCAAGCTTCATAGAGAGATTCACCTTCTTTCTGTCTGAAGGTTTGAACATCATCTCTAAGCTTGCTCAGCTTTTGAGGAGGAAAGTACTTGGCTAAGAAAGCCGTGACCAGCTTATCCCAAGAGTTCAGGCTGTCTTTGGGTTGAGAATCCAACCATAATCTAGCTCTGTCTCTTACAGCAAAGGGGAAAAGCATGAGCCTGTAGACTTCAGGATCTATTCCATTAGTCTTAACAGTATCACATATCTGCAAGAATTCAGTTAAGAACTGAAAAGGATCTTCAGATGGAAGTCCATGAAACTTGCAGTTCTGCTGCATCAGAGAAACTAATTAAGGTTTCAGCTCAAAGTTGTTTGCTCCAATGGCAGGAATGGAGATGCTTCTTCCATGTAAATTGGAATTAAGTGCAGTAAAGTCACCAAGCATCCTCCTTTCATTATTATTATTTTCGCCTGCCATCTCCTCTGCCTGTTCGAAAATTTCTGAAAGGTTATCTCTGGATTGTTGTATTTTAGCTTCTCTCAATTTTCTCTTCAGAGTTCTTTCAGGTTCTGGATCTGCTTCCACAAGAATGTTCTTATCCTTGCTCCTGCTCATATGACAAGGAAGAATGGCCAGAAAAATGATAATAATAATAGAGATCCTTTATACCACAGTATAGGGATCCCTTTGTAAGTAGAAGAAGAGGGGGAGATAGAGGATGTGATGTAAAGGAAGAAACACAACTGTGAGGATTGGAATGTGAGATGAGATGTTAGGACATGAATGAATAAATAGAATGAGATGGGGGAGGAATAATTTTCGAAAATTATTTTGAAAAAGAGTTAGTGATTTTGGAAAATTGGTTTTTTGAAAATTAGTTAGTATTTTTCGAAAATTTTTGAATTCAAAAATAAAAAATAAAAATAATTAGTTAATTAAAAAGAAATTTTTGAAAAAGATGGAAGATATTTTCGAAAATTGAGAGAGAGAGAGTTAGTTAGGTGGTTTTGAAAAAGTTAAGAAACAAACAAAAAGTTAGTTAGTTAGTTGAAACAAATTTTTGAAAAGATAAGAAGTTAGGAAGTTAGAAAAGATATTTTGAAAAGATATTTTTGAAAAAGATAAGATAAGAAGATATTTTGAAAAGATATGATAGGATTAGTTTTGAAAAAGATTTGATTTTTAAAATCTCAATTAATGACTTGATTCATAAGAAATCACAAGATATGATTCTAGAACTTAAAATTTGAATCTTTCTTAACAAGCAAGTAACAAACTTCAAATTTTTTGAATCAAAACATTAATTGATTATGTTATTTTCGAAAATTTGTGATAAAAATAAGAAAAAGATTTTTGAAAAATATTTTTTTTGGAATTTTCGAAAATAACTAATAATTTTGAAAAAGATTTGATTTTTGAAAAAGATAAGATTTTCAAATTGAAAATTTGATTTGACTCATAAGAAACAACTTTGATTTTAAAATTTTTTGAAAAAGTCAACTCAAATTTTCGAATTTGATGAGAGAAAAAGGGAAAGATATTTTTTTGATTTTTGAAATTTTTATGAAAAACATGAAAATTATGCAATGCATGAAATTTTTAGATCAAAACAATGAATGCATGCAAGAATGCTATGAATGTCAAGATGAACACCAAGAACACTATGAAGATCATGATGAACATCAAGAACATATTTTTGAAAAATTTTTTTAATGCAAAGAAAACATGCAAGACACCAAACTTAGAATTCTTTAATGCTTAAACACTAAGAATTTCAAGAATGCATATGATAAACATGAAAAGACACAAAACAAAAAATCATCAAGATCAAACAAGAAGACTTACCAAGAACAACTTGAAGATCATGAAGAACACTATGAATGCATGAAATTTTCGAAAAATGCAAGATGCATATGCAAGTGACACCAAACTTATAACGTGACTCAAGACTCAAACAAGAAACAGAAAATATTTTTGATTTTTATGATTTTCTAATTTTTTTGGATTTTTATTTTATATTTTTCGAAAATAAAAAGGAAAAATAAGGATTCCAAAATTTTTAATATGAATTCCAGGAATCTTGCCATGTTAGTCTAAAGCTTCAGTCCAGGAATTAGACATGGCTCACTAGCCAGCCAAGCTTTCAATGAAAGCTTCAGTCCAAAACACTAGACATGGCCAATGGCCAACCAAGCTTCAGCAGGTGATCGTGGATCAACAGCGGGTAGATCAGGAACAGTAGCAGGTGGATTAGCTCCAACTAGCTTGCTCTTGATAACCAATTGCAAGCCTCAGTCCAAATGAATTTAGACATGGCTTTACAGCCAGCCAGGCTGCAACATATAATTACATGGGCTGGAGTGATTAGTTGAATACCAATCCCAAAGTAGTTTGGGTATGGCTTTACAGCCAGATATGATTCAACATATTTCATGAAACACTAGAATTCATTCTTAAAAATTTTGAAGCCATAGAATAATTTATTTTTGAAAACATTTTTATTTTTTTTCGAAAACAGATGAGAAAATTTTAGAAATATTTTTTTTTGAAAAATTTTTGAAAATAAAATAAAAATAAAATTACCTAATCTGAGCAACAAGATGAACCGTCAGTTGTCCAAACTCAAACAATCCCCGGCAACGGCGCCAAAAACTTGGTGCACGAAATTGTGTTGTCCTGTTCTTTGTACTTGTGTGAGATTAACAATATATAATTGTATTGAATCTTCATTGTGGCTCTATGTGTGGACACAACTCCGTACAACTAACCAGCAAGTGCACTGGGTCGTCCAAGTAATACCTTACGTGAGTAAGGGTCGAATCCCACGGAGATTGTTGGTATGAAGCAAGCTATGGTCACCTTGTAAATCTCAGTCAGGCAGATATAAAGTGATAATGATGTTTTCGAATATTAATTAATAAAAGAGGGATAGAGATACTTATGTAATTCATTGGTAGGATTTTCAGATAAGCGAATGGAGATGCTTTTCGTTCCTCTGAACCTCTGCTTTCCTGCTATCTTTATCCAGTCAGTCTTACTCCTTTCCATGGCTGGCTTTCTGTGATACATCACCACTGTCAATGGCTACTTTCGGTCATCTCTCGGGAAAATGATCCAATGCCCTGTCACGGCACGGCTAATCGTCTGGAGGCATCACCCTTGTCAATGGCTTCATCTTATCCTCTCAGTGAATAATATGCTCACGCACCCTGTCACGGCACGGCTATTCATCTGTCGGTTCTCGATCATGCTGGAATAGGATTTACTATCCTTTTGCGTATGTCACTAACGCCCTGCAATCGCGAGTTAGGAGCTCGTCACAGTCATTCAATCATTGAATCCTACTCGGAATACCACAGACAAGGTTTAGACTTTCCGGATTCTCTTGAATGCCGCCATCATTCTAGCTTACGCCACGAAGATTCTGGTTAGGAGATCTAAGAGATACTCATTCTAGCTTATTTCGTGTAGAACAGAAGTGTTTGTCAGGCACGCGTTCATAAGGGAGAAGGATGATGAGCGTCACACATAATCATCACCTTCATCACGTTCTTGGGTGCGAATGGATATCTTAGAAGCGAAATAAGAAGAATTGAATAGAAAACAGTAGTACTTTGCATTAATCTTTGAGGAACAGCAGAGCTCCACACCTTAATCTATGGAGTGTAGAAACTCTACCGTATGAAAATACATAAGTGAAGGTTCAGGCATGGCCGAGATGGCCAGCCCCCTAAACGAGATCACAGGATCAAAATACGATCCAGGATGCCTAATACAATAGTAAGAGGTCCTATTTATAATAAACTAGTCACTAGGGTTTACATGAGTAAGTAATTGATGCATAAATCCACTTTTGGGGCCCACTTGGTGTGTGCTTGGGCTTGGGCTTGAGTGTTACACGTGCAGAGGCCATTTGTGGAGTTGAACGCCAGTTTCTGTGCCAGTTTGGGCGTTCAACTCTGGTTTTGGATCCTTATCTGGCGCTGGACGCCAGATTTGGGCAGAAGGCTGGCGTTGAACGCCAGTTTACGTCATCAATTCTTGGCCAAAGTATGGACTATTATATATTGCTGGAAAGCCCTGGATGTCTACTTTCCAACGCAATTGGAAGCGCACCATTTTGAGTTCTGTAGCTCCAGAAAATCCACTTTGAGTGCAGGGAGGTCAGAATCCAACAGCATCAGCAGTTCTTTTTCAACCTCTGAATCTGATTTCTGCTCAAGTCCCTCAATTTCAGCCAGAAAATACCTGAAATCACAGAAAAAAACACAAACTCAGAGTAAAGTCCAGAAATGTGAATTTAACATAAAAACTAATGAAAACATCCCTAAAAGTAACTAGATCCTACTAAAAACATACTAAAAACAATGCCAAAAAGCGTATAAATTATCCGCTCATCAAACACCAATTTCCACAGGGTGCCGGCAACTGAGCTAAGCCTATTGACGTCTTTCCAACCTTTCTCACATTGGGGAGTCGACCTCCTGGGACCCTTCTCGGTCGGTCCAGGGCAGGTCAAGTACCTTATAGTTGCTATCGACTACTATACCAAGTGGATAGAGGCTGAGCCACTAGCCAGCATATCCTCATCCAATTGTCGGAAGTTCATGTGGAGACAAGTGGTAACTTGATTCGGCATCCCTGAGGTCGTTATCTCTGATAACAGGACGCAGTTCACTGATAAGAAGTTCGTAGAGTTCCTCGCCGGTTTGGGCATAAAGCAAAATTTCTCGTCTGTGGAACACCCCCAGACAAACGGCCAAGTTGAGGCCGCGAATAAGGTCATCTTACTAGGCCTCAAAAAGCGGCTTGATAAGAAAAAGGGAGCATGGGCTGATAAACTCGCCACCGTCCTCTGGTCCTACCGCACAACCCAGCAATCGTCCACAGGGGAAACCCAATTCCGCCTGACATACGGGGTGGATGCTATGATACCCATAGAGGTCAGCGATCTGAGCCCGCGATTGCTTCTGGGAGGAGTAGAGGAAGCGGTAGATAAAGACCTAGTAGACGAGGTGAGAGAGATGGCCCATTTGTCGGAAGCAGCGCTGTAGCAAAGAATGACCCTGCGCTACAATGCCAAAGTACTCAGGAGAGAATTCAAACAAAATGACCTGGTCCTACGGCACAACGACATCGGGATGCCGACTCAGGGGGAAGGTAAGCTTACGGCTAACTGGGAAGGCCCTTACAGGGTCAAAGAGGTGATTGGTAAGGGCGCCTACAAATTGGAAAGACTCGACAGCAAGAAAGTCCCGAGAACGTGAAACGCGGGTAACTTAAGAAGATTTTATTCTTAGTCCAAACATGCCAAATAGGTGACCTGACCAGCTCAGTAAGACCCGGATTTCGCTTTATCATCAAATAATTTACTTATGTTAAATACTTATCATTGCAATAGACTTGTTCAATTGCCGATTAATGTTCACTTGCTAAATTTACTTTTTCCCATTTATACATCCCACGACAACAAATTTCTTATGATACACGCTAAACGAGGCAATGACACGGTACCCTGGGACTGATCACCCTGGAAACCCACTAAGTTAATGCCATAACAAACGGCTGCAACAATAATGAAGCCACGACTTGGCTTCGTCAAATTACCAACACAATGGTAAACAAACGCAAGAGACAAGCCAATACCAACAAAACGGTAATAAAATAGAACGAAAATACACTACCGAGTAAGCGGGGAAAAACTGTGATCATAAGCCGACCAAGCGACTACTAAAGCAGTTCAAGTTGCAAGATCCAACATGCACAACAACAAAGTTCATCAAACTACACGACAAGATCTACAAAAACAAAAAATTACAAAATTTATACAAGAGTTCAGAGATCACTTCTTCGGCATATCGACAATCTTGCCGTCCTTGATGGTTTTAAAGACCCCGATTGCCGACGTGTTGAAGTCAGGGGCCACGATCTTAACCTGGGCTTTAAGGACCTCTTCAGTCATCAGTATGGCGCTCTTTTCCTATTTCACAGTCTCTTTGTACTTCTTCTTAAACTCTTCAGCTTTGTCTTGAGCAGTCTTAGCCGACGAGATAGCCTCGTCACGTTCTTTCTCCAAAGCAGCCACCCGACCCTGCGCAGCATTAAGCTGGCTCTCCAAAGTCAGCTCCCACTCGGTTAGCTGGGAAACGGCTGCATCAGAAATGTTCAATTTCTCCTCAGCAACAGTGGCCTTCTCCTCTGCAGCTTTGAGCTTCTCCTTCGCTTTGGACAGTTGCTCCCGAAGTGTCTCAACTTGCACCTTAAATTGATTGTTGGCCTTAATAGAGGACTCGAGCCTCCTCTGCACCGACTGCATTCCAAACAGCTCAAACTTGGCCTTCCAGGCTATGGTAGCACCATGGAGAAGAGAATGGTACATCCACCTCGCTTGCCCAGGGAGATCCGAGCCATGGAAATATTCCTCCGTGCCAGGAAACAACTGGGAGTCTATAAAGTTCCCGGCATCAAAGTTTCTCTACATCACAGTGAGGGCTCCTTCAGGGCTGAAGGAAGACTTCCTCCTCTTTGGGTTGTGGATAATCTTCACATTATCCTCCTCGAATTGAGGGTTGGATGTCGAGCCCTCGCCAGGACCAACCGCCTCACCATAAACGGGAGAGGCATGCGCCTCATCAGCATTTTGGTCCGACATCTCGGCATCATAGGGAGGGGACACCACCTGTTTCTCATTATTTTCAGGTGGAACCTCCTATTTCTCGTCAGCCATTTCCTCATCGCTGTCGCCAGCCAGAAAGGTATTATATAAATTCTCAAGGCCTGTCACTTCGGCAGACATTCCCACTACAGCAAAACAGTGAAACAGGTTAGTCGTGAAATCGGCATAACAAATCAAAGCAATAGTAGCGCAAGAAATGCAAGTTAAAGCTACTTACAAATATAATTTCTAGCGACCTCCCGATTACCCATAAGGAGATGGGGGTTCACATGGTTTTTTCCAAAAACAGCCAACAACACATCGGCAATCTTTTTGTCCACAGAGGACATTCCTTTGTATGTTTGTTTGATAAAGGTATTCGACCCCGCCCCAAAACTCCAATATGTCAGGATGAGGCGTTGCCCCTCCAACGACAGCCAGAAGGGATGGCGACCTTTGACTGGCCGCACCTTGAAGTACTTGTCCTTGAACCCGTGGTAAGAGTCCTCAAACAAGCCAAAAATCCTCCGACCCTAGGCAGATCGGAAGGACATGAACCCTTTCTTCGCTTTCCCTTCTTTGGAAGGATTCGTAAGGTTAAATAGATAAAGAAAAATGTTGACAGACACCGGCAGCTCTAAATATTCACACACCATCTCAAAACAGCGGATGGAAGACCAACTATTCAGATGCAACTGCGACGGCGCCACGGAACACCGGTTAAGGAGCACCATTTGGAAAGAAGAAAAAGGAAGGCGAACCCCCAATTAGGTAAATATTGCCTTGTAGAACCAGATCCAATCGGCAACTCGGGGGGAGTGGGGGTTGAGTTCGTATATCCGTTCGTGAGGGGCGGGCACAAAAACATCATAATTAGATTCCTCATCAGTCCCGCCGCACAAGTACTCGGCTTGGCGGAACTCGGTTAGCTCCTCTTCACCCATTTGGTTTGGGGAATCCTTTACATCGAAAGTCACCCAGGCATACCGGTCGTAAGCCGCGCTTGAGGCAGAACCTCGTGTGACGTGACGTGGGGCCATACCTACAGTGGGGGCACCACTCAGTTAGTCTACAAGGTCGGGAGTTCGAAAAAAGTCCAGAAACTACATTTAGCCTATTCAATAACTGCAACCAAGCATGGCCGAAGCAAATCCTAAGTGAAAGCCTAAAAACTAATACCTTGGAATGGTAACCCCCTAATGCACCTACCTAACACTATTGTCATCCAACATGCAAGTCAAATCAGAAGAGCAACATGCGTACAGGAGCATAGACAATGAAGATAAAATAAACATGAAGCAAAGAGCGAGGGATGAATGCTTACCAGGACAATTGTAGGGATTCAAAAGGAAGTACGAAGGCGTAGGAATGCAAAGTTACAGTAGGGAATTTGAAGACGAAGAAGATGGAAATAGAATAAGCAAGGAAATGATGTGGAAATGAAAAACGAAAACTGACGGGGGATTAGAAAACTAACTCAAGAAGTGCGAAGGGCAAGGGCAAAACAGTCTTTGCAGGCAGGATTTTGAAATAACCCATTATAAGTATTAAATGCTTGACACGAAGAACGAGGCAACGAAAAGTTATCCCCACAACAAACAGACACGCGCGCAAGAGGCATGTCCTCTCCACGAGCGGCCGACCTGGCGACAACACACGAGAGAAAACATAGCACGCCACCAACGGCACTCACGACCATTGCTGGTGCATTGGGGGCATTGTTACGGTCCAGCCCAGCTAGGCGTGAAGACCGACCCGGCCCGAAGACCTACCGACCCGGTTGGGCAAGTCACCGTACCCGCCCGTCTGGCGACCCGACCACGCACCCTCCTTGCCAGTTGCATAACAGCTGGGGAGAAGGAAACTTCCTGGAAATAGGCCTTCTCCTATGGGCCCACTTTTCTGACACGGTATATAAGGGGAGGGTCCTACCCCTCGCCCAAGGTACGTCACACACATCATCTTATCCCTTTCTCACCTGCATACCTGTCTGACTAGAGCGTCGGAGTGTCTTTGCAGGTGGCACCCCCTCTCCACACGAAGAGCTCGTGAAGTCGGCTGCTCCAACCTCACTCCCACATCCTTAAACCAGATGAAACCGCACCTTTCCAACTCTACAACCTCCCCGAACCGTCCGATACCCGAGCTACCGTACAAAGACCATAATAACTATAAATAAAAATATAAATTTGGATATTTATTAAACTTTTTAATTTAATAAATATATGTTAATTTTGAAAATTAAGGGCAAAAAATTTAATAAATGTATGTTAATCTTGAAAATTAAAGCATGCCCTTAAGTACTTCCTAAAGAACTACTCTTAACTTTCAAAAACAATAATTACAAGCGCATGATTTTTTTTTTTTTTTTTTTTGTCTACTAACCACAAATTAAGAAGCTTGTGCATTTTAAAAGATTTCGAAAAAGCTTTACCGAATCTAGCTAGACCTTAATTAAACTACACGTATAACCATATAAAAAGTATGAAATTGTTTTCCAAACAAGAAGTGCATGCATGACATATATCACATTATAGAAATATTTGGGAGCCAAAAATAAAATAATCAAAATAGCCTAAAATTACTATTTTTATGTTTTTTAATTAAAGTATAAACATTAAATTAATATTTATTATCTAACGATACGTTGAATATAAACAAATATTTGTAATACTTTATTACACAAAATTTTATATCTAGAATATAAAATAGAGGTGACGAAGCGCTACAACCTCTAAAAATAAAAATATATATGTATATATAACAAGAATAATATATTTAGGAGTGTTGAAAGAAAATAAGGCCTTGCTTGTATAACTTTCTTTTGATTATATAACTTTTTTTTGGAATTCTACTTTTATATATCTGTCTTTTGGTTTTCTGTATAAGTTTTTTATCATTCTGTTTTTCGTAAGTGTTGTATCTTCGATTTTATTTTCGTCGTACCCCTTTTCTTTCAAGACTCTTAGATATATTATCCTTGTTATATGTACATATCACTACAAGAAAAATACCCATTCAGCCACATTTTTTTAAGCTACATTTGAAAAGCGTAGCCTATTCTATGAATAGGCTACGCTTTTCTCCGTGTTACCTTTTTATATGAGAAAAAGATACACAATTTTGGCATCATTTAAAAAGTGTAGCCTTAGGTATTTTAGAAATCACTTATAAAGCGTAGCCGTAGGTTGATATCTATAGGTTCACTTTTTGTATCAAAGGGGACGCTTTTAGAGAGTAGCCTATTTATTAAGTTTTGGGTGCGTTTTAAAAGTGATGCCTAATGTGTCTAGAGCAAAAAATTTGACACTTAGTGAATTTTTTTCCTCTTTTCCCTGAAAGCAAAGTCACACTTAGTAAAATTTTTGTCATTCCCTCCAAATCTCACTGATCACCTCCAAAGCACCCACCTTCATCCCCTTTCGTAAACCCTCGAAAGCTCACTCAGCATCCATTGACCCTCTTCACTCTGCCTCCAAAGCTCACCATCGATCGTCGCCCCCCACTCACTCTCTTCACTCTCGCCATTGACCCTCTCACCGTCGCTCTCGCCATTGACCCTCTCACTCTCTCCATTGACCCTCTCACTACAAGAAGAAATCCTCTCAATCTCGCCAGTGACCGTTGTCGCCCCCTACTCACCACTCGCCCGCACTCACCACTCTCCACATTGCTGCACCACTGACCGTCGCTCCTCTTCGCCATCTTGCACTGATCGTCGCTGCGCTGCCCTCACCATCATCGCTGCTGCCGCTCTCACCATCGTCATCTCCGTGCTTCTCATCATCATCTTCTCTGTGCTCATATCATTGAATAGGTATGTAGTGATTTCTATTTGGTTCTGAAATTTCAGAGGCTTAGGGTTCCGATTTTAGGGGTTTTAATTTGGGAATTTTAATCTGTGAAATATGGGTTTGTGAACTGTAATTTGATAACATGCATGCTGTTGTTGATGAAGATGTGTGGTATTTTAGGGTTTGTGAACTGTGATTTAATATATAGCTTGTCTATTTTCTCTGTATTTTTGTTTGTGAGACTGAATCCAAATGCAGCGTTAATAATTTTCTCAATGAATAAGTTGGCTTCTATTTCTCTGTTTTCAGCTTCCGTTTCTCTGTTTTCAGCTTCCGTTTCTTCTAGAAAACTTGGCTTTTGACCTATCTTACATTCTCTTATAAGTTTTTCATTTTTATCTTTTTTGTGTGTTTTTCTGTTTCATTTTAAAGTTTGTTCCTTTTACTTGATCTCCATGTCTAAAGGCATTACTGTGTTATAGAACTGATTTTTTGTGGGAAAACTCCCCCTCCCCATCTTTTTTCCCTGGATCTTATGTGAGCTATGATAGCTCTGTTCAGAAGGGTATTTCAAAAGTTGAGAAGGAAGCCAAGGTAGTATTGATAATGACAAGAGATCACTAGAAACTTACCTGCAATCTTCAGTTAAGAAGTTGAAAGTCTCAATTTTAGGTGTATGAAACAAGACTGAGCTAGTTTTTAAGGAGCCTATTGTCTCTGCTAAACAGGAATAGAGAAAGAATCTGTTTTGGTTCAATATTTTATTAAGGAATGTCAAACAAAGAGAAGGGGTTGCACTCCCCGGAGAGAGATATTGAGAGCTATTTCAAAGAAAAATGATGAAATGATTAAATTAAGAACTAGCTAGCTTTGTCTCAAATTGGTTTAATGAAAATGTTAACAAATTATAAGTAAAACTGACCATCCATCAAATTGTAAATTGATAAAGTTTGAACTGAGGGCTTTTCAGTAATTTACAAGTTAACCTCATAATTGAGGCGTCTTAGCACCACCAAGGCGAATACTTTGCCAACTTAGTTTACTGAAATTTGATTGTTTTTAGGTATTTTTATACTACAATATCTAGGAATATCAATATGTATCATTTCTCCTTTTGTTCATGGTTGGTTTTTTCATTAGCTTATTCATTGAGACTGAATCCAAATGCATGTTGAGGATTAATAATTTTCTTCGTCCGAAATTGTGTTACCTTTTCAGGAGCAAAATTTGGTGGCTGCTATGAGCTTTAGATTGTTTTTATCACTCTCTCTCTGGATCTTTGATCTCAACAGGAAACGCAACATTTGCTCAGTGAGCCAGGTAACTTGTCATTTCTCAGCTCCATTATTGTGGTTGCATACATAATTTAAAGTTTCCCTTCTTATGTGTATTTGAGTAAGCACACCCGTCTCAATAAACTTGCTCTAAGTCAGACATTGTAAGTTTTCATTTTCTACCTTGTGATTAATTTTTAATTTTATGTCACGGAAAGGGTCTTTCAATTTTGTTTTCATTTTATTTTCCTTGAGGCTTTCTTGGTTGTTCTTTCTTCCCAATTTCCTCTACTCTTTATTTGAAGAGGATTTCTTTTCCTCAGAAGTCAGGTCACACTGTTCTTGTACTTCTCTGATTCACTCTCTTTCCTCCAATAATATTTCTGCTTTTATTCAAGATCTTGTACTGTAGCAGTGCGGAGTTTTTTTTTTTTTGGGCATTTATAATGTGTAGGGTGGCTAAACGATTTTATACTTGACTTTTGAAGTTGCTTATTTATTTGATCACTTATTTATCGTAGTTAAAATTGTTTTTTAAGCTTTGATGTTTTAGTTGCTGTTTAGTTGTACCTTCTTTCTCTTCTCTCTGTATATGTGTTTTATTAAATTTTATAATGTTTCATCCACAATGAAGTTATGGAATATTGTTGGCTAATGGTTCTTATTAGAGCACTTCTTTCATTTGCATTAGACTTTTTTGTTTCAATGAGTTACTTTGGAT
The DNA here is from genome assembly GCF_059453495.1 of Arachis ipaensis. NCBI lineage: Eukaryota > Viridiplantae > Streptophyta > Magnoliopsida > Fabales > Fabaceae > Arachis > Arachis ipaensis. The sequence continues at coordinate 124,161,019 of NC_142443.1, read as the reverse complement.
TGGTTGATTTTTTCTTAATTTCTTTGGAACTAGCATTTTTTTCCTTTCCGTTAAGTGATTAATGTGCTTTTTATTTTTATTTATTTTTCCAAAAAAAACTTGAATGCTGGATGGCTTCATGTATACAAACCAGTGGTGCTATGATTCAGATTCATAATTTTGTTCTTTGGATTTTCATTATCACCTAAGCATTTTTAATTTTTGATAACATTGATCACTTTAGTTTAGCAAAAACAAATGGCTAGATTCTTATGCTTAGACTAGTTATACACTTGCCTATGGATTTTTCTTCCTCATTTTCTATGATAGTTCTAAATTTCAGTGGTTCTTACTTGAGCTTTACTAATTTTCTACTGATGTAATTTTTTGTTTGATTTGCTATTTTGAACATAGCTAAGAATCGTCCATATATGTGAAGCAACTTTCACTAAGCGGTTGGTAGAGTTTGAGAATACAGAGTCTGCTAGCTTGACAGTATGTTTCTTATTCCCTGTTATTCTTTGAGGTGTAGGCTTAAATGGATGTTACACTGTTGATTGTTGAATAACCTTTTATTGAAGTAATTTTTTACAAAACCTACTATTGGATAAGAAAATTATACAGAGTACAGACACACACACACACACATATATTTCCATTATTGTGGTTATCACTTTCTTCATATAGCCCAATGCCCTTTTTCATCTGTTTTCCTTTATTCACAAATTCAATATGTGATAAACGAAGTTCTAGTTAATAGCCATATTTATACACTTAAAATTTTGTAGTTTTTCCGTTATCTGTTGAATGATTTAATTGTTGTAGCTGCTGCTGGGTCCCAAATCTGTTCGATTATATCAATTTAATTCTTGATAAATGATGATTGTGCTAAATTCGTGGTTAAATGGTTGCATATGTCAATTCCATTTTTTTTTGTCTGTAATTTTTACAGTTATTCGTGGTTAAGATTGAAGGCGAAAGTTTTTGTTTAAGGTCTTCCAAGCAGATTTTGTCAAAACGCTGATTGTGTCATGGCAAGGTACAATGCATACTTTAATTCTTTTGATTTGTTAGTTTTGAAGTTGGAATTTAACTTATTATATTTGTACTATAAATTCTATGTTTCTCTTTATTTGTTTTACCTCAATGGGTTTCTAGAGAATTACTTCTAAGACTAGAAACTATTTCCCAACCTAATTACAAGGCTTTGAAAGTCCTTTTCATTGCCCATTCCCTTTATAGCGAATAACACCCTTCCTCCTCTATTCTTGTTATCTTCACTTTGCGACCCCTTATAAATTTTCCTCCTAAAAAATTTAATAATTATCGATTAGGTTTTGTGATATGCCAAAGGATTGGATGGATCTACCGAGTTATAGTAAAGAGTATATCAATGGTGTTATTAGTTTTTTAGACTTTGCATACTCCGAGGGAGAACCGGACGGACGACAAATTCAATGTCCTTGTAAGAGGTGTTGTAACATTAATTGGTATAGAAGAGATCTGGTATTTGACCATTTAGTAGCCGACGGATTTGTTAAGGGATATAGAACATGGATTAATCATGGCGAATGGGCAATCCCGATGGCGGTTGATGATGACACGGATGATGAAGAAGGTGCACGCGATGACATCGAAAGACTGCTTAATGATGCATTTGGAGATGTATCTCATGCTGAGAGTGTTACTGTAGGTCAAAATGAAGAGGCTAAAAAGTTTTATAATTTAATAGATGGGACAAGTCAAGAGTTATACCCGGGTTGCAAGAAATTTTCTACATTATCTTTTACCATCTGTCTGTACTTGTTAAAGTGTTTGCACGGTTGGAGCAATGCCTCCTTCACTTCACTTCTTGAGCTATTGAAAGAGGCAATGCCTGACATTAACATACCTTCATCTTTCCATAAGACAAAGGCTATGATAAGAGATTTAGGTCTGGATTATAAAAAAATTGATGCTTGTCCTAATGATTGCCTCCTGTATAGAAAAGAACTAAAGGATGAAAAACAATGTAGTGTGTGTGGAACTTCTCGATATACTGAAAATTCTCGTGATAATAGCGAGAACCAACCTGACAAGAAAGGTCGTCCTATTCCTGCAAATACTCTGAGATACTTTTCTATAATTCCAAGACTTCAGAGATTATTTATGTGCTCAAAGACGGCAGCTAGTCTGAGGTAGCATGATGAGGAGCGCGTAAAAGATGGGACGTTAAAGCATCCTGCTGATGGCTTGGCATGGAAGAACCTTGATGAAATGGATGAAGAATTTGCAAAAGAATCTCGCAATATTAGACTAGGCTTGTCAAGTGATGGGTTCAATCCATTTCGTAGCATGAACATTTCATGGAGCACGTGGCCCGTGATGCTGATGGTATACAACTTGCCTCCGTGGATGTGCATAAAACCCGAATATTGTATGCTTTCTTTGCTTATTCCTAGGCCACAATCACCTGGTAAAGACATTGATGTGTATCTACAACCATTGATAGAAGACTTGAAGTTGTTGTGGGAAATAGGGGTCGAAACTTATGATGCGTCAAAGAATGAGACCTTTCAAATGCGGGCAGCTCTTTTGTGGACAATCAACGATTTTCCTGCTTATGCTATGTTGTCTGGGTGGAGTACAAAGAAAAAATTGGATTGTCCTTGTTGCAACAAAAATACATGTAGCTTACAACTAAAACATAGTCGGAAGACAGTTTATATGGACCATCGTATCTTTTTACCCATGGATCATCCATGGAGAACCAATACAAGGTTTTTTAATGGGAAGTAGGAATTAAGACCCCCTCCACCTGTTATAGAAGGAGCTGAAATTTTTGAGATGCTACAAAATGTTGAGAATGTCTTTGGAAAGAAGCAAAGTACATCAAATAGTTTCCCATGGAATTAGAAAAAAGATAAATTTTCTTTGAATTTCCTTACTGGCACAAGAACCCACTGCGTCACAACTTAGATGTCATGCACATAGAGAAGAATATACTTGACAGTGTAATTGGAACTCTCTTGGATATCCCAGGCAAGACAAAGGACCATTTGAATGCTCGATATGACTTAAAAGATTTGGGTATCTGGAAAAATCTTCAACCAAAGGAGGTGAATAATGGCAAGAGAAAAAAGTTGGCAAAGGTATGCTTTTCTATGACTGCTGCAGAGAAGTTAGTTTTTTGTGGTGTTTTGAAGACAACAAAGCTACCTGGTGGTAGTGCTTCGAATATATCACGCTGTGTAAATCTAGGAGAAAGAAAAGTTTCTGGGTATAAGACCCACGATGCTCACTTTATGCTTCACTATTTACTACCAATACCGATTAAAAGCATCCTTCCTGATCATGTGGCCATTCCGTTGATTCGACTAAGTTCCTTTTTTCGTCGCTTGTGCAAGAAGTTCATCACACTGGAAGAGATAGATCTACTGGAGTTAGAGTTTGTGGAAATGTTATGCCACCTTGAGAGGATCTTTCCCCCTAGTTTTTTTGACATAATGGTTCATCTTCCCATTCATTTAGCAAATGAGGTGAGATTGGGAGGTACGGTGCAGTTTTGTTGGATGTATCCTCCGGAAAGGTACATGTGTACATTAAAGTCATATGTTCGCAACAGAAGTCGGCCTGAAGGTTCTATTGCAGAGGCATATCTGGCTGAGGGGTGCTTAACTTTTTGCTCAAGATACTTGCATGGAGGTGTGCAAACAAAACTTAATAAGCGACCTCGGAATGATGATGATCCTAACGAAGATGAAGTTGTGCCATCAAAGTTGTTTTCTAACAAGGGTCGTTCGTTAGGCGTGGAAAATGGAGAACCAATTAATCTAGATGACATAGCAATTGCTCAAGCCCATGTGTATGTATTACACAATTGTGAAGAAGTCGCAGATTATGTTAGGTAACTTAATTAAACTTTTTCTTTATTCCGGTCAAGTTCACCCATATTTTTTAGATCAAACCTAACTATTATTAATTATAGAGAGCATGAGGTAGAGGTTAACAATCAGCGGGGAACGAAATAGAGAAAAGCAAAAGTTCACAACAAAACGTTCGCGCAGTGGTTTGAAACTCGTGCGAGGGATCCAAATGTGCCTTCTTGGCTAAAAGAATTATCTCGAGGTCCAAGCTCTGTGGCAAGAATATTTTCTGGATATGTAATTAATGGATACAGGTTTCACATGGTGGAGCGTGAGGCAAGGAGGAAAACACAAAACAGTGGTGTCACATTAACTACTTTAACTTCAAGCTTTGCAAGTGCTAAGGATCAAAATCCAATCCAAGACAATGTAGCTTATTATGGCAGGTTGTTTGAGATAGTAGAGTTAGACTATTTTGGGCGTTTTAAGGTTGTCTTATTTCGGTGTGAGTGGTACGATGCTGGGAGAGATAAGTATGGTCTTACATTTGTTCACTTCCATAAGAAATGCTTCCAGAATGAACTTTTTATACTAGCATCTCAAGCACATCAGTGTTTTTATGTGCAAGATCCATATGAACATAACAAACATTATGTTATGGAAACTGTCCCAAGAGACTTATTTAAAACAAGCGACGAATCTGAGTCTGAGGCCCGTCAAACACACTATAGTGAACAACACGAGCGTATAACGAGCCCTGCCATACCAGCTGATGATGGTGAACTTATTCTGGGGAGGACTGATTTACGACCCACGGTTATTGAAATGGTTCCCCAAGTGACTTCTGCCCAAGAATATGAGGCAGACTTCATTGGAGATTCTGATTCTGATTGGTCATCCTAAGCAATTTATTGCTTAATATGTACATATGTATACTTAAGTTTTCTTCTTCACCTTTTTATTTGTAAGTAATACTTATTTTTTTGTTAATTTGTCAGTCTCTTACATTTTTCTTATATTGATTTTGATGGGTATATTGACTCTACTTAACTAATTTATTTGTGTAGGAATAAGGAATTTATTGATCTTAAAGCTACATCAAGGAAGAATTTGCTTAGACAATTTGAGGCTAAGAGACAAAGGATTGTAACTGAACGCAAGAAATATGAAATGGAAGCTACAGCTGCTAATGACAAGGAGAAATCTGAGCGAAGGGTGGATGAACCGAAAAGTCAATTGGAGATGCGTGCAACCAAAGGGTAGAAGAAATCCACGTCAAAGAAGCTGGATTTTAGTCATCTGCAAAGCACATTCGATTCTATTAGCAAAAGAACTAATTCCACGCCTACCACCTTGGAAGTACAGCCAAACATTCCTTCGCAACAGCCAAAAAATAAAAAGAGAAAGGAGCTATTGACTATGCCTACTGCTGAGAAAGTCAAGAATGGAGTGCAGGGTGGAAAATCAACACAAGGCTTGAAGAAGTCTAAGCCTACAAACATGGAGCCAGATGAACTTACAAGGAAGCTCGAAGCAATTCGTAAAAGGAACAGCAACGTGTCAACAAGTCTAAGCCAAGAGCGGAGTTGTCTAAGTACTACTAAACTCACAATCAAACAAGGGCAGCAGTAGAATATTCAACTCACAGATGAAGAGACTCAAACAGGACAAGATGACACGACTTTGCCTTCTCCTGAAACTACCCCACAACCTGAAAGTGCAATGTTTGAGCAAGGAATATCAACAAAGGGTAAGAGGATGCCAAGAGTAAAGGCTACAACAATTGACAAATTCTTAAAGAAAAATGGGATAGACGTGGAAATTGAAGGACCAAGCACTGAACTAAGTGAGGACAGGGAAGAAAGCATGACACTTGATAAAGACTATTATCAACATGTGATGGAGGACATTGATGATGAAGAAGGTATTGTTTTGCTATTTTTCTATCTTCTCTTGTAAATTGTAATGCTTCTTTTTTCAATTGGTATCACTAATTAGTCCTTAATCTATTTCCTAATGAATGAAACTAGGAGAGCCAAAGAAGAAGAAAACCCGTGGAAAAACAACTTGCAAGGAGATTTATGCAAGGACTATGGAACAGCGGAAAGAAGTCACTTTTGATATTAGACAGCCCGTAGGACCAACCGACCAAAGTGTTTCTAATAATACTAGTTTTGTTGGCACTATTGGTAGAAATAAAAGATTCGTAAGTCTTTTGTACACTAGTTGGCATGCTGTTCCTTCTAAAGCTAATAAGTTCATGTGGGATTATGTTAACGTAAGACACTTGGTAATTATTGATTTCAATTTTTTTATTCAGCACAAGATCATATAACAATTACTTATAATCATGCAAACCAAGTTTATCCTCCCAGGCAGTGGAGAAAAGTGGGTAATGCAAGTGATTTGAGATGCTTGGAAGCGGTTCAAAGGAAAGATTAAGCAAAAGCACTCCATTCCCTATGATACTATTGAAGATATGGTGAAGAATCGACCCCCACAAGTACCAGAAAGTGGTTTCATAAAATTGATCTATTATTGGAGTCATCCTCTAATTCAGGTAAAAGACTATATATGTCGAATTTTCATGTGAAACTATTTGACTATTGAAAGAGCAATATGGTATTTAGTTATTAATGTGAAGCAGCTCTACTGACACCTTAACACTTAACAATCTTATGTTTTTTGATGTCTCAATAAGCACTGATTGGATGTGAATTATTGTTCTTAAAAGAAAATTTATTAAGTGTTTCAGCATTATGTGATGTCTATATGCAGGGACGGTTCTAAGCATACTATTGTAGGGGCAAATGCCCTCACTACAATTTGGATTTTTTTTTTGAATAATACATGATAATAATATTTATTTGCCCTCATTAGATTATTAAATTTGACTCCACAATAATTTTTATTTAACTTTTGGTACTTAATCGTCAATTTAAAAATTTCACAATAGATATTTGTTAGAATGATCAATTCTCAGATTTAAATGAAATTAGTGTTCTTTCTTAAAAATCAACTCAAAAAAGTATTATTTATCTTTTTTGAAATTAACTTTAATTTTTGCGTAGCAACTGTATTAATTGAAAGAACTTTTTTAATTATGAATATTAATAAGAGTCGGCTTCTAATTGAGTTGGGAAGTGTTTTTAAATAATTTTTTAGTAATATATATAGAAAGAAAAATTTTAATGGTAGTGTTAAGAGAAAAATTACTTAATTTTTTAAAAATATAAAACCTAAAATAATAGAATTTTAAATTATATATTATTATTTAAATTACTATTTTAATGTTTTAATTCGTATATTAGATATTTTGAAGACTAATCATATTTTATAATAACAAAATATAACCATAATAATAATCATGTTATATATACATAAAAAATAATTATTCGTATAAAATATATATTAAAATATAAAATATATTAAAAATAAGTTAAATAATACATATATTTATACACAGATATATAGTAGTTAATAGATTATTTAATATTTAATTTTTTATATACATATATTATTTTTATTATAAAAATTATTATCATGTTATATAAATTTTTCCCCACTTCTAAAATTTTCTGGATCCGTCACTGTCTATATGCCTTTTTATTTGGCTAGCTACTTTTTTACTCTGATTTCAAACCTGCTAGAACCAACAGAATGTGTCAGTATTCTTGCAGTTTTTTTCCCTCCATTTTCTTGCAACACAGATAAAGGATTGGTTTGGAAGATAAAATACTTAATTCCTATGCAACTTGCGTAATTGGTAGGTATCACTCATCTATACTGCGTGGATAAGAAAAGATCCACCAATGTATCCACCAATTTTTTGGAGTTCCTAGTCATCAATTATTATCAATTTCAATGATACATTTCCTGATCCTGCTGTATCTCAGTGAATAATAGAATAAAGGGAGAATATTTTTAGAATCTTTTTTGGAATAAAAATGCCATCTTTAAAAGATCAAAAGGGTTATTTTCTTTTTAAATTAGATTTTTTAAAACCAAAATGATAATGTATTTTACCTGTTTCTGATTAGGGTTTTGTTGAATGGTATATTGGTCCAAACTCCTTGATCATACCAGTTTACATCTTTTCAATTACTTCATAGCTCTAGGACTGAACCAGTTGATATCACAGTAGTAAAGTGTAGGGTTTGGTTCATCTTTACAGTTGTGAAAAACTAAATAGGTGCTCCAATATATTATAAATAGATCTTTTATGCTTGCTTTTGGGTATTGTTCATGAGCAATTTTTTTGAACACTTTGAAATTGGGGGCTTATATATTGTCGCTTCATGGATAAATTGTACTAAATAGTTTGTATAACCAGATGTAGAGTTAGGTTCATTGTTTTTGAATAATATTTAACGAGTGAATGTGACATATTTTTCAGTGCTTTAGCTTAATAATGCAGTCTTGCTAGTAGATTTGCCTAACTCATTATGCTACACGTGTTAGTAACTGTATGCTAACTTTTTATTCACTTCCAGTCAATAAGTCAAAGAAACAAGCAACACAAGAAAAAACAGAAGTTTTCACATCGCATGGGGCCAATCAATTTCGGAAGAGTACGAGTGGCTATGGTAATAGTAGATTTATATTTATTAGAATTTATATTTGCATAAATTGAAGGAAGAAACCAAAGTATGATCTTGTTTTGCAGCGAGCAACAAAGGAAACAAACGAAGAACCAAAAAGGTTTGAGATGTACATTGCTACCCGAACAAGTCGTAAGAGGAAATAAGTGGATGAGGAAACACAAACTGCTGTTGTAAGAGTACATTGAATCATTCATAATTACATTTCAAATTTAGGATACGGTAACTAACTCAATTTTAAATGTTTCTTCTATGCAGGAAGACTTCCAACACCGCCAAGCTGCTGGTGAAACAGAAGAGGAAGCATTTGAGGCCTTATTCAGGAAAGAACGACCATGTCGGGTAAGGTTGTATGGAAGATCTGTGACAAAAACTGATTTAAAAAAACATGCTGAAATTAATGAAATCAAGAATCAGCACAAAGAGGAAGTGTCCAGTCTGAAGGATAAACTTGGACACATAGAGGCCCAATAGCAAAAACAAGAGGCCAAACAGCAAAAACAAGAGGAAGAGATTCATGGGTTGCGAAATATGATCAAGTTAATACTGCAGCAATCGGAACCTGGAATGAGGCTAGAAGAACTAGAAGCTTTATTATAAGACGCCCAACAGTCTCCTATTGATGCGAATAGCGGCCATGGATCAACACATTTTCCGAACTTAGATGTGGTATGTCCTTATCTATTCCTTGTTCCATAGTTTTTTACTTGCATTTACATTAATTGCTACGACTGGAAATGTTTGTTGGCTTTATTAACACTGAAGTTGTATTGCTATGGCTAAAATTTATTTGTGTAATTTTGGTTGTTGTATTTTTTATTTTGTGCACTTGGTACATATGAATTTGTCCCTATATCTAATTTAAGTGTGAAAGTCTGGTTAATTAGTGCATGAAAAATGCTATAGGAACATATCAAGATTGTGTTAAAGGAAATGGAAGAAAGAAACACCTGTAGATTTTCATGATTTGAATGAAACAAGGATAATACATAATTTCTTGAATTCACCTCTTCTACCATGACCATGTTATTTTTTTTAGTATATGCTTTTTTGGTTTACTATGTCTACGTGTTCCATTTAATTTTTATAATTACGAATGTCATTATGAATATTTTTTTAACTACTTTTCTATATAATTATGCAGGGTAACAATGAAGATTAAGCAATGAAGATTAAGCTGATTATTATTGTGGTTTATTGGCTTAGATAGAGTGCTATTTAGAATCTTTACATATATAGTTGATTAATGATTTTTATTAGAAGATACTTTTATTGGCTAAGTGATATTATGGTTTTGATATGTCTATGCTTACTTTAGTTTGAGATGTATGAATTTTTACAGTTAACTTCATTTTAGTACTTTTAGATCAATATTATAAATATATTTTGGTTAGAGATAATTTTTATTATATAAAAAAATTATTTAGTATAATTATGTATTTATTTTTATTTTGTAATATTCAACTCATTTAAATAAAAATGCAGAATTATTATACATGTAATCATATTAACTATTATGTTGTATTAATAATTATTTTATATATATATATATATATCTTAGGTCTTGTTTTTTTTCTGTATATATTATATATATACAGTAGCTATAGTATATAAAAAAAAAGAGGGACCTAAGGCTACGCTTATAAAAAGTAGCTATGGTATACAATGTGGCTACGCTTTACAAGTAATGCAGTAGCTTTGAAAAGCGTAGCCTATTCTGAAAAAATGAAAGCTGAAAAAAGCGTAGCCTTTGGTCCTGGACAACATCACTTGAAAAGCGTAGCCTATTCTCAAACGCCAAAAGCGTAGCCCTTGGTGCAGAAAAGCGTAGCCTTTGAGAATAGGCAACGGCCAAACAGGAATCACCTCAAAAAGCGTAGCCGTAGCCCAAAAAGCGTAGCTGTAGTCTAAGGCATCATTTTTTCACTTTTGGCTACACTTTTCAAGTGTACCTGAATGGGTGTTTTTCTTGTAGTGATATATATTTTTACTTTTAGGGTCGTAGCGCCTCGCCACCTCTGTTTTACATCCTAAGTGTAAAGCTCTGTGTGGCAAGGTGTTACAATACTCATATGCGCCTACTCTTTTCTTTAAATTTAAATATTTTTCTTTCTTTTTAATTCATAATAAGTAATCAATTTTGAATTAATTTAAAAATAATTCTGATTTTTTCTTATTCTAAATTATATGTTTCCTTTTTTATTTTATATCAATCTTATTTTAGTTGTTATAATCTTTGACCGGCCAAGATTTTATTATAACAAATTTTTATATAAATATTTGTAGATTGAAGTCTTATTATAATTCAAATAGATTATAAATCATCGATTTTTTTAAATTTAAAAATAATAATTATTTCTAAAATATACTACATAATCATTTGTATACTGTCTTTTTTCTTTTTTTTTTAACATTCATTTTTTATTATACAATGTGTATTTTATTCCATTTTTATTAATTCTTCTACATTTAAAGATGTTATATATTAACACAATATACTAAAAAATATTAACATCTATATTTTTTAAAAAATAATAAAAAATTGACCATTCATATTTTAAGTACATAACTTTACATGAGTAAAATAAATAACATTCAAATATTATAATTTTATCATTTTTAGATCACACAAAAAATTTTATGTGAAAATATAACATCTGAAAATTTAAGATTTAACATCCAAAAAAAACATGAATAATAACATCCAAAACAACCAAATCCTATCACTTCAACTTTTCTAAATTTGGCTAGGTCCTGCTTATATGTCATATATTATCCCATTCATAACTTCTATTATATATATATATATATATATATATATATATATATATATATATATATATATATTATATATATATATATATATATACCAATATATAAAGGCAATACTAGAGTTTGGTGTCCAATTTTTATAGACACCATTTGCCCTCAAATAATTCATTTTACAAATCAAATTTATGGATAAAATAGTAATAATACATTTTTGTTTATAATTAAAAAAAATCGTTAACCCATTAAATAACTGCTGCAATCGTGAGAAAATAAATAACTGCTCCACTTACAAATATTCCTCACTATTGTCGATCCTTTTTTCTGCATCTTGCTGCTATCTTTTGGTTCTGAAATGTATTTACTAAGAAAGGGACACCTGCAAATCATCGTGAGAGAATTTGACAAGGAAGTTGATACAATTTCTATGCCAATTTCATTACCAAATACAGGTACCTTTTGAGTAATAATAGACGTTATGAGTACTAATTTTTTATTTTTAAAAAAATTCAAAGGACAAGTATTCTTTATCTTATTCCATTTTTACATCTAAAGTTTGTATTTTTTTTTGTATAATTATAGATCGAGCACTACTACTCAAATATATTCTATAGTATTAAAATTTATCTATAAATATATTCTATATTTATTAAAATTTATCAATATTTTTTTTGCATTGTTTGATACGTATTATCAAAGTCTATGTTTATTAATTGATACGTATTATTAAAGTCTATGTTTATAATTTTCTAAACTATCTAAACTATTAATTATGTAGAGTATTAAATTTGACATTTATTTATAAAGAGTACTAAAATTGACATTTACTAATTTTTTAAATTATTGTAAAAAGATTAATTAATTTAATATTATTCATCTGTCATATGATTGGCATATAAAAGATGTAAAAAAATTTATATTTACCAATGGTAAAATGAAAAATCTCTACGTATATTTTGTTAATTTTTTTCTTTATTTTTAATATGTTCTATATTAAAAAATATTATTTTTTATTAATTATTAGATTCACATATCTATACCAATATATAAAGGCAATACTAGAGTTTGGTGTCCAATTTTTATAGACACCATTTGCCCTCAAATAATTCATTTTACAAATCAAATTTATGGATAAAATAGTAATAATACATTTTTGTTTATAATTAAAAAAATCATTAACCCATTAAATATGTAACACCCTACCATACAGAGACTTATGCTTAAGTCATAATTCAGAGATGGCAAGGTATTACGACCTCTAAAACAAAAATTTAGTACGTATAGTAGTATGAATGATTGATTATAACTAGGAGCCTTGTAGAAAAAAGGGATAAACAAAAACCGCAACTCGAAAGCGCAACACTCCGATCACTAACACAACGAGCAAAGGATAAGCTAACGCAAGATCATATATATAAAGAGTATCAAAAACAGGAATATCAAGACTCAAAATCCGGCTGCGAAGGTAACCGGTTCGAGCATAGCAATATATACATATAATAAAATAAGGAAAACCCCAAGGAAAACCCAAAGGGACATAAATACCGAAAACCTAATCTCCAAAATCCCCTCTAGAAGGAGTCATCACAGTTTGTATTATTTAATGGAGATAAAAGTATCTAAACAAGATATATAAATCAAGATAGAGTCCCGAGAACAAGAATCTTCGCTAATCCCGAAGTCCCCAGCATGCCTCAACGAGAAGCCTCGCGTCCTGCATCTGAAAACCACAAAATCCGCATGGGTGAGAACCAGAGGTCCCCAGTACGGTAACAGCTTCCACATATATAATACATAATAATAGAGGAAAGCCGAAGGCAATCCTAGAACTTCCTCCAGGAAATATCAAAGCTTATAAACAAGCTAAACCGTAAGCGGCAACTAACTAAAGATCCTTCAGTCTAACTAATACTTCCCTTTCTACTTCCTTCAGACCTCCCAACAACCAACAGGAGTATAATATAGCAAACACAGTTATATCAGACAAGAGATTTACAAATAGGAACAAATAAGGCATTTAGGCAATTAGCAAGTAATATGCAGTCAAATAGGCAATCTCAAACAATTCATGTAGTATGCTTATGATGCATGCCTGTCCCTAGTGGCTGATGATATCATCTGTCGGTTATAGAGCCAACCCGACAAGTCCTGGTAGCTAGCCATTGGACTGTCCCTCTGTCGTGCATCCCCAACTCGAGTTATACTCATCATAAACTTGATCATAATCATGATCCATATCCATCACCCTCACTGGTGAATATTTATCCATCACCATCACTGGTGAATATTTATAGGGGCGAGCTCATCCGGGCCTTTCACAGTGCCCGGCCACACTTACGACATAGGGTCAAAAGAGCTTCGAGTCTCAACCTGGAGCACATGGTGGCTAGCCATTGCTACTACCCAGGGAAACCCTCATCTCCAATGGTGGAAGTGCAAACCTTCACAATTCAATCAACATCATATATGCATTTATACTTGGCCATAAACATGGCTCCGCCGTAACACGGCAATAATCTAGCCATCCGGCTCACGGTTAAATCCATAACCAGCCAATTCATTAACAATTACGGCCCTTCGGCCCATGGCACAACAAGCACTTCCACCGCCATTATCCGCATCTCACATAATCATCTTTGATCCTCAATGATCATTCATTTTTCCCTTGCTTCACTCGCAAGTTACCACATTCACTAGCCCTTTTTCTCATGCTAGGCATATCATAATGATTTAAGACATAAGTGGTGAGATCGGAGGCTTAGAAGTATGAAATTTGGCTTTTAAAACTCAAAAATCAACTTTGGGATGAAAACAGGTCCACGCGTACGCGCACTCCACGCGCACGCGTGGATGGCGCTTTCTCGAAGAACGGCGCGTACGCACCAAGTGCGCCTACGCGCGAGGGGTCATTCTGCTAAAAATTTTCTAAGTTAAAAGCTGCAGAATTTACAGATTCAAACCCCAATCTTCCGACGGACATAACTTCCTCATTTTAAATCGTTTTTCACTCGTTCTTCGAACGGCATGGACATCCCGGATCCAATTTCATTTCTAAACAGATTTGGCACAAATCAAAGATCCGTAGTCCAAGTTATGTCCCGTCAAAGTATGCCCAAAAACCATGTTTTTATACAAAACCACAAGGTGCCATTTTCAAAACAAGCCACTTTCAACTCTTTTCAAAATCAATCAAACATGCCAATTTCAATCCTTCTCTTTGAAATCATTCAAAATGTACCAAAATCAACAACAAGCCATCCTCAACTCACACATTGACACTTTACCAAGGTTTCCAAAACCACATCCAACCATTTTAACACTTCTCAATCAAATGGCTAAAGGACAAACACAATATCATGTCATACATCCTTCCTCATCCCAATTTCCAATAATACCATTTCCAATTAACCATCATTATACATAATCAACATCATACTCACCATCAACATGGTACCACCCATCAATTCAACCTCAATCATCCATCAAGCATATATCACAACATGCATTTCTCATATTTCACACAATCAAGGCATCAATATTCATAATCACATATATGAACACATCATATATTTCAACCATTCAACAACACCAACAATTCAATGCCTATCTTAGGGCCTCTAGCCTAAGTATTTCCTACCACATTACATATTAGATACGGGAAACTAAAACCATACCTTAGCCGATTCCCCAAGCTCAACCGGAGCACTTCCAAACCACTTGTCCACAAGCTCTCAAGGTATCAACACCTCCAAGAACAGATTTTATCACACAAAACCCTCTTCCAAGCTTTCCAAAATCACCAATCAAGCTCCAATATTCACATATACACAACCTAAGCCACAATCATCATACCCATACACAACATCTCAATACCCAAACATCATAGAACAACAAATTATACTAGGGTTGAGAATCTTACCACACCCAAGGTCCAAGGAGACAAGATTAACCTTCTCCTTCAAGAGAGTTGGGTCCTATAACATTAAAGAACCCAAAATCTCAACATTTTTGCTCATGAAACTCGAAATCAAGGGCTGGAATTTCGAACAGTAAAACGTGGCTTACCTCAAGATTGATTGTATGGGTTTTGTAGAGCTCTCCGCGGTGAACGCGTGGCCGCAAACGGAGCGGCAATCGGAGCTCTAGATCAAAAGTTATGGTGGTTTGAAGATCAAGTGAGAGAAGGAAGTTGAGAGAGTGTTCTTCCCCCTTCCATCTCAATTTTCAGCGTGTTTTGGTGTTGTGTGAGGAGAGAGAGTGCTGAAAACTAGGGTTTTGGTTTAGTTATGTTGGGCCAAGGGCCCACTTTGGGTCCGGTTGGTCCGGTTTGGCCCGTTCGGTCCAATCTTGGTCCGATTTCTATAAAATTGGTACCGAAATTCTCGTCTCAATTTCCTCTATCACATTTAGCCATAAAAATAATATTTTTGGCTTTCTAGAATAAATTCTCATTTATGGGTTAATTAGCCATTAATTAACCGGGTCTTACATTCTACCCACCTAATTGGAAATTTTGCCCACAAAATTCAAATTCAATTACCTGAGAATAAGTGCGGGTAATCCGTTCGTATCTCCGACTCAAGTTCCCAAGTGTGTTCTTCAACACCGCCTCGACTCCAAGCCACTTTGACTAATGAAACCTCTTTTCCACGCAATCGTTTGATACTAGTATCGTCAATTCTAACTGGAGCCACTGGAAGCGTCAAATCTTCTCTTAACTGAACTGATTCAGTTTCTAACACATGGCTAGCATCAGGAGTGTACTTCCGAAGCTGTGACACGTGAAACACATCGTGCAGGTTCGAAAGATGAGGTGGTAGAGCCACCCGATACGCCACCGGCCCAATCCTCTCCAGGATCTGAAATGGACCAATGTATCGAGGATTCAACTTCTTTGCTTTAATCGCTCTACCTACTCCTGTGGTCGGAGTAACCTTCAGGAAAACATGATCTCCTTCCTCAAATTCCAAGGGCTTCCGCCTCTGATCGGCGTAACTCTTTTGGCGACTCTGCGCCGTAAGCATCCTGTCTCGGATTTTCTTGACTTGTTCAGTGGTTTCAGCTATCATTTCTGGCCCCAACAAGCCTTTCTCTCCAGCTTCATACCAACATAGTGGAGATTGACATTTCCTCCCATACAATGCCTCATACGGAGCCATTCCGATGCTCGCATGGTAACTATTATTGTATGCAAACTCCACTAACGGCATATACCGATCCCAACTCGTCGGTTGGTCCAAAACACAAGCTCTCAACATATCCTCTAGTGTTTGGATCGTCCTCTCAGATTGACCATCTGTTTGAGGATGGTAAGCTGTACTCAAGCTTAATCGGGTTCCAAAAGCTTTCTGAAATGCACCCCAGAACCTCGAAGTGAAACGAGGATCTCTATCAGAGATTATAGTAGCAGGTACACCATGGAGTCTCACAATCTCCTTTATGTATAACCGAGCTAGCTCCTCAAGGGTGTAAGTCATCCGAATGGGCAAAAAGTGAGCTGACTTCGTCAGTCGGTCCACAATCACCCAGATAGCATCAAAACCAGTCCTAGTCCTTGGCAATCCCGACACAAAGTCCATTGCAATACTTTCCCACTTCCATTGCGGAACCTCTAAAGGTTGCAACATCCCGGAAGGTCTTTGATGTTCAATCTTTACCTTTTGACAAGTTAAGCACTTTGAAACATATTCCGCCACATCATTCTTCATACCCGGCCACCAAAACATCACCTTTAAATCATGGTACATCTTAGTACTTCCCGGGTGAATGGAGAATCCACTTTTGTGTGCCTCCCTTAAGATATCTTGTCTCAAAGTACCAACATCCGGCACAATGATCCTACCCTTGAATCTCCATAACCCATCTTTTTCTTCCGACACTCTCCACTGTTTTCCTTGCTCGATAGCCGGTAACACCTTCCATAATGCTTCATCATTTTCATGAGCCTTTAGGAGTTCGGACTTAAAGTCACTTGAGATTTCTAATCGGCTCAAACACAAGTTTCCAGATACTTCTCGAGCACCAATTTTTAGACTCTCGAATCCCTTGAGCAACTTCTCCTCTTGAAGCATCATCCAAGATGCATATAACGACTTCCGACTTAACGCATCCGCCACTATATTCGCTTTTCCCGGATGGTAATTCAACTCAAAGTCGTAGTCCTTCAATAATTCCATCCACCTCCTTTGCCTCATATTAAGCTCTTTCTGATCAAAGAGGTATTTCAAACTCTTGTGATCGGAAAAGACTTGGAACTTAACCCCATAGAGATAATGCCTCCACACCTTCAAGGCAAATACGACCGCAGCGAGTTCCAGATCGTGCGTAGGGTAACTAACTTCATGAGGTCTCAACTGTCGTGAGGCATACGCCACCACATTATGATGCTGCATCAGCACGCACCCTAGACCCTTCAACGATGCATCACAGTACACCTCAAAAGACTCGTTCGGCTCAGGTAACACTAACACAGGTGCAGTGGTCAACTTTTTCTTCAATGCCTGAAAGCTCTCCTCACACTCAGGAGTCCAAACAAACAGAGTGTCTTTGCGAGTTAACTTTGTCAACGGCAAAGCTAATTGCGAAAAGCCTTTGATGAACCTTCGGTAATAGCCAGCTAAACCCAGAAAACTCCTTATCTCAGTTACTGTGGTTGGTTGCTTCCATTCCATCACAGCCTCCACCTTAGTTGGATCTACGGCTATTCCCCTCTTACTCACCACGTGACCCAAAAACTTTACCTCATCCTTCCAAAACTCACACTTAGACAATTTCGCATAGAGTTTCTTCTCCTTTAAAATTTGCAACACGGTCCGCAAGTGTTCCGCATGCTCTTCTTCGGTCTTGGAGTAAATTAGTATGTCGTCAATGAAGACAACAACGAATTTATCCAGAAACGGATGGAACACTCTATTCATGTAATCCATAAACACTGCAGGAGCGTTCGTCAACCCAAAAGACATTACAGTATACTCGAAATGACCATAACGAGTCCTGAAAGTAGTCTTAGGGATATCCTCACCCCTCACCCTTATCTGGTGATAACCGGATCGCAAATCGATCTTGGAGAAAACCCCAGCTCCTTGTAATTGATCCATGAGATCATCAATCCTCGGCAATGGGTATTTATTCTTTATGGTGACCTTGTTCAGCTGCCTGTAATCCACACAGAGCCGCATACTTCCATCTTTCTTCTTTACCAGTAATACTGGAGCACCCCACGGGGAAACACTTGGTCGGATAAAGTTCTTACCCAACAATTCCTCTAACTGAGACTTTAGCTCGGCCATCTCTAACGGTGACATCCTATAAGGAGCACTTGAGATTGGTCCCGCCCCAGGCACCAACTCAATAGCAAACTCGACCTCTCGGTTAGGTGGAAATTCCTCAATATCAACGGGAAACACTTCCGGAAACTCACAGACTACCGGAATCTGATCCAACTTTTGATCATCACCCGAAACACCAGCGGTTAACAACAGGATACCCTGACATTCGATTCCAGAACAGTTCACCATCATCGAATTCAAGTAATAATTATTCACCACGACCGGCCCTTCTGTATCTTCCGGCATAAAGTACACCGACTTTGTAGAACAATCAAGCAGGACATGGTTCTCAGATAACCAGTCCAATCCCAAGATAAGATCAAGACCGATCATCGGCAAGCAGATTAAATTATGGACAAAATCACGCTGCTTGAACCTGAACAAAACTTTCGGGCATCCTAGCCTAGTTACCATGGCTTCATGGGTAGCATTATGTACCTTTAGGTCATAACCTAAGGTTACGATCTTCAATCCTAACTCATGGGCTTTCTCAAATGCAATAAATGAATGCGATGCTCCCGAATCAAAAAAAGCATTTAAAGTTTGACCAGCCATTTCACAATTACCTCGAATGAGTGTCTCAGATCCTTCTGCACCCACAGCTGAGGTGGTGAACACCCGACCAGTCTGTTGTGCTTTCCCAGCACCTTGCTTTTGCTTCTCTGGACAACTTGCGGCTTTATGTCCCGCCTTTCCACAATTGTAGCACAAACCCCATCCGGCCTTGCATGGTACTCCCGGATGGTGACTCCCACACCTAGTACAAGCTTGATCATTCTGAGGCTGCTTCCCAAACCTTTTCCCTTGGGAGTAGTTGTTGTTGGGCCTCCTAAAAGAACCTCCCCTCTTGAAAGACAGACCTCTAGGTGCAAAGCTCTTCCCTCGGTTCTGTGGAAATGATCCTTTGTGACTTCCTTTCTCAGCGGCTGCCCTCTTCACACACTCTTCAGCAACCCTACACTTGTTCACCAATTCGGAGAAAGTCCTAATCTCCATTGGCCCCACCGAACCGAAAATATCACTCCGGAGTCCTCCCTCGTACTTAACACACTTCCATTCCTCATATTCCACCGGAGTCCCTTGACACATACGAGAGAATCTGAACAACTCCTCAAACTTGTCAGTATACTCAGATACGGACATAGTACCCTGCTTCAGCTGCAACAATTCAAGCTCCTTGGCCGTCCTAGCAGAAGTCGGAAAGTACTTCTTATAGAACTCCTCTTGGAAGACATCCCAGGTGATATAATCATCACCCTGCTGCAGAAGACGACGGATACCTTGCCACCAATGCGACGCTTCACCTGTGAGCATATAGGTAGCGAACTCGACACGCTGTCCTTCAGGTACCACTTGTGCTTGCAGTGCTCGCTCTATAGCCTGAAACCATGTATCGGCCTCAGTCGGGCTAGTAGTTCCCTTGAACTTAGGTGGATTAACCTTCAAAAAGTTTGCCAGTGTCATCGGGCCTTGAACTCCACCTCCGTCATTACCATGGTTGTTCATCTGTTGACCAAGAGCCTCAGCAGTGGCTTGCATAGCAGCAGCCATATTCTCCAACGCAGTCATAAAGTTCAACGGGTCATTAGGGTTAGTGTCCGGCGCACGAGCATTAGTACGACCTCTCCCACGGCCTCTACCGCGTCCACGAGGCGCCATCTGGTTCCTATACACACCAAACAATCGATATTAAGTTGATCAGTCTCAATATCGGAAGTTTAGTACTTTAAAGTCCCAAATGCATGCTCATGAACGTTTATGCCAACTATATCAAGTAGATATACTAACAGCACATAACACACATACAGAGAATGCACAGAAGCATAGTCAGTCCATTCCTCAGGCTCTACAGGAACGAACTACTCTGATACCATAATGTAACACCCTACCATACAGAGACTTATGCTTAAGTCATAATTCAGAGATGGCAAGGTATTACGACCTCTAAAACAAAAATTTAGTACGTATAGTAGTATGAATGATTGATTATAACTAGGAGCCTTGTAGAAAAAAGGGATAAACAAAAACCGCAACTCGAAAGCGCAACACTCCGATCACTAACACAACGAGCAAAGGATAAGCTAACGCAAGATCATATATATAAAGAGTATCAAAAACAGGAATATCAAGACTCAAAATCCGGCTGCGAAGGTAACCGGTTCGAGCATAGCAATATATACATATAATAAAATAAGGAAAACCCCAAGGAAAACCCAAAGGGACATAAATACCGAAAACCTAATCTCCAAAATCCCCTCTAGAAGGAGTCATCACAGTTTGTATTATTTAATGGAGATAAAAGTATCTAAACAAGATATATAAATCAAGATAGAGTCCCGAGAACAAGAATCTTCGCTAATCCCGAAGTCCCCAGCATGCCTCAACGAGAAGCCTCGCGTCCTGCATCTGAAAACCACAAAATCCGCATGGGTGAGAACCAGAGGTCCCCAGTACGGTAACAGCTTCCACATATATAATACATAATAATAGAGGAAAGCCGAAGGCAATCCTAGAACTTCCTCCAGGAAATATCAAAGCTTATAAACAAGCTAAACCGTAAGCGGCAACTAACTAAAGATCCTTCAGTCTAACTAATACTTCCCTTTCTACTTCCTTCAGACCTCCCAACAACCAGCAGGAGTATAATATAGCAAACACAGTTATATCAGACAAGAGATTTACAAATAGGAACAAATAAGGCATTTAGGCAATTAGCAAGTAATATGCAGTCAAATAGGCAATCTCAAACAATTCATGTAGTATGCTTATGATGCATGCCTGTCCCTAGTGGCTGATGATATCATCTGTCGGTTATAGAGCCAACCCGACAAGTCCTGGTAGCTAGCCATTGGACTGTCCCTCTGTCGTGCATCCCCAACTCGAGTTATACTCATCATAAACTTGATCATAATCATGATCCATATCCATCACCCTCACTGGTGAATATTTATCCATCACCATCACTGGTGAATATTTATGGGGGCGAGCTCATCCGGGCCTTTCACAGTGCCCGGCCACACTTACGACATAGGGTCAAAAGAGCTTCGAGTCTCAACCTGGAGCACATGGTGGCTAGCCATTGCTACTACCCAGGGAAACCCTCATCTCCAATGGTGGAAGTGCAAACCTTCACAATTCAATCAACATCATATATGCATTTATACTTGGCCATAAACATGGCTCCGCCGTAACACGGCAATAATCTAGCCATCCGGCTCACGGTTAAATCCATAACCAGCCAATTCATTAACAATTACGGCCCTTCGGCCCATGGCACAACAAGCACTTCCACCGCCATTATCCGCATCTCACATAATCATCTTTGATCCTCAATGATCATTCATTTTTCCCTTGCTTCACTCGCAAGTTACCACATTCACTAGCCCTTTTTCTCATGCTAGGCATATCATAATGATTTAAGACATAAGTGGTGAGATCGGAGGCTTAGAAGTATGAAATTTGGCTTTTAAAACTCAAAAATCAACTTTGGGATGAAAACAGGTCCACGCGTACGCGCACTCCACGCGCACGCGTGGATGGCGCTTTCTCGAAGAACGGCGCGTACGCACCAAGTGCGCCTACGCGCGAGGGGTCATTCTGCTAAAAATTTTCTAAGTTAAAAGCTGCAGAATTTACAGATTCAAACCCCAATCTTCCGACGGACATAACTTCCTCATTTTAAATCGTTTTTCACTCGTTCTTCGAACGGCATGGACATCCCGGATCCAATTTCATTTCTAAACAGATTTGGCACAAATCAAAGATCCGTAGTCCAAGTTATGTCCCGTCAAAGTATGCCCAAAAACCATGTTTTTATACAAAACCACAAGGTGCCATTTTCAAAACAAGCCACTTTCAACTCTTTTCAAAATCAATCAAACATGCCAATTTCAATCCTTCTCTTTGAAATCATTCAAAATGTACCAAAATCAACAACAAGCCATCCTCAACTCACACATTGACACTTTACCAAGGTTTCCAAAACCACATCCAACCATTTTAACACTTCTCAATCAAATGGCTAAAGGACAAACACAATATCATGTCATACATCCTTCCTCATCCCAATTTCCAATAATACCATTTCCAATTAACCATCATTATACATAATCAACATCATACTCACCATCAACATGGTACCACCCATCAATTCAACCTCAATCATCCATCAAGCATATATCACAACATGCATTTCTCATATTTCACACAATCAAGGCATCAATATTCATAATCACATATATGAACACATCATATATTTCAACCATTCAACAACACCAACAATTCAATGCCTATCTTAGGGCCTCTAGCCTAAGTATTTCCTACCACATTACATATTAGATACAGGAAACTAAAACCATACCTTAGCCGATTCCCCAAGCTCAACCGGAGCACTTCCAAACCACTTGTCCACAAGCTCTCAAGGTATCAACACCTCCAAGAACAGATTTTATCACACAAAACCCTCTTCCAAGCTTTCCAAAATCACCAATCAAGCTCCAATATTCACATATACACAACCTAAGCCACAATCATCATACCCATACACAACATCTCAATACCCAAACATCATAGAACAACAAATTATACTAGGGTTGAGAATCTTACCACACCCAAGGTCCAAGGAGATAAGATTAACCTTCTCCTTCAAGAGAGTTGGGTCCTATAACATTAAAGAACCCAAAATCTCAACATTTTTGCTCATGAAACTCGAAATCAAGGGCTGGAATTTCGAACAGTAAAACGTGGCTTACCTCAAGATTGATTGTATGGGTTTTGTAGAGCTCTCCGCGGTGAACGCGTGGCCGCAAACGGAGCGGCAATCGGAGCTCTAGATCAAAAGTTATGGTGGTTTGAAGATCAAGTGAGAGAAGGAAGTTGAGAGAGTGTTCTTCCCCCTTCCATCTCAATTTTCAGCGTGTTTTGGTGTTGTGTGAGGAGAGAGAGTGCTGAAAACTAGGGTTTTGGTTTAGTTATGTTGGGCCAAGGGCCCACTTTGGGTCCGGTTGGTCCGGTTTGGCCCATTCGGTCCAATCTTGGTCCGATTTCTATAAAATTGGTACCGAAATTCTCGTCTCAATTTCCTCTATCACATTTAGCCATAAAAATAATATTTTTGGCTTTCTAGAATAAATTCTCATTTATGGGTTAATTAGCCATTAATTAACCGGGTCTTACAAAATAACTGCTGCAATCGTGAGAAAATAAATAACTGCTCCACTTACAAATATTCCTCACTATTGTCGATCCTTTTTTCTGCATCTTGCTGCTATCTTTTGGTTCTGAAATGTATTTACTAAGAAAGGGACACCTGCAAATCATCGTGAGAGAATTTGACAAGGAAGTTGATACAATTTCTATGCCAATTTCATTGCCAAATACAGGTACCTTTTGAGTAATAATAGACGTTATGAGTACTAATTTTTTATTTTTAAAAAAAATTCAAAGGACAAGTACTCTTTATCTTATTCCATTTTTACATCTAAAGTTTGTATTTTTTTTGTATAATTATAGATCGAGCACTACTACTCAAATATATTCTATAGTATTAAAATTTATCTATAAATATATTCTATATTTATTAAAATTTATCAATATTTTTTTTGCATTGTTTGATACGTATTATCAAAGTCTATATTTATTAATTGATACGTATTATTAAAGTCTATGTTTATAATTTTCTAAACTATCTAAACTATTAATTATGTAGAGTATTAAATTTGACATTTATTTATAAAGAGTACTAAAATTGACATTTACTAATTTTTTAAATTATTGTAAAAAGATTAATTAATTTAATATTATTCATCTGTCATATGATTGGCATATAAAAGATGTAAAAAAAATTATATTTACCAATGGTAAAATGAAAAATCTCTACGTATATTTTGTTAATTTTTTTCTTTATTTTTAATATGTTCTATATTAAAAAATATTATTTTTTATTAATTATTAGATTCACATATAATACAATAAATATAATAAATATAGTGAGATACAATAAATATAGTAAGATACGAACTTTGTTAATTGATTTTTTAAATAATCTGGCAACTTAAGATAAGAACTTTGTTAATTGATTTTGTTAATCTCTTTCTTATTTTTAATCTATTTTACATTGGATAATATTATTTTTTATTAATTATTAGATTGACATATAACATTTAAATGTGTTAAGATAAGAACTGTGTTATATATTTTTTGTTATTTCAACTTTTATGATTATTTCGTTCTCTTTATTTTTCTATGTCATAGACCAAGTAAGTTTTAATTTATTATTTTTCTTATATATATATATATATATATATATTCTATTTTAAAAATTATTTTATTTTTTTAGGTTTTCTAATATGTTTTATTGTATTTTTCTTTTACTTTAAAGATTTTTTGGTCTGAAGATCTTCTGTTAAACGATTCTAATCACATGATCAAGGAAGAAGTTCAAGATAATAAGTTTGAATTTTGGTAATTTATTGAGTCTAATTGAAATAAACACATTGAAATATAATAAACAGAATGTTAATGCAACATTTATTAATGAATAATTACTAAAAAAATATTATCTATACCAATGTATAATAATTGTGGTATCCAATTTTTTCTTCTTATTTTATCCCTGTTTTCTTTTTATTAAAAATTGGCTTTATCATATGACAGGACTTAAAATTTAAAAACATCATCAATTCTTTTTATTTTAATTTTTTTTTTTCAAAAACTGGCTTTAACCCACGACAGATTTAAAACTGATTCACTTTCAACCACGACAGAATTTAAAGTTGATTCACTTTCAATAAAAAAACTATTAATACGTACTCAATTTAAATATCGATTCACTTTCGATAACAAAAACTTCTGCGCCTTCAATCGTACTTTATTCACTTTCGATAACAAAAACTTCTGCGCCTTCAATCGTACTTTACTCAAGAGAGTTAAATATCTGTTTCACTTTCAATCATGCTCTTGCAACCTTATGTTCTGACAAATATAATTGGAAAATTCAACGAATCAGCAATCATATTATATCAACTAATATAATTCCTATTCCAAATCCATTGTCAAGTACATAATTAACTACAATTAGACAAATGATAAGAGCCACCCATCATCATCATCATCATTTTGTTTCAGGTAACATAAAACTTAACATGTCTTATGATAATTTAATTTTTTTCGACTATAGATTCAATTTTTGCTTAAAATCTGTATTCTACTCTTTGAAAAATCTAGAATTGAAAGCGCATGATAATGAAATTGGTCCAAATAACAGACGTCATAGTAACATAATTGGTTGGTATTCTATAACAAAATTAATTAAATTAATATACACTATTTATATATTTCTGATGCTTATTATTTAACTTAAAAAAAATTACATATATAACAAAGCACTCCTTAATAAAAAATATAAAAAGTTACTAGAATTTGGTGTCCAATTTTTTTTAGACTTCGTATATCCTTACATAATTTATTTTATAAAATAAATTTAGTGGACAAAATAATAATTTTTTTAATATTTCATCTTTATCATATAGTATATAAATAATTAAAAAATTAAAAAATTAAAATAAACAATGTATTCATAAAACTAATAATAACAAATAGAATAAAGAGAAAAAATATTAACATATCGCTTATTTTTTTGCCATGTGTATTTTTAAATTTGAGTGATTAAATATATTTTACAAAGTAATAACTATAAAATAAAAATAAATTTTTTGCTCTAAATTATTAAAAGAAGTATTGAGTACTCTTTAACTAAAACTTTTATTATAAATTTATTACAAAAAAAATATATTTATGTTTCAAATTAATGTAGATGCTTGAGATAAAATATTAAAAATAAAAAAAAGATACATTTGCATTCTCATATTAAAAAAATAAATAAAGTCATTTTAAATACAAAAATACTACGTTATAAGATAATTATAAAAAGTTGTCAAACATAATAATTTTATTATCAAAATAATATTTATATATTGTGTTAAATTAATGTAACATAATGATTTTTAATATACTTTAATTTAATTTTTTTAGTTTTTATTTTAATTTATATATTTTCATATTTTAAAATTTTGGTAATAATATATATTTTTTATAATTTAAAAATAAAACCAGGAGAATTCTGACTTAAATACAAACATAATGATAGAAGAAGAATACAAGAATATTGATATTTCATCTCATGTATTTAAATACATGGCATAAATAAAAATTAATCCTTCTTATTATAAAATTATTTTTCATTTAAAAATTTAACAAATGCCAAAATTTGATCACGGTAAAATGGGTCATAATTTTATAAAAAATCTAAATACTATATTAAATATTACAAACAGTGATTGGATAAATAATTTTCAAATTCTAAAGTTAAAAACATAGATAACGCTCTACATATTTATATGAGTTACTGAATCAATTTTTATTGAATAACTATCTTAAATATCAATTATAAAAAAATGCTACTATATCAGCCAATAATCTATACCAATATATAAAGCCAATACCAGAGTTTGGTGTCCAATTTTTATAGACACCATTTGCCCTCAAATAATTCATTTTACAAATTAAATTTATGGACAAAATAGTAATAATACATTTTTGTTTATAATTAAAAAAAAGTCATTAACCCATTAAATAACTGCTGCAATCGTGAGAAAATTAAATAACTGCTCCACTTATAAATATTCCTCACTGTTGTCGATCCTTTTTCCTGCATCTTGCTATCTTTTACTAAGAAAGGGACACCTGCAAATCATCGTAAGAGGATTTGACAAGGAAGTTGATACAATTTCTATGCCAATTTCATTGCCAAATACAGGTACCTTTTGAAAAATAATAATAGACGTCATGATAATACAAGTGATTGGTATTTTATATTTACGGTTTATTTTATTTTTGAGTACTAATTTTTAATTTTTAAAAAAAAATTCAAAGGACAAGTACTCTTTATCTTATTCTATTTTTACATCTAAAGTTTGTATTTTTTTTGTATAATTATAGATCGAGCACTACTACTCAAATATATTCTATAGTACTAAAATTTATCTATAAATATATTCTATATTTATTAAAATTTATCAATATTTTTTTTGCATTGTTTGATACGTGTTATCAAAGTCTATATTTATTAATTGATACATATTATTAAAGTCTATGTTTATAATTTCCTAAACTATCTAAACTATTAATTATGTAGAGTATTGAATTTGACATTTATTTATAAAGAGTACTAAAATTGACCTTTACTAATTTTTTAAATTATTGCAAAAAGATTAATTAAAAATTATTTATAAAGATTAATTTTTTATATATATTCTATTTTAAAAATTATTTTA
Source organism: Arachis ipaensis (assembly GCF_059453495.1). NCBI lineage: Eukaryota > Viridiplantae > Streptophyta > Magnoliopsida > Fabales > Fabaceae > Arachis > Arachis ipaensis. The sequence goes on along the minus strand of NC_142443.1, from coordinate 124,133,165 downwards.
TTTTTTTAGGTTTTCTAATATGTTTTATTGTATTTTTTTTTACTTTAAAAATTTTATGGTCCGAAGATCTTCTGTTAAACGATTCTAACCATATGATCAAGGAAGAAGTTTAAGATAATAAGTTTGAATTTTGGTAATTTATTGAGTCTAATTGAAATAAACACATTGAAATATAACAAACAGAATCGTTAATGCAACATTTATTAATGAATAATTACTAAAAAAATATTATCTATACCAATATATAATGGGATATGGAATTGTGGTATCCAATTTTTTCTTTTCTTCTTATTTTACCCCTATTTTCTTTTTATTAAAAATTGGCTTTATCCTATGACAGGACTTAAAAACAGATTTCAATAAAAAAAAACTGCTACTACGTACTCAATTCTTTTTATTTTATTTTATTTTTTCAAAAACTAGCTTTAACCCACGATAGATTTAAAACTGATTCACTTTCAACCCACGACAGAATTTAAAGTTGATTCACTTTCAATAAAAAAAACTATTAATACGTACTCAATTTAAATACCGATTCACTTTCAATAACAAAAACTTCTGCGCCTTCAATTGTACTTTACTGAAGAGAGTTAAATATTTGTTTCACTTTCAATCATATAATTGAAAAATTCAACGAATCAGCAATCATATTATATCAACACATATAATTCGTATTCCAAATCCATTGTCAAGTACATAATTAACTACAATTAGACAAATGGTAAGAGCCACCCATCATCATCATCATCATCATTTTGTTTCAGTTAACATAAAACTTAACATGTATTATGATAATTTAATTTTTTCGGCTATAAATTCAATTTTTGCTTAATATCTGTATTCTACTCTTTAAAAAAACTAGAATTGAAAGCGCATGATAATGGAGTTGGTCCAAATAACAGACGTCATAGTAACATAATTGGTTGGTATTCTATAACAAAATTGATTAAATTAATATATACTATTTATATATTTCTGATGCTTATTATTTAACTTAAAAAAAATTACATATATAACAGAGCACTCCTTAATAAAAAATACAAAAAGTTACTAAAATTTGGTGTCCAATTTTTTTTAGACTTCGTATATCCTTACATAATTTATTTCATAAAATAAATTTAGTGGACAAAATAATAATTTTTTAATATTTCATCTTTATCATATAGTATATAAATAATTAAAAAATTAAAATAAACAATGTGTTCATAAAACTAATAATAACAAATAGAATAAAGAGAAAAAATATTAACATATCGCTTATTTTTTGTCATGTGTATTTTTTAATTCGAGTGATTAAATATATTTTACAAAGTAATAACTATAAAATGAAAATAAATTTATTGCTCTAAATTATTAAAAGAAGTATTGAGTACTCTTTAACTAAAACTTTTATTATAAATTTATTACAAAAAAAATATATTTATGTTTTAAGTTAATGTAGATGCTTGGGATAAAACATTAAAAATAAAAAAATATGTATTTGCATTCTCATATTAAAAAAATAAATGAAGTCATTTTAAACACAAAAATACTACGTTATAAGATAATTATAAAAAGTTGTCAAACATAATAATTTTATTATCAAAATAATATTTATATATTGTGTTAAATTAATGTAACATAATGATTTTTAATATACTTTAATTTAATTTTTTTAGTTTTTATTTTAATTTATATATTTTCATATTTTAAAATTTTGGTAATAATATATATTTTTTATAATTTTAAAATAAAACCAGGAGAATTCTGACTTAAATACAAACATAATGATAGAAGAAGAATACAAGAATATTGATATTTCATCTCATGTATTTAAATACATGGCATAAATAAAGATTAATCCTTCTTATTATAAAATTATTTTCTATTTAAAAATTTAAAAAATGTCAAAATTTGATCACGGTAAAATGGGTCATAATTTTATAAAAAATCTAAATACTATATTAAATATTACAAATAGTGATTGGATAAATAATTTTTAAATTCTAAAATTAAAAACATAGATAACGCTTTACATATTTATATGAGTTACTGAATCAATTTTTATTGAATAACTATCTTAAATATCAATTATCAAAAAATGCTACTATATCAGCCAATAATAATAATAATCATGAGACACGTAACATTATTTATTATTAAAAAATATATTAATTTAATAATATTAAATATGTAATAAATTCCTAATGTGAAATGTTAAAATATAAACACAAAAAATAAAGATAAATTAGAGAATAACAAATAAACTATTTTTTAAAAAATATTTCTGCAATCTTAACGGACAAAATACTCATCATATTGTTAATTTATCATAATAAATTAAAAAAAATAAATTTAAAAATGTCACAAATTAATGGACGATATTCAAACTTTGAAAAAAATCAATGAAAAAAATATAATAGAAGAATATTATTTTTAAAATATTCTCTGTTTTAGAATAAAATTAAACAAATTTAAAATAATTAAAATCACCTTTATACGCGACATAAAAGTTAACTTTAATCATGATAACTAATTTTAATCTTATGAATTCAAATTATGTTTATTATCTGAATTGCTCTTTAAAAATATAAGTTTGGAATCACATTATAATGAAGTTGTTCAAGTAAACGATGTGGTGATGTCCTAACTGGTTAGTACCCTATATATTCAAAACATGTAATAACATCGTTTTAAGTCATTCTGCCTATACATTAAATCTTAATACACAAGATTAACAAAATTAATTAACTTAATTTACGCGATTTGATTTGGTTTCTGAGAACTAATTTTTAATTCTTTTAAGATAATCTAAAATATATTAAGTTTGTATTTTTTTTTTGTATTAGTGTAGGTCGAGACATACACCACTGCTACTAATTCAATGCCTCAATCAATCTCTTATAATGAACCAGTTACAAACAATACTAAAAGCCATGCAAATATGAAGTTAGTACTCACTTACTCTACTTATATTTTTAATATTTTATTTTCATCGCATAATATTCATTTAAAATATTTTTTGTATTGAATAAATTAAGAGGTTTGATATTGTGCACTACTATATAAAATGCCTCATGTTAAACAAAATTATGAATTCTATAATAAAAAAAATAAAACAAATAATTAACAAATACTATAAATTTTAAATAGGCAATACATTCATAAGACTAATAATAACAATAACTTTGTAATAAAATTTTGGTAACAACATATATCTTTTAAAATTAAATAGTAAAATTAGAAAAGATCTACCTTAAACACAAAATAACAACTATTGTAAAATAGTACAAAAATATGTCTTATTTTATCTCATGTATTTATTAATGTATTGTATAAATTATATGCATCCTTTTTATTATAGAATCTTTACCCAATTAAAAATTTAATAGATAGTAAAATTTGGTCATGGCAAAATGTGTTCTAATTTTTTAAAAAATATCAAAATACTATATTAAATATTATAAGTCAATAGGTAACTAAACTAAAAATCCTCAAATTAAAAATATAGATAACATTGTATATATTTTTATGAGTTACCGGACAAATTTTTATTGAATAACTAATTTAAGTACAAACTAAAAAAATGCTACTACAAATATTATTTAATATTATTTAAGCGTAATACACATAACATCATTTAGTGATGAAAAATAAATCTTAATTAAATTACAGTAACTAAATAATAAGTCCTTGATGATAAAAAAATTATCAAATTAGAATTTAATAATGTATGGAATATAACAAAAACACAAAAAAAAAAACAAAATAAAGTACAATGAATAAACTAATTTTTAAAAATATTTTCGCAATTTTAGTGGACAAAAACTTCATCATATCGTTATTTTGTCATAATAAATTTAAAAAATTAAATTAAAAATATTATAAATTAATAGACGACATTCAAAACTTTTAAAGAAATACAATAGAAGCATTATCATTCTGAAAATACTTTTTGTATATTTTAGAATAGTTGAGAATAAAAATTTACTCTATCGAATATTTCACCTCATATATTACCGATTCACTTTAAACTATGACGATTTTATATTACCTCTTTATTGTGTGGTTTTATAATTTAACATTTTAAAGTGTTTTATAGTAATTTTAATTTCAACAAAATATGATATAAATAAGATCACGTCAATATTAAAATAAAAAAATATTTATCTAATAAATTTAAAAAATAAATAATATATTAACAGAAAAATAAAATTAATTTTTTAAAAACAATAGAAAAGCGGCTGAACAGGCACGTTAGTGCCTGTTGAGCCGCTAGTATATATATAATGCATTAGCCACCAACTTTTTTTATAAAATTAAGTAATTATATTAATTAATGACATAAGTTTTAAAGAAAAAAAGATACCTATAACATTAAGGTAATTAATATCTAATATCATAGGATCTTCACATAAAAAAATATAAATATAATATAGTATAACATTTAAAATTTATCATTTTTAACATCCAAATTTCTCAATTCCAACATAAAACAATATAATGCACCATAACATCCAAACGTCTTATTATTAACATCCAATTATATAACACATTAACATCCATAAATAAATTAATATTTTGGTGTAATTAAATTCCACAGTACCTAAAACAATTATCTATAAAAATAAAGACAAATAATAATAAATTAAATTTGTGCAAAAAACAAGTAAACAAAAGAGCTAAACTATTAGATCTTCATTGCCGAAACCCTATCTATGCCTCGTCAAGATGTTAAAGTCTTCCTCTTTCACCTCGCTGAATCTGTTCTCAAAGTGGCTGAAGCCCTCTCTCTGCCTTGGAGTTTTACTCGACCTTTTTGTGCAATAATTACGCCAAAGGCCTCCTTTCAAATTCTTCCACACTCTAGAAACCTCCTCTTTTCTATAGTTTCAAATGATTTTGGATGAGATTGGGTAATGGTGTGAGTAAGAAAAAATATAGAATATTTGATTGATGACAAGCACAATAATTGCCATAAATTTAAAAATAACCATTTATTTATTATTTTTTAAGTCATAGATGTTACACGCGCCTATTGTGAATTTGGGTTTAAAAACATAACAAATTAAATATAAGCTCATCTGTGGCCTCAATAAAGATTTGGTTGATTATTTGTTAATATTTTTTGGAGTAATGCTACTAGCTAAAATATTATAAATAATAAATAAAGATATATAATTAATAATATTTGTGTTTATAAGAGAGTGTGAATCACTCTCTTAATTTAATTAATACAATTAATTTTTTTATTTAATTATACTAAAAGTTAATTCCAAATTTAATATGAATCAGATTCCAAAAATTTCTCTCTCATTATTACTCATGCATTTATAATTTTATAATTTTTTCTCTCAAATAAAAATTTCAAATTTTTATATTTTCAACTTTTAAAAAATTTCAAATCACCTCAACACATTTTATAAAAAATAAAAACATCTTAAATTTGATCAATTTCTATTTATTAAAAATAAAAAAATCCAAAATTGTTGGTTCATGACTTACAAAATAAAATAATAAATAGTAATAAATTAACACCAATTTATTAATTATGGATATTATATATATAAAATTATAAATATTATACGTATAAAAATATGGATGTTAAATTAGAGAATTTTACAACTTCTATTATACAACTCACATTTTACATATAGACTATTATAAAATAAAAAAATAAAAAATAAAATATAAACAAAAATTAAAAAATAAAATTTTAAAAATAATTATTAACTCGTTATATTAAAATCAATAAATAAGCATACATATGAATAATAAATAAAAAATATTAAAATTATGACCCTTTAATGTACATGTAAGATAATTATGAATGTTATAAGTATGAAATTATGGATGTTATTAATATGAAATTTTGGATGATATGTGTACTTTACCTAACTATGAATGTTATGTGTATAAATATCTGAATGAATAAATTTAAGTATTTGATATTTTCTTTTTCAAATCTAATTATAGTAAAATTTGAAAATATATATGAATCAGAATAAATCATTTTCACTTTGAAAACATGAAACAAATTTTTAAATGATCGAAGACCGTAATTTAAAAAATTATATATTGATTTAAATGTATAATGTCTTCAAAAAAAATATTAAAATATTTTGAATCATAATTTATTAGTGCATATGTAAAATAATTTGAAATATATAATAAAATATAGTTTAGAATTGAATAATATTAATTGTCAAAATATATTAATTATAAAAATTATGTGTATGAATATATAGATGTTACATAATAAATAAAAAAATGTGCTTTTGTTATTATAATATAAATTAAATACCATAAATATAAATTATGTATATTCATTTAATAAGAATATAAATTGATAAATGTATGTACTTATAATATGCTATTTAATATATGCAATTAATGTTTTTATATACATTAAATATTACAATAAAAAAAATAAGCGCGTGAAAGAATAACAATTAAATTTTGTTTATTTCATTAAATAAAGTTAAAAATAAAAAAATTTTGACTGCTTTTAGTTCCCTAAATTTGGTTCCCAAACTTTTTCCTATTTTTTGGTTACGTAGCACTATTGCATATTAGAGAGACAAAAAAAAACTTAAACTTGTTTTATTTAGTATTCATTTATTCTAATAATAATTAATAAATATTAGAATTAATGAATATTTAATAAGATAAATTTTAATTATTTTTAGTTAATTTTTTTTGTTACCAAATATTTTAATTTACCTCAATTCAAAAAATGTGTAATTATTAATAAACAATTACGGTGTTCAATGAAAAACAGAAAAAACAAATCACACAGAATCGTATTTATCCAAAGAAATGTCCTTTTTCATCCAAAGAAAATCATATTTATCCCAGTCCTACCCCAAAAAAATGGAATTCTCAATACAATATTGAAACAATTAAAAATTTCTAAACCTAACATAAATAAAAGAATTTTCAAATCTCCCTAAACATCTCTTCATAAAAATTAGTTTTTATTAATCCAACCAGTGAATATACAATATTGTGAAAAAATGAACAATAAGGCTTTAATCAACAATGATGAAGTTTGAGCAAGAATGAGAAATCGAGAGAAAATGATGAATGTGAAAACTGAGTTTGTGTATTGAATTGATTATGATCACTCCTTATTACAATATATATACACTTGAGTCATCCTCTGCCAATATAACAGTAAAACCAAAACAGAATTATAACTAACCTGCTATACAAGCTAACTTACATCTCTACATAACTAACTCTGTTAACTAACTTTCTTTATTTTCTTTTATAGCAGTGTTATCTCTATCATACAATATATATAAGGGCAAATCGCTCATATAAACCATAGGCATAAAAAAATTACGCAGATTACCAAATCAAAATATATTGACTCATTTTATTAACTGAGTAGGTAATATCTGGTCTAGTAATGTTTACTTATTACTGCCCTCCAATGATGGAAGTTGGGTCCTTAAAAGCAGTACTAACTTCAGATGTTAATTTGATAGAACTAATCATTGAAGTAATCACTCTTTTGGAATTTTGCAATCTTGCCTTGACTAACAACTCACCAATACATTTAGATTGATTTAAAGAAATAAGAGAAAAAGAGTGATGAACAACCTTAATTCTAAGAAAGTAGTTTAAGTCACCTAGCCCTTTAACATAAAAGTAAAATTCATGAACCTATCATCATTTTTGATACTCTTAGCAATATCATTATCAACGTTACCGGTCACTAACATGTCATCGTTATAGATGAGAATATAAGTAATAAAGTTAGGTGTAGATTTGATAAAACGAGAGGAATCACTTCGAGCACAATCAAAATCAAATTTCTTTAAAGTTGCAGTGACGCTTACCATGCTCTAGGAGCTCACTTGAGGCCATATATAGCCTTATTTACATACAAACCAAATTAGGGTTAAATTGTTGAATCTTGATGGTTGTGTTGTGTGAATAGTCTCTTGTAAGGTGCTATTTTAAAAAGCATTATGAAAACGATATTTGTTCTTGTGTGAGTAACATGGGCGTAACTCGGTTCTTGGGAGCTGACGCCGAGCTGTTGCCTTTTACGCCGAGCTATAAGTTAGGAAGATCTGAGCTCTTCTTCTAGAAGGATGTCACGTCACGGAGAGTATGAACAAAGGGGAGTGTACATGCAAAAGGCACTCCGATACTTAAGTTAATATTGTGAATTTCAGTATATCTTTCGAGGGTAAAATATCATACCTTTATAGGTGGAGTAGGATAGGTCGGTTACGCTTCTGTTGGTCATCTGTATTGAAGAGTAGTTATTAGGTTTTAGTAGGCGATAATATCTGGTCAGATGTTTTTGTTCTAAGATGTAGTCCGTTGAGTCTGATTGTAACGCATGGTGCCGAGCTATAACGTATATTATGGTGCATAATGCCGAGTTATGGCTTCGAATTTGTAACAACCATATCAATATTGTTTTATTTTTCACCTTTTTGAAAGAGCAACAGTAAGCATTACCCAAATGATGACATGCAAAAAAAAAACTGGTCAAAATCAATGACATGTGCTTGATTGAATACTTTTGCAACTAAACATGTACATTAGAAATATCTAAAGCATTTTGTTATTGAGAAGAAGCTTGTATAATAGGATTAGAAGAATTTAAAATAGAATTTGAGGAATTTATAGAAGAGGGTGGTACAGTAGATATTGAGGATAAAAATTCATTGACAGAGTTAGAAGAAGAATTTAACATATGAGATGATGAGTTTAGAAAACCAAAACCTGAAAACTTTATCTCATCAAACACCACATCTCGAGCAATATAAATTTTTCCATCTCTTGCTATGTACTTGTAACCCTTTTGATTAATTGCATAACCAAGAAAGATACAAGGATTGGAATGAAATTCCAACTTATGAGCATTTTAAGGTCACAAATGAGAAAAACATAAACATCCAAAAATTTTTCAAAGGCATAATCTGAAATATGACGTTCTATTAATAATAAGAAAAATAGTTGTAGAGAAGACTTTGTCCCAAAAGGACAAAGAGAAAGAGGTTATCGTACTACTTAAACACATGAAACATTTGAGATCTATGAGTGAGTAAATAAATACTAGTATGCCTAGAAAAAACACCTATAAACGGCACATAGTATGTATATCCATTTTGAGGGATAACAGATGTAAGACCCCAAATATCAAAAAATACCAAAGCAAGAGGATAATCATAGTCATTAGATGATGCAAAATATGGTAAACGATGGGATTTGGCCATGCATCAAAATTGGCAAACAGAACTTGTATTGTTCTCTTTATTAACTAGAAAATTACACTTTCCAATGATTGATTTTACAATTGGCAAGGAAGAATTACCAAATCATTTATGATACACATCTAAAGAAACACAAGTGGCAACTAAAATTATAGGAGAATAGACAAAGATTTATGCTTTGTCATTAGAATCAATTTAGATCAATTAGCATCGTCTATATTTATATAGCATATCTGTACATTAATTATAGGATTCTATGTCTTTATTACTTTGATTCATTTAGCACCTATAAATACCCCTTGTATATTGTACCTTTGAACACACTCAATAATACACTTTTCAGATTACTCTCTCAGTCTCTGGTTTCTAACATGGTATCAAGAGCCTAAAAATTTTTTTCCATGAATTTTTGTTCATAGCCCTTCTTGTTTTTCTCCTCCGACCGTGCCTCTTCTCTCTCGTTTTTCGATCTGTTTTTGACGCTTTGGTTCGTCACCTCCGGCATCATCGTGTTCTCCTCTTTGTCAGCTTTCCAACGCCGCCAAGATCGCCGCCATCCTCTACCGGACGCGCCGTCACGCGCCGCCGGAAGTTCGCTGTTCACCTCCATCGTTCTCCTTCCAGAAGCTTCAGCAGCTATTAGATCTCGGAGCTGATCGGACGCTCCTCCCTCTGCCACGTGTCACACGAAGCTCCTTGATTGACCCGCGCGCGACCCGGCCCGACCCGACGTTGACCCGCGTCCACCCTTACTGCCAGCGTGTCTCTCTTGCTCCTCTCCGGTGACGCCACGTGTCTTCGCTTCTCTGATGTGGCTCTGACGTGGCGCTGACGTGGCGCTGACGTGGCGGACAAGCGGGACCCTCCCTAAGGTTTTTTGGTGAGCTCTTTCCGATTTCGCGCTCTGTTTTTTTGTTTTCTGCCCCGAATTTGTAGTTTTCTTCTTCCTTTTGCTATTTCTTCTATTACTATGGAAAAACTAGATGTCTTTCAGCCTATCACTGTTATCCTTAATGGCTCCAACTATGCATATTGGGTTGAAGCTATGCGAGGATTCCTTAAAGGGCAAAAATTATGGCGATATGTGACTGGTGATATTGCCTGTCCTGTTAAGCCAACTGTGACTGACAAATCCAAAGATGGTGCCTCCAAATCCAAGGAGGATGCTAAGAAGGAGAAGGACTATGCAGAGAAATTGGAAGATTGGGATAGTAAAAATCATCAGATTATCACTTGGTTCCGCAACACTTCTACTCCTGGCATTCATTTACAGTTCGGCTGTTTTGAAACTGCTAAAGAGGTATGGGATCATTTGGCGAAACGTTACACTATCTCTGATCTCTCTCATCAATACCAACTGCTTAAGGAACTTCATAGCCTTAAGCAAGAACATGGCCAAGCAGTTTTTGATTTTCTTGCTCAGATGGAGATTATTTGGGATCAGTTGACCTCTTGTGAGCCTGTTCTTAAAGATCCCACTGATGCTAAGGCATATGAGGATTATCAGAACCGGACACGTCTCATCCAATTCCTGATGGCACTCACTGATGACTATGAGCCGGTCAGGGCTTCTCTTCTTCATCAGAATCCCTTGCCTAGTCTTGAAGATGCTCTTCCTCATCTTAAGTCTGAAGAAACGCGCTTGGGATTGCTTCGTTCTAAAAGTGAAACTGTCTTTGCTACCACCGATAGAAAGGAAAAAATCTGTCGCAACTGTAATCGGCCTGGGCATTCCTTCTCCGACCGTCCTTCTATTGAATGTCGTAAGTGCAAACAAAGAGGCCACATTGGCTCCAACTGCCCGAAACTGTTCTGCCATTATTGTAAGCTCTCGGGTCACTTGATTGCTACCTGTCCTACTCGACCACCATGCTCAAATCAGAACAAGTATCAACCTCATCCCAACAACTCTCCGCATGTGCCTGCCTCTACTGCTGCTACTGCTACTGAGTCCACCTCTTCCACATCTCTCAACACACCTTCTGTCTCTCCATCAGATATTGAAACCCTTCTTAGGCAACTTCTCTCCTTTCCTGGTAATACCCCCGCTACTCTTTCCACCCCTCCAGGTAATTCTAAATGGTATTTTGATTCTGGTTGTTTCAATCATTTGTCTCCTTTGCGTCATCTTTTTTCGTCGTTGTCTCCCACTACAAATGCACCTTCTGTCAACACTGCTAATGGTTCACTCTTGCATGCAACACATCATGGGGTTATTTCACAGTCCAATATTCATCTTTCTGATGCTTATTTCATTCCAAAATTGAATTTTAATCTTATCTCTGTCAGTCATCTTGTTGAACTTGGTTTTGATGTCATTTTTTCTAATTCTGGTTGTCGTGTGCAGGATCGTCGGACGGGAAAGATCATCGGGACTGGATGTAAGGTCGGACGCTTATTTGAGCTCGAGAACCTTCATGTTCCCTCTACAAATCTCTGTGCTGCTTCCTCTCCATCTACTCTTCACTTGTGGCACCGTCGTCTTGCCCATAGCTCCTTAGGAAAATTACGTCATCTTCTATCTTCGGGTGTTTTAGGTCAAGTTCAAAATGAGTCTTTAGATTGCATTTCTTGTCGCACTGCTAAACAACCTGCCTTATCCTTTAATAATAATTCCTCTATTGCATGCTCTCCTTTTGATCTTATTTATTCTGATATTTGGGGCCCCGCTCCCACCGCTTCTATGGGAGGGGCTCGATATTTTGTCGTCTTTATTGATGATTATTCACGTTTTACTTGGGTCTATTTGATGACTAATCGTTGTGAGTTTTCCCAGATTTATATTAACTTTGCCACTATGGTTCGAACTCAGTTTTCAAAGGTCATTAAAATTCTCCGATGTGATAATGCTATGGAATATCGTGACTCCAAACTTTTAAATTTTCTCGCTGAACAGGGTACTTTGTCCAAGTTTTCTTGTCCTGGTACCTCTCAACAAAATGGTAGAGCTGGGCGTATACACCGTCATGTTCTAGGGTAAGGAATTCACCTCCTCATCTTCTTGATTATCATTATTTTTCTACTATTCTTCATCAACATGAACCTAAGTCATTCAGAGAAGCCTCCACAAATCCAAATTGGCAACAAGCAATGCAGGAAGAAATACAGGCACTTGAAAAAGCACACACTTGGGATTTGGTTAATCCTCCTTCTGATAAGGAAGTTGTGGGCAGTAGATGGGTATACAAGATCAAGACTCGCTCTGATGGCTCTATTGACCGTTATAAGGCACGCTTGGTTGCTCAAGGTTGTACGCAAGAGTATGGTATTGATTATGAAGAGAATTTTGCTCCTGTTGCTCGCCTTACGTCTGTTAGAGCTCTCCTTGCCATTGTTGCGGTCAAACGATGGTCTCTCAGTCAGATGGACGTGAAGAATGCATTTCTTAATGGGGATTTGAAAAAGAAAGTCTATATGAAACTGCCTCCAGGATATCCTTGTCCTTCCAGTAAGGTTTGTCTCCTTCGCAAGGCACTTTATGGACTTAAGCAAGCTCCTCGTGAATGGTTTGACAAGTTCAGCACTACCATATGCAGTCTTGGCTTTATTTCTAGTCCTCATGATAATGCGATTTTCATTCGTAAAAGCGAACGTGGAGTTGTCCTTCTACTTTTGTATGTTGATGACATGATCATTACTGGAGATGATGTTGATGGTATCTCTGATCTCAAGACCTCACTTCACCGTACCTTTGAGATGAAGGATCTTGGTTCTCTCAGCTATTTTCTTGGTCTCGAGGTCATCTCCACAGATGATGGCATTTATCTCTCTCAGGTTAAGTATGCTTCAGATCTTCTTGCTCGTGCTGGGATTACAGATAGTCGCACTGAGTCTACTCCTCTTGAGCCTATTGTTCGATTTACCCCTATGGATGGGACTGTTTTGGATAATTCGACACTTTATCGACAGTTAGTTGGAGGTCTTGTCTACTTGACTGTCACCCGATCAGACATTGCCTATCCAGTTCATGTCCTCAGCCAGTTCTTGTCAGCTCCTCGTACTACTCACTATGCGGCAGTTCTTCGCATTCTTCGGTACGTCAAAGGCATTCTATTTCATGGCCTTTATTTTTCTGCCCATTCCTCTTTGACCCTTCAGGCATACTCTGATGCTGATTGGGCTGGTGATCCCACTGATCGTCGTTCTACTACTGGTTACTGTTTGTTTCTTGGTGACGCTCTCATCTCTTGGCGTGCTAAGAAGCAAACATTCACTACTCGCTCAAGCACGGAAGCTGAGTACCGTGCCCTCGCTGACACCACTGCTGAGGTTATCTCGGTTCGTTGGCTTCTCGAAGATCTGGGTGTTCTTCAGTCGTCCCCTACTGATGTCTTTTGTGATAACCGCAGTACTATTCAGATTGTCCATAATGATGTGTTTCATGAATGCACCAAACACATTGAGATTGATTGTCACTTTGTTCGGCAACGTATCCTTATTGATGCTGTTCGTCTCATTGCTGTTGGGACACTGGATCAGACTGTTGATATCTTCACGAAAGCTCATCACCCGACTCGCTTTCGGATTCTGTTATCCAAACTCAAGTTGGTATCCTTAGCTCCCACTTGAGTTTGAGGGGGATGTTAGAGAATCATTAGAATCAATTTAGATCAATTAGCATCGTCTATATTTATATAGCATATCTGTACATTAATTATAGGATTCTATGTCTTTATTACTTTGATTCATTTAGCACCTATAAATACCCCTTGTATATTGTACCTTTGAACACACTCAATAATACACTTTTCAGATTACTCTCTCAGTCTCTGGTTTCTAACACTTTGGAATGTAAATTCATTTAAAATGGTATAAGCCTCTATCAGCCTTGTCTCAGAGAAGAATCACAATAGTAGCCTACAAACTAAAATAACAGTAAGAGGCAGGCAACATGGCCTAATTTACCACAAATCTGACATTGTGGTCGATTTCCTAAGTAGGATGATTTTTCACCATGAATGTTCCTTCCACCACTTCCTCTTCCACCAAAAGGTGCATCTCTGCTGAAGCCAGCATACAACATTACTTCCTCTTCCAGGATTACCAAGCAATCATAAGTCTTAATTTCGAGGCTAATTAGATGTTGCATTGGAGAAATGAACCTAGATCATGGACTGTCAGGTTTCTTGAAGTGAACAATAATCTCTTCTTGAATCCTTAGAAGAGCTTATAAATCAAGTATAATGTAAGGGATGTCTTTGGCAGTGATATTCTTCACTCAAACTATCAAGAATGATATTTGTATATTGATGCATGAGTATCTTAAGTACTTTTTATTGGTATTTTTTATAGAAAAGTTATGACTTTTGCTTGGTAATTATATAATTTTTAAGGCTATTCTATTAGTACTTTAATTTTCTTAGTTTTATCATTTTTGTAGGAAAATGTTAGAAAAAGAAAAGCAAAAGCACAAGGAAGAACCAAGAATTGAATACATGTGCAAAGAGAATTTCTAGATGCTGTCAAACCTGACCTCTTCACACTCCAACGAGAAAAACTTAAGTTACAGAGATCCAAATGATGCAGTTTCAATGAAATTAGAAAGCCAACTTTCAAAGCTTTCCAACGTATATAATAGTCTATGCTTTCTCTCTGGACTCACGGCCCTAAATGCCGTAAAAGTGGCGCTAAACACCAAACCGCATCACACTCACAATTCCATGCGGAAGTCGCAGCGCCAAACACCAAGAAACTGGTGCTAAACGCCACTCGCAGCAAGGAGTCACGAATTTTATCAAAACTGGTGTCAAACGCCACCCAAGTGGTGTTAAACGCTAGCAATATGGACCAGATCCCAATTTCACGTTATTATAAAAGAAGCAGTGCCATTTTTGATGAAAAAACACACTCCCTTCCGTTCTCTCATGCATTAGTTTTAGGTTTTACACATTAGATTAGGATTTTAATTTTCTGCACTATGAAGATTTTAATTTTATGTAATATGGGCAACTAAACCTCCATTGTTAAGGTTAGGAGCTCTGTTTACTTTGATAGATTAATAATTATATGTTCTTCTACTCTTAATTAATGCATTGATTATTGTTTAAGAATTGGTTTCATTTTTCATCCTACGGATTAGTGAGTATTGGAAAATAACCCTAATCTAACTTGAATTCTATTGAATCTTGAAAAAGCTATATCATTAGAAATACAACTTGAAACCACTTTCTCATAAATTCTTAATTATTTGGATTTAATGTAGTACATGACATATAACTGCATCATTCTTGGGTTTTTAGGGTTTATGTAGCTTATAAATCAGAATTTAAACTTAACTCTCTAATATAATTGATTGATCAAGGAATTGATCGTTGGTTGGATTAGAGGAGATTGAATTTCCTAGGAATAGAAATTCAATCACCTAGGATTTGCTATGAATTATTTTTTTGCATAATCAAGGTAGTTGACTTTAAATGTTAATCCATAAATTTAAATATCTCTAACACCTTAACTATCTTTATCATATTATTTTCTTAACCTATTTTAGTTTGCTTTTATTTATTTCCCTATTTTCATGTTATTTACTATTGAAACCCTAAATTTTGAATGCCTGACTAAAATAACCAATTGACCACTACTTGCTTAATCCGTTAATCCTCGTAGGATCGGCATTCACTTACCTGAATACGACCAACTTGCAGGTAAGTTATGGTTTGAAAATCTGCACCAAGTTTTTAGCGCTATTGCCGGGGATTAATTGTGACTAGAAGAACTATCATTTTGGCTAGAAAATTCAATCACAAGGACACTTAAGCATTTTGTATCCCGTCCATCAAGAGCCATTATCTCTTTATTCATATCAGGAACCATCCTCCAATTATTCATATCAAGAGCAATCATCTCCTTATTCTTGCCAAGGGCCATAATCTCTATTCATATTAAAAACCACCATCTCTCTATTCATATCAAGGACCATAATCTTTTTGTTCATATCAAGAACCATCATCTCCTTATTCATATCAAAAACCATCAGCTCTTGAACTTTTCATGAAAGAATTAAGGAATACTGCTCAAAGTTGCATACATGCACTACAAGAAAAAGCAATATTTAAAATTGTTACAAAAAATTGAAATTTTGAAACAAAAGGATTTTGTAACAAAAAAAGGGGCCGTTGCAGTATGTCCCGTTACAAAAAGTTTTTGTAACAAAAAATGGAATTGTTACAATTCAAAGTAATATTTTGTAACAAATTTTTCTGTGCAAAAAACTAAAAGTCATTACAAAAGTGATAACAAATTTTGATCTTCAAAATATTTTTCGTAACAATTTAAATTTTTGTGTCATAATATTTTGTTACAAAATACTACTTACTTTTGTAACATTTTTTATTCTTAGTTATAAAAATAGAAAATTCATTTTAAAATATTTAATTAAATAATTGATATATCAATTAATTTTCTAAACACGCTAACTTAACATTTATATAATATATAATCATATAGATAATTAGAATATCTTACATGTCATTAAGATTCTTTTACAATAAAATAAGTTCTACAAATTCAACTAAACACAACTTTTTCCTAACATAAAATTGTATCATATCGGATTTATAATTCTTGATTCTTCTAGCATATTTCAGTCAATATAAAGTCTAGCATGTTGGCATCAATTTTGTACCCCTGCAAATATGAGTAATGAAAACCAAAATTAAAAAATCACATATAACACTATCTTCATCAGAGTAAAAATAAAATTAAAACTTACAAGTTAAAATTAACTAATTCTTTAAGAATCTATTCTCAAAGTTTAAAACTAGTCAATCAAGAATGCAAATTATCAAAAATTGACAATTCAATATATAAACTCGGCCTAATTAATCATAATTCAATTTATTAAATTTACATAAGTATCAATTGTCTAAAAATCACTACAAAGCACAATTTCCACCAAAGTCCTCGTAACAAATATACTTGACTTTTGGAAATAGTTTGGAAATAGAAAAGTATAGCAAGAATGAAAAAATAAAACCGAATAACAACTTGACAGCTAAGCCACCCTATCTTGAACTTTCTTGACAACTAAGCCACACTAATCCAGAGATCTCTTTTTCCACCTAATTTAATTTTATATGTTTTTTTTTAAAAATCGGCTACTAATTTAGTACACTTCAAAAAAACAGCAAGCAGTAACCAATTTAAAAAAATTATATAAAATCCATCTTTTGTTGGATTCTCCTAAATTTTGGTGTGATTGAACTAGAATTACTCATCTTTCACCCAGTTCAAGTCCTAGAGAATTTTCACTTCTCTAAAAAAAGTTATGCCTCTTGAAATATGATTTTGTTTTAAGAAAAGGATGCTGTCACAGCAGTGAACAGCCCTGCTTCCAGAAAGCACAACTTTCTTTACAAAATTTGAATTGTCCTGAAATTTGGACATAAAATACTAGACATCCTAATATTTCACTTCTATTTAGTTTCACCTCCAAAGAGTTTCAGAGTATTGAGATATGTGGTTTTGAAGTTGCTGTTCCAGAATTCGGACAGCAATATTTCTGCAGAAAATGACCATTTTCTAAAAATCATATCTCCCAAACCACACATCGAAAAATTCTGAAATTTTAGAGGAACAATCTAGACATATCATATTTTTATAAAAAAATAATTTCACCCATTTTGAGTGGCTAGATTGCTCCCAGTTTTGTTCACAAAGTGCTGTCCGAAACTGCATAATTCTGCAACATATAACCTTGGATTTTGAGAGGTCAAAAATTGATTTCTACCTTTTCATTCACTCTAACCTTGTATTCTAACTTTTTTTTATCTATTGTGACTTATTAAAAAGATTAAATTAGCCTCAAGTGCTCAGGATTAATAAATCACCATTTTTGGTCAGTTTTCACATTTAAGCATACTCATATGAAATCAACAAGTTCTGCATTACTCAACACAATCCAGCCACAAATCACTCAAACAATTCACATATATTATCATCAATTTACTGCATCATATATAACAAATAGTCCAACATTATCTCAAGTAATTATTAGCATGTATCATCAATTGATTCAATCATGAAACTTGGCTTTTAGCCTTTCAACAAATTCTGCACTCTAACAAAGAGAATTTTCAGCATCATCATCATTTAATAAATCAAACACAGCATCATTCAATCAGTTTAAACAAAAAAAGTTTTCTAAAGTTGCAATAATCAAAATTCTATACACGCATCCTCATCACAGAAACTATACACGCATCCTTAATAAGAAATTCTAATCAAAATTCATAAATTTCAATAATCAAAATTTATAATAACTACAATTTAACAATTCATAGTATTTTTTCTTTGAAGATCTCTTTACAGGAATAATCACATTTTGTTTTACATGTATCTTCTTCTTGCTATCAATTCAGCTACATAACTTGGATGCAGATGGCTTTAAATATTAGTACTTACATAACATCTCATCAATTTTAATTCCATATATATAATAAATCAATATATCATTCCATCCATCAGATTAACCATCATCTAAGTCTGGAATAAGACATGACTTAACGTTTTTTTATATACATGAAAGGGGGTTTGGATGATTGACACTAACAGGAACTCCGGAAGAACAAAATCAATCAATATTATAAAGCCTTAATCAAAACACTAACAGGAACTCAAGAAGAACAAAATCAGAACAATTCACTAACAGGAAGATAAGAGAAGCAAATTTCAAATTTACCTAATCAGAACTTATAATAACCGAATCCCAAATTTCAGAAGAGAAGCAATCTTAATCAAAAATTCCAAATTTCCAATAATCAGAACCTTAAATCCCTAATCATAAATTCCAATAATCAAATCCCTAATCAGAAATTTTAGTAACCAAATCCCTAATTAGAAATTCAAAACATATAATCTACCAGAACTGAACTTGAGCAGGGGCTAGAGAAGAGAAGAAGACCAGCGAAAGAAGCAGTCGTTGTCGCCGTCATCCTTCAGGCCTTGAAGGTCAGAGAAGCTCCGTCGCTGTTTGCAGTTATTTGCCATCTGAAAGAACGCTTCTCCTCCAGACTTTCAGCAGCAGATCCGGCAAGATACAGCTCCACCGACGGCACCAGGAAGCACGATGATGACAGCTTGGTGAGACGCGACAGCGGCGGAGCATGATGACAGCGGCGACGGCTTCGTGGTGGCGTTGTCCTTCACACACACTCTCTCTCCTCTTCGTGATTCTTCTCAGGCTACAGAACCGGCTTGATAGAAGGCAGAATGGCGACTGGGCAGCGACGAACGGTAGACTCCAAGGTGGCGACGGCACAGTGGCGCTGCGGACAGCCCCCTTCCTCCCTTCTCTTCTCCTGGCGCGACTCTCTCTTCCCTGTTCCATCTTCCTTCTTCCCTCTTCCGTTTCTTTCTTTCTTTCATATTTCTGTGTGTGGGTGTGTGGAACAAGTGACCCCTGTGTGGCTGGGTGTATGTGCACGCTGAAGAGGGGTAGGGGTTCTAGGGTTAGGTTTCCTAAGGGTTTGTAATTTTAATTAAATTAGGGAATAGAGTATTCATTAAAAATATAGTTTAATTTTTTTAAATTATTTTAAAACATTAATTAAATTATCAATTTGTTAATTAATTCTTAATAAGTATTCTAATTTAAAATATAAGATGATATAATTAATTATAAAAATTAAAGTATTAAATTTTAAAATCTCAATTATTTAAATTAAATAGTATAATTTTTTTACAACTACTAAGTCTTATAATTTAAATATAGAAAATTATTCAATAATTATAAAATTCAGTAAAATTTTTATTTTAATTACCAAAACTTGATTTAATTATTCTCAATGAAATAATTTTTGAAAATAAAATCACTAATAAATAAATAAATTTGGAATCAACTCAAAATAGAATTTTTCAAAAGTTATGGATCTTACATAAATAATTTTTTGAAAATAAAACCATGAATAACTATAATAAATCACAATACAAATAATTTATTATTTATTTTTTAACAATCGTAGATTTTACCGGCTTAATGACGAGTGTTAGGTTAAGGTGGGTTTAGGACTAGTAGAGAGAGAAAAAAAACCAGAGCTCTATATTTTATACTTAAGGGAGTTTTTCAAAATTTTATTTAAATAGACGACGATGGCAAACAACAAAATAAAAAATAAAGGTGAGGGTTAGAATTAGAATTTTTATTTTTTATATTTGTTTTTATTTTTAAATTTTTAACTATTTTTATTTATGTTTAATAATTAATTTTTTTAATTTAAAAATTTAATTTTTAATCAACATTTAAGATTTAATTATTAGTAAAATTATATATTAATTTTATAAAAAAATATAAAATAATATATACCTTTTTTAAAAATAAATCATTTAATCTTTAATTCTTTTATAAAAAATAATTCTTTTAATTATCTTAGAGATTTTAACATTTTAAAATAATTTTTTTACTTACAAAAAATTTGTGTATTTTGTGACAAACAAATAACTTGTTACAAACAATATTGAATTTTGTGACAAATTAATTTTTTGTTACAAAATAATTGGAGTTTTTGAAACAAATGGACATTTTGTTACAAAATATTTTAAACTTTTGCAACAACTTCATCTTTTGTTACAAAATATTTTAAAATTTTGTAACAAAACAATGGTTCGTTACAAAAGCCAATATAATTTGTAAAAAAAAATCAAGTTGTTCCAAAATATCAAAACATTTTGTAATAAATTGTATTGTTGTTACAAAACATTATTATTATGTAACAGTTACTAATTTTTGTTACAAAAGAATAATTTTTTGTAACAATTTTAAATTTGTTACAAAGTTTTTGTTACAAATGTTCAATTTTCTTGTAGTGATGATATAAAAATGAATGTAAAAAATATAAAAAAAATGTTGGAATTGATTTTTGGTGCGTATCTTTTTTCTCCTTAGGTTCACTGAATTCATTACTCTATCTTAACCAACTGTAAGAAGAGAAAGAAAATTCAAGAACTAATCGTCAAGCTAGTGACATTAAAGAAGCACTTGTTGTGAGACAACCCAACGTTTAGTAATTTCTTTTCATTTTTCTTTTTCCTTTGCTTCGCGTTGCATATGTATTTCATGGATTAATTTTGGTGCTACACCAATATGATGCTTACATTTCACTGGGTACTTGACCCAGCTTTTTATTGATTGTGTCACACTAAGTTTGGTATTCTCACACCAAGTTTGGTATTGCCACACTTCACCCATGCAAGGTCCACCTCCCCATGCCAATACATTAGTAACATGGTTATTTTACTTTATTTTGTCTTTCCTTTAGTTTTATTTTTAATTTTTGCTTGTCTTATTTGAATGAGTTTCTGCCTTGCTTTCTTATTTTCAATAGACAATCATGATTATTCCTATTTTCATCACCACTATTTTTCTTTATTGCTTGAGGATAAGCAATCATTCTAAATTTAGTGTTGGAGGCTATCCACTACATAGCCTAAAAGGATGATGAAGAGGAAGATAATGAAGAAGATGGCCATGAGAACTAAGGTTGTTGAATTGTATTCCTTTCATTTTAATTATATGCATATGTTATCTTGGTCTATCTTATATAATGCATTTGTGAGTCTTGTTAGTCAAGTGCATATTATTACTTGTCTATCACAACCCACAATTATAATTGTGTTTACTCATAAATCTAGACAAGGATCATGTGCTAAGAAAGAATAAAAAAAAAAAGGGATTGTTCATAAAGAGCATGACAATGTTAGTTTGGAAGGCCAAACTAACTAAGAAAGTTCAACACAAGATGAGCCAAATTGCTTGAGGCCTTAGTCTAGAGAACTATCATGGGATCTTTACACTTGACAAACCTTGAAGGAGCAACATGTAATAAAATAAAATAAAAAAGGTGAAAAAGAAGCTAAAGGCTCTAAGTACCACTGACTAAGGATCCTAGTCAAGTACTTGTCGTGCTTATGTATCAAGTAAAAGCTTGAAAATAAAGCATTTAGAGTCATGGCTAGACTCAAGATGCAAAGTACCCCAAAAAAAGAAGAAGAGAAAGCCAAAGGATCTGAGCACCAATGATGAAAAATGTCAAAAGGACATGGTAAGCTCAAAGAGCTCCCCAATCAAGTGCTTGTGGTGTTTCTGTGTCAAACAAAACTTGAGACAAAATATTTAGAGTCACGGCTAGATTCAAGGTGCAAAGCATCCAATGAAGATAAATTGTGAAAAAAGTAAATAAGCTTTCTTCAAGGTGATGACTCACGGAATGATTCTATAATCTAATCTGGACAGAGGCCTTGAGAGATTATAACTAATTGTGTTGAACTATGCATAAGTAAAACGGCTAACTAAACTCATTTAAATTGCAACCATTCACCCTTGTATTTTAAGGTTGAAAAACTTGGTGACTAAGCCATGAATCTTTGCTTGCATGAGGACAAGGAAGAGCTTAATTTTTGTGTTGTGATGCATGAACATCTTAAGCACTTTTCATTGATGGTATTTCTTGTAAAAAAGTTATGACTTTTGCTTAGTAATTATATTATTTTCAAGACTATTATATTAGTACTTTGATTTTCTTGGTTTTATAATTTTTGTAAGAAAATGTTAGGAAAAGAGAAGCAAAATCACAAGGAGGAACCAAGAATTGAAGAAAAGTGCAAAGAGAATTCGTAGATACTATCAACCTTGATCTCTTCACACTCCAACGAGCATAACTTAAGCTACAGAGGTCCAAATGATATGGTTTCAGTGGCATTAAAAATTCAACTTCTAGACATTTTCAATGATATATAATAGTTTATATTTTCTCTCTGGATTCACAGCACTAAACGCCGTAAAAGTGGCCCTAAACGCCAAACCACTCTCACTCACCATTCCATGCGGGAGTCCTGGTGCCAAAGGCCAAGAAAATGGTGCTAAACGCCACTCGCAGCAAGGAGTCACGAATTTCATCAAAATTGGTGCCAAATGCCACCCAAGTGGTGCTAAACTCCAGCAATATGGCCCAGAGCCCAATTTTACGCTACTATAAAAGAAGCAATGCCGTTTTTATGGGGAAAAAAACACTCCCTTCCGTTCTCTCATTCATTGGTTTTAGATTTTACACATTAGATTAGGATTTCAATTTTTTACACTATGAGGATTTCAATTTTTTATACTATGGGCAACTAAACCTACATTGTTAAGGTTATGAGCTCTATTTACTTTGATGGATTAATAATTATATGTTCTTCTACTCTTGATTAATGCATTGATTATTGTTTAAGAATTGGTTTCGTTCTTCATCTTACGAATTAGCGAGTATTGGAACTAAGGAATGAAAATTGAACATCCAAAGTCATTAGATAAAATAATAATCCATCTGAAGTGAAAATCAAACATCCAAAGGCAGTCGAACATCTGTGCCGACTAACGTAATGCCTGGACAGACCAAACACAAATTCAAAAAATATATAAACCAACATGGTAACAAAATAGCAAATCAGCAACAAACAGGGGTTTTTATCTCCCACAGCAGTCCAAGAAATCAAACCTGAAGCTTGCTGAAGATTGGAGGTGCGGCTATGGAGACCAAAATCTCCTCTGCGATGGCCAACGTCCGACGGTGGCGTGAGGGAGGGGACGTGGGGTGAGGGCGGTAGCGTGCGAGCACTGTGAGGGAGCGAACCTGAAGCTTGCGGGCTGTTCAGCATTGCCGTCGGTGCGTTCAACTGCGACGCCGCGTGCAGAATCTTGGTGGCGTGGCGACGGCGAGCAAGAGCTCTTGCGTGATGAGCGGTGGTCGACGGTGGCTTGAGGGAGGGATGAGGGATGAGGGCAGCAGCGCCCGAGCACCGTAAGGGGACACACATGAAGCTTGCGGCTGGAGCGTGTGGATAGTGTGGTTTCCGGAGTGTGGCTGCGTCTCAGGGGTCAAAAGGAAATAATTTGGGGTGAAGTGTGTTTTTATTTTACTGGATCAATTTTAGAGCTTATTGTTCATATTATTCACAAAAGTCATTATTTACCTAACAAAACTTTTTTTTAGAGTAAAGTATCATTTTTGTCCCCAACGTTTGGGATAAGTCCCAAAGTTGTCCCTAACATTTTAATCGTCCTATTTAAGTCCCTAACGTTTCAAAACTGACTCAATGTTGTCCTGCCGTTAGGGATCCGTTAACAGAATTGACGGCGGGACAAAATTGAGACGATTTTGAAATGTTAGGGACTTAAATAGGACGAAAATGTTGGGGACAAAAATGATACATAGAAATAAATTTTAATTTTATCCTTCAATAATATCATTTTTTACTATACATAGTATTTAATTATTTTTTAATCACATCTAAATAAATTACACTTAATCATATTACTTTTATTTTAAATAAATTATTTTTTTTGATAATTTTACTCTTAAAGATTTTTAGTTATCATAAAATGTTTGTAAAATGACCAGTATATAAACTTCCAGAAAAAAATAATATATATACAATAAAATATAAATTATACATTTTGTCTCTAATGTATCAAAATTCTTTAATTATAAAAAAAATAAATTTATTTAAAATGAAAGTAATGTGATTAAGTATAATTTATTTAGATGTAATTAAAAAATAATTGAATACTATGTACAGTAAAAAATTAATATTATTGAAAGATAAAATTAAATTAAAATTTATCTTTATGTATCATTTTTGTCCCTAACGTTTTCGTCCTATTTAAGTCCCTAACGTTTCAAAATCGTCTCAATTTTGTCCCGCCGTCAATTCTATTAATGGATCATAACGGCAGGACAACATTGAGTCAATTTTGAAACGTTAGGGACTTAAATAGGACGATTGAAACGTTAGGGACAACTTTGGGTCTTACCTCAAATATTGGGGACAAAAACAATACTTTATTCTTTTTTTTATTTGTATTTGATAATTACTATGAAAATAAATATATAATATTAAATATAATAAATATATAATTATAGATATTCTTAGAAATATTAAATTAAATAAAATAATTTTAAATGATGTCTCCGTAATATTCTATAAACAAGGATAAGATCAGAAAAAATCAAATTAATTAAGCATGCATGGGAATTCAACCTTCCTTTGTCCGCCGTTATCGGAAGCAGGATGGCCACATATATGCATGCACTTCAATCATAAAATCTTTTAAAGTTAACAATTTCTGAAGATATATTAAATATGTGGGTCATGCATGATTGAATATCATTATGACTTAGTTATTAAAAGTAAGGCACCACTTAAATAAAGATTCCAAAAATAACTTTATAGTAAAGATATCTATGTGGTAAAATCCAAACCATATATTCTAAAGCCACACTTTTTACAAAGAAAAGCGTCACTTAATGGAAAAAAGTAAATTAGAAGATTTAAGAGAAGAAATAATTAAATTATCAAAATTAATAGATCAAAAATTAATGATTTTAACTAATGTTAACTGTAATGACACCGAATTCTTAAAATCAATACAAAATGATTTTTCTCAAAATCTTTATTTTACTATAAGTTTTATTGAAGGACTTCAAAAACCTGAAAAAACTTATTTTTCACACGGAATTTCTAAAAAATGTTACCATGGAAATGACTCCCCACATCTTTATCATACTTTTAACCCACAATTAAATTCTATAGTAGATATGCTTGAAGAAATATTAGTATCCATAAATTTTCAAAGAAATAAGGAAAAAGAGAATCCCAAAGAAGAAAAACTTCAAAATATAATCAACATAACAGAATTAAAAGTAAAACCACCATTGAAATTATGAATATTGAAGAAAAATTAGAAGAAGTTACAATGCTTTTTAAACAATTAAAAATGGCTCAAGAAAATAATATTATGGAACAGGGATTTCAAATAGAAGAAGAATTAGTAAATTCTGAAAATATAGAAAATGAAGAACACA
The DNA here is from genome assembly GCF_059453495.1 of Arachis ipaensis. Classification (NCBI taxonomy): domain Eukaryota; kingdom Viridiplantae; phylum Streptophyta; class Magnoliopsida; order Fabales; family Fabaceae; genus Arachis; species Arachis ipaensis. The sequence continues at coordinate 124,107,112 of NC_142443.1, read as the reverse complement.
TCCTAGATTATTCAAGTGACGAAGAACCAGCAATTCCAATACAAGTAAAAAATGAAGCTGGAACATCTAAGGATAATCAATCTCAATTTAAATGGGAAACAGGTTTTGATAATTATGCTTTTAAAAAAAGGATTTATAAATAAAGATTCAAAATATACAAAAATACCATCAAAATACGTTCCTAAAATTCAGGAAATGGAAGGAGAAAGAATGCTCGATTTAGACTGTAAAAAGAATGAAAAAGAAATTTTCGAGAACTGGTTGAATTCCTTCTTATTAGAAGCCTTTACTAATCCAAAACTTAGTGAATTGTCTGGAAGAGATATTTGGAATTACATAGGGTTTCATACTAAAGGAACTGTAAGAGATTATATAACATCAATAGAAAACCAAATAATAGAAGAATTAGCAACAAAAATAACAGCTTATGATAAGATATTACATATAATGATGATTCTATATAAAGAATTTTTTGGAAAAAATATTATAGATCATAGACAAGAAGTCTATAATAAAGAATATCAAGAAGCAAAAAACCATTTAGCTAATATTCAGATATATGATTTATGTAATGTGGAGTCTTATATATGTGAATATAGAATACATTATTATAAATTAAAAGAAGAAGATAAAGACCATTATCTTAGTATGTATATAACAAAACTTCCATATCGTGCTAATGAATTTATAATGGGAAGATTTATAAGAGAAATAAATAGAGGGACAATTGAAAATAATTTTGGTGGAGCAACCTCTGCAATAAGAGAGGAAATAAAAGAACGTTGTATGCAAGAAGCGACTCAAAAAAGATTTGCAAATATAATTAGAATTTGCTGTCAGGATAATGAAGAGATACCCCAGAAATATGGTCTTAATAAAAATTTTCAAAGAAAAAGAAAATATCAATTTAGAAAAAGAAAATACTATCCAAATTGGAGAAAAAAGAGGTATTTTAGAAAAAGAAATAACAATAAAAACAAAAGACAAAAAAATGACTATTGCCCAAATAAAAAAGAAAATTGTAAGTGTTGGTATTGCCAAGAAGAAGGACACTATGCAAATGAATGTCCAAAAAAGAAGGATAAAAAGGATCTTACCAAACAAATAGAAATTGCTAAGTCTTGTTTCATGGAACCATTAGAAGAATCTGATGATAACTTAGATTATATTTTTGAATATGTCTCAGAAACAGACTCAGAGAGTGAGTAATAATGCCACATTTATTGTAACACCCTACCATACAGAGACTTATGCTTAAGTCATAATTCAGAGATGGCAAGGTATTACGACCTCTAAAACAAAAATTTAGTACGTATAGTAGTATGAATAATTGATTATAACTAGGAGCCTTTGTAGAAAAAGGGGTAAACAAAAATCGTAACTCGAAAGCGCAACACTTCGATCGATAACGTAACGAGCAAGGGATAAGCTAGCGCAAGATCATATATATAAAGAGTGTCAAAAACAGGAATATCAAGACTCAAAATCCGGCTGCGAAGATAACCGGTCCGAGCATAGCAATATATACATATAATAAAATAAGGAAAACCCCAAGGAAACCCAAAGGGACACAAATACAGAAAACCTATTCTCCAAAACCTCCTATAAGAGGAGTCATCACAGTTTGTATTATTTAATGGAGATAAAAGTATCTAAACAAGATATATAACCCAAAACAGAGTCCCGAGAACAAAGGATCTTCGCTAATCCAGAAGTCTCCAGCATGCCTCAACGAGAAGCCTCGCGTCCTGCATTTGAAAACCACAAAATCCGCATGGGTGAGAACCAGAGGTCCCCAGCATGGTAACAGCTTCCACATATATAATACATAATAATAGAGGAAAGCCGAAGGCAATCCTAGAACTTCCTCCAGATAATATCAAAGCTTATAAACAAGCTAAACCGTAAGCGGCAACTGACTAAAGATCCTTCAGTCTAACTAATACTTCCCTTTCCAATTCCTTCAGACCTCCCAACCACCAGCAGGAGTATAATATAGAAAACACATTTATATCAGACAAGAGATTTACAAATAGGAACAGATAAGGCATTTAGGAAATTAGCAAGTAATATGCAGTCAAATAGGCAATCTCAAACAATTCATGTAGTATGCTTATGATGCATGCCTGTCCCTAGTGGCTGATGATATCATCTGTCGGTTATAGAGCCAACCCGACAAGTCCTGGTAGCTAACCATTGGACTGTCCCTCTGTCGTGCATCCCCAACTCGAGTTATACTCATCATAAACTTGATCATAATCATGATCCATATCCATCACCCTCACTGGTGAATATTTATCCATCACCATCACTGGTAAATATTTACGGGGGCGAGCTCATCCGGGCCTTTCACAGTGCCCGGCCACACTTACGACATTGGGTTAACAGAGCTTCGAGTCTCAATCTGGAGCACATGGTGGCTAGCCATTGCTACTACCCAGGGAAACCCTCATCTCCAATGGTGGAAGTGCAAACATTCACAATTCAATCAACAGCATATATGCATTTATACTTGGCCATAAACATGGCTCCGCCGTAACACGGCAATAATCTAGCCATCCGGCTCACGGTTAAATCCATAACCAGCCAATTCATTAACAATTATGGCCCTTCGGCCCATGGCATAACAAGCACTTCCACCGCCATTCTCCGCATCTCACATATTCATCTTTGATCCTCAATGATCATTCATTTTTCCCTTGCTTCACTCGCAAGTTACCACATTCACTAGCCCTTTTTCTCATGCTAGGCATATCATAATGATTTAAGACATAAGTGGTGAGATCGGAGGCTTAGAAGTATGAAATTTGGCTTTTAAAACTCAAAAATCAACTTTGGGATAAAAACAGGGCCACGCGTACGCGCACTCCACGCGCACGCGTGGATGGCCTTAAAACTCATCGACGCGCAAGCGTCATACACGCGAACGCGTGGGTTGAAAATTAGCCAAACGGCGCGCACGCGTCAGCCACGCGTACGCGTGGGTACTCTTGCGCCCCAGGCACAAAACTGGCACAACTTTGGCACAACTCTCGGGAAAATGGCTGGGCATTGGGTGCAGCACATTCGGCGCGCCCACGCACATCATGCGCACGCGTGGATGGCGCTTCCTGGAAGAACGGTGCTTACGCGCCAAGTGCGCCTACGCGCGGGGGTCATTCTGCTAAAAATTTTCTAAGTTAAAAACTGCAGAATTCACAGATTCAACCCCCAATCTTCCGACGGACATAACTTCCTCATTTTAAATCGTTTTTCACTCGTTCTTCGAACGGCATGGACATCCCGAATCCAATTTCATTTCTAAATAGATTTATCACAAATCAGAGATCCGTAGTCCAAGTTATATCCCGTCAAAGTATGCCCAAAAACCATTTTCATACAAAACCATAAAGTGCCATTTTCAAAACAAGCCACTTTCAACTCTTTCCAAAATCAATCAAAACCTGCCAATTTCATCCCTTTTCTTTGAAATCAATCAAAATGTACCAAAATTAACATCAAGCCATCCTCAACTCACACATTGACATTTTACCAAAATTCCCAAAATCACATCCAACCATTTTAACACTTCTCAATCAAATGGCTAAAGGACAAACACAATATCATGTCATACATCCTTCTCATCCCAATTTCCAATAATACCAATTCCCAAATCAACCATCATTATACATGATTAACATCATACTCAGCATCAACATGGTACCACCCATCAATTCAACCTCAATCATCCATCAAGCATATATCACAACATGCATTTCTCATATATCACACAATCAAGGCATCAATATTCATAATCACATATATGAACACATCATATATCTCAACCATTCAACAACACCAATAATTCAATGCCTATCTTAGGGCCTCTAGCCTAAGTATTTCCTACCACATTACATATTAGATACGGAAACCGAAACCATACCTTGGCCGATTTCCCAAGTTCAACCGGAGCACTTCCAAACCACTTTTCCTCAAGCTCTCAAGGTCTCAACACCTCCAAGAACAGATTTTATCACACAAAACCCTCTCCCAAGCTTTCCAAAATCACCAATCAAGCTCCAATATTCACATATACACAACCTAAGCCACAATCATCATACCAAAACACAAGAGCTCAATACCCACAACCACAAGTTCAACATTCTCACTAGGGTTTGAGATATCTTACCTTACCCAAGGTTCAAGGAGACAAGGTTAACCTTCTCCTTCAAGAGAGTTGGTCCCTATAACATCAAAGAGCCCAAAATCTCAACATTTCACCCATGAAACTCGAAAACAAGGGCTGGAATTTCGTACAGTAGAACGTGGCTTACCTCAAAATTTATTGTATGGGTTTTGTAGAGCTCTTCGCGGTGAACGTGTGGCCACAAACGGAGCGGCAATCGGAGCTCTAGATCAAAAGTTATGGTGGTTTAAAGATCAAGTGAGAGATAGAACTTGAGAGAGTGTTCTTCCCCTCCCTTACTCCATTTCAGCGTGTTTGAGTGCTAAGTGAGGAGAGAGAGTGCTGAAAACTAGGGTTTTGGTTTAGTTTAGTTGGGCCAAGGGCCTATTTTGGGTTCGGTTGGACCGGTTTGGCCCGTTCGGTCCAATCTTGGTCCGTTTTCTATAAAATTGGTACCGAAATTCTCGTCTCAATCTCCTCTATCACATTTAGCCATAAAAATAACATTTTTGGCTTTCTAGAATAAATTCTCATTTATGGGTTAATTAGCCGTTAATTAACCGGGTCTTACATTCTACCCACCTAATTGGGAATTTTGCCTACAAAATTCAAATTCAATTACCTGAGAATAAGTGCGGATAATCCGTTCGCATCTCCGACTCAAGTTCCCAAGTGTGTTCCTCAACACCGCCTCGACTCCAAGCCACTTGGACTAATGAAACCTCTTTTCCACGCAACCGTTTGATACTAGTATCGTCAATTCTAACTGGAGCCACTGGAAGCGTCAAATCTTCTCTTAACTGAACTGATTCAGGTTCTAACACATGGCTAGCATCAGGAGTGTACTTCCGAAGCTGTGACACGTGAAACACATCGTGCAGGTTCGAAAGATGAGGTGGTAGAGCCACCTGATACGCCACCGGCCCAATCCTCTCCAGGATCTGAAATGGACCAATGTATCGAGGATTCAACTTCTTTGCTTTAATCGCTCTACCTACTCCTGTGGTCGGAGTAACCTTTAGGAAAACATGATCTCCTGCCTCAAATTCAAAGGGCTTCCGCCTCTGATCGGCGTAACTCTTCTGGCGACTCTGCGCCGTAAGCATCCTATCTCGGATTTTCTTAACTTGTTCAGTGGTCTCAGCTATCATTTCCGGCCCCAACAAGCCCTTCTCTCCAGCTTCATACCAACATAGCGGAGATTGACATTTCCTCCCATACAATGCCTCATACGGAGCCATTCCGATACTCGCATGGTAACTATTATTGTATGCAAACTCTACTAACGGCATATACCGATCCCAACTCGCCGATTAGTCCAAAACACAAGCTCTCAACATATCCTCTAGTGTTTGGATCGTCCTCTCGGATTGACCATCTGTTTGAGGATGGTAAGCTGTACTCAAGCTTAATCGGGTTCCAAAAGCTTTCTGAAATGCACCCCAGAATCTCGAAGTGAAACGAGGATCTCTATCAGAGATTATAGTAGCAGGTACAGCATGAAGTCTCACAATCTCCTTTATGTATAACCGTGCTAGCTCCTAAAGGGTATAAGTCATCCGAATGGGCAAAAAGTGAGCTGACTTCGTCAGTCGGTCCACAATCACCCAGATAGCATCAAAACCAGTCCTAGTCCTTGGCAATCCTGACACAAAGTCCATTGCAATATTTTCCCACTTCCATTGCGGAACCTCTAAAGGTTGCAACATCCCAGAAGGTCTTTGATGTTCAATCTTTACCTTTTGACAAGTTAAGCACTTTGAAACATATTCCGCCACATCATTCTTCATACCCGGCCACCAAAACATCGCCTTTAAATCATGGTACATCTTAGTACTTCCCAGGTGAATGGAGAATCCACTTTTGTGTGCCTCCTTTAAGATATCTTGCCTCAAAGTACCAACATCCGGCACAATGATCCTACCCTTGAATCTCCATAACCCATCTTTTTCTTCCGGCACTCTCCACTGTTTTCCTTGCTCGATGGCCGGTAACACCTTCCATAATGCTTCATCATTTTCATGAGCCTTTAGGAGTTCGAACTTAAAGTCACTTGAGATTTCTAATCGGCTCAAACACAAGGTTCCAGATGCTTCTCGAACACCAATTTTTAGACTCTCGAATCCCTTGAGCAACTTCTCCTCTTGAAGCATCATCCAAGACGCATACAACGACTTCCGACTTAATGCATCCGCCACTACATTTGCCTTTCCCGGATGGTAATTCAACTCAAAGTCGTAGTCTTTTAATAATTCCATCCACCTCCTTTGCCTCATATTAAGCTCTTTCTGATCAAAGAGATATTTCAAGCTCTTGTGATCGGAGAAGACTTGGAAATTAACCCCATAGAGATAATGTCTCCATACCTTCAAGGCAAACACAACCGCAGCGAGTTCTAAATCGTGCGTAGGGTAACTAACTTCGTGAGGTCTCAACTGTCGTGAGGCATACGCCACCACATTATGATGCTGCATCAGCACGCATCCTAGACCCTTTAGTGAGGCATCACAGTACACCTCAAAAGGCTCGTTCGGCTCAGGTAACACTAACACAGGTGCAGTGGTCAACTTTTTCTTCAATGCCTGAAAGCTCTCCTCGCACTCAGGAGTCCAAACAAACGGAGTGTCTTTGCGAGTTAACTTTGTCAACGGCAAGGCTAATTGCGAAAAGCCTTTGATGAACCTTCGGTAATAGCCAGCTAAACCCAGAAAACTCCTTATCTCAGTTACTGTGGTTGGTTGCCTCCAATCTATCACAGCTTCCACCTTAGTTGGATCTACGGCTATTCCCTTCTTACTCACCACGTGACCCAAAAACTTCACCTCACCCTTCCAAAACTCACACTTAGACAGTTTCGCATAGAGTTTCTTCTCCTTTAGAGTTTGCAACACAGTCCGCAAGTGTTCTGTATGTTCTTCTTCAGTCTTGGAGTAAATCAGTATGTCGTCAATGAAGACAACAACGAATTTATCCAGAAACGGACGTAATACCCTATTCATGTAATCCATAAACACTGCAGGAGCATTCGTCAACCCAAAAGACATTACAATATACTCGTAATGACCATAACGAGTCCTGAAAGCGGTCTTAGGGATATCCTCACCCCTCACCCTTATCTGGTGATAACCGGATCGCAAATCGATATTAGAGAAAACCCCAGCTCCTTGTAACTGATCCATGAGATCATCAATCCTCGGCAATGGGTACTTATTCTTTATGGTGACCTTGTTCAGCTGTCTGTAATCCACACAGAGTCACATACTTCCATCTTTCTTCTTTACCAGTAACACTGGAGCACCCCACGGGGAAACACTTGGTCGGATAAAGTTCTTACCCAACAATTCCTCTAACTGAGACTTTAGCTCGGCCATCTCTAAGGGTGACATTCTATAAGGAGCACTTGAGATTGGTCCCGCCCCAGGCACCAACTCAATAACAAACTCGACCTCTCAGTTAGGTGGAAATTCCTCAATATCATCGGGAAACACTTCCGGAAACCCACACACTACCGGAATCTGATCCAACCTTTGATCATCACCCGAAACACCAGCGGTTAACAACAGGATACCCTGACATTCGATTCCAGAACAGTTTACCATCATCGAATTCAAGTAATAATTATTCACCACGACCGGCCCTTCTGTATCTTCCGGCATAAAGTATACCGACTTTGTAGAACAATCAAGCAGGACATGGTTCTCAGATAACCAGTCCAATTCCAAGATAAGATCAAGACCGATCATCGGTAAGCAGATTAAATTATGGACAAAATCACGCTGCTTGAACCTAAACGAAACTTTCGGGCATCCTAGCCTAGTTACCATGGCCTCATGGGTAGCATTGTACACTTTTAGGTCATAACCTAAGGTTACGATCTTCAATCCTAACTCATGGGCTTTCTCGAATGCAATGAATGAATGCGATGCTCCCGAATCAAATAAAGCATTTAAAGTTTGACCAGCCATTTCACAGTTACCTCGAATGAGTGTCTCGGATCCCTCTGCACCCACAGCTGAGGTGGTGAACACCCGACCAGTTTGTTGTGCTTTCCCAGCACCTTGCTTTTGCTTCTCCGGACAACTTGTGGCTTTATGCCCCGCCTTTCCACAATTGTAGCACAAACCCCATCCGGCCTTGCATGGTACACCCGGATGGTGACTTCCACACCTAGTACAAGCTTGATCATTTTGAGGCTACTTCCCAAACCTTTTCCCTTGGGAGTAGTTCTTGTTGGGCCTCCTAAAGGAACCTCCCCTTTTGAAAGGCGGACCTCTAGGTGCAAAGCTCTTCCCTCGGTTCTGCGAAAATGATCCTTTCTGACTTCCTTTCTCAGCGGTTGCCCTCTTCACACACTCCTCAGCAACCCTACACTTGTTCACCAACTCGGAGAAAGTCCTAATCTCTATTGGCCCCACCGAACTAAAAATATCACTCCGGAGTCCTCCTTCGTACTTAACACACTTCCATTCCTCATATTCCACCGGAGTCCCTTGACACATACGAGAGAATCTGAACAGCTCCTCAAACTTGTCAGTATACTCAGATACGGACATAGTACCCTGCTTCAGCTGCAACAATTCAAGCTCCTTGGCCGTCCTAGCAGAAGTCGGAAAGTACTTCTTATAGAACTCCTCTTGGAAGACATCCCAGGTGATATAATCATCACCCTGCTGCAGGAGGCGTCAGATACCCTGCCACCAATGCGACGCTTCACCAGTGAGCAAATAGGTAGCGAACTCCACACGCTGCCCTTCAGGTACCACCTGCGCTTGCAGCGCTCGTTCCATAGCCTGAAACCACGTATCGGCTTCAGTCGGGCTATTAGTTCCCTTGAACTTCGGTGGATTAACCTTCAAAAAGTTTGCCAGTGTCATCGGGCCCTAAACTCCACCTCCGTTATTACCATGGTTGTTCATCTGTTGACCAAGAGCCTCAGCAGTGGCTTGCATAGCAGCAGCCATGTTCTCCAACACAGTCATAAAGTTCACCGGATCATTAGGGTTAGTCTCCGGCACACGAGCATTAGTACGACCTCTCCCACGGCCTCTACCGCGTACACGAGATGCCATCTGGTCCCTATACACACCAAACAATCGATATTAAGTTGATCAGTCTCAATATCGGAAGTTTAGTGCTTCAAAGTCCCAAATGCATGCTCATGAATGTTTATGCCAATTATATCAAGCAGATATACTAACAGCACATAACACATATACAGAGAATGCACAGAAGCATAGTCAGTCCATTCCTCAGGCTCTACAGGAACGAACTGCTCTGATACCATAATGTAACACCCTACCATACAGAGACTTATGCTTAAGTCATAATTCAGAGATGGCAAGGTATTACAACCTCTAAAACAAAAATTTAGTACGTATAGTAGTATGAATAATTGATTATAACTAGGAGCCTTTGTAGAAAAAGGGGTAAACAAAAACCGTAACTCGAAAGCGCAACACTCCGATCGATAACGTAACGAGCAAGGGATAAGCTAGCGCAAGATCATATATATAAAGAGTGTCAAAAACAGGAATATCAAGACTCAAAATCCGGCTGCGAAGATAACCAGTCCGAGCATAGCAATATATACATATAATAAAATAAGGAAAACCCCAAGGAAACCTGATGAGCGGATAATTTATACGCTTTTTGACATTGTTTTTAGTATGTTTTTAGTAGGATCTAGTTACTTTTAGGGATGTTTTCATTAGTTTTTATGTTAAATTCACATTTCTGGACTTTACTATGAGTTTGTGTGTTTTTCTGTGATTTCAGGTATTTTCTGGCTGAAATTGAGGGACTTGAGCAGAAATCAGATTCAGAGGTTGAAGAAGGACTGCTGATGCTGTTGGATTCTGACCTCCCTGCACTCAAAGTGGATTTTCTGGAGCTACAGAACTCGAAATGGCACGCTTCTAATTGCGTTGGAAAGTAGACATCCAGGGCTTTCCAGCAATATATAATAGTTTATACTTTGGCCAAGAATAGACGACGTAAACTAGCGTTCAACGCCAGCCTTCTGCCCAAATCTGGCGTCCAGCGCCAGAAAAGAATCCAAAACCAGAGTTGAACGCCCAAACTGGCACAGAAACTGGCGTTCAACTCCACAAATGGCCTCTGCACGTGCTACACTTAAGCTCAGCCCAAACACACACCAAGTGGGCCCAGGAAGTGGATTTATGCATCAATTACTCACTCATGTAAACCCTAGTGACTAGTTTATTATAAATAGGACCTCTTACTATTGTATTAGACGTCTTTTTGACGATCTTTGGTCTCAGTTTTATTCCATTGTTCATCTTAGGAGACTATTGATCTCGTTTAGGGGGATGGCCATCTCGGCCATGCCTGGACCTTCACTTATGTATTTTCATACGGTAGAGTTTCTACACTCCATAGATTAAGGTGTGGAGCTCTGCTGTTCCTCAAAGATTAATGCAAAGTACTACTATTCTCTATTCAATTCTTCTTATTTCGCTTCTAAGATATCCATTCGCACCCAAGAACGTGATGAAGGTGATGATTATGTGTGACGCTCATCATCCTTCTCCCTTATGAACGCGTGCCTGACAAACACTTCCGTTCTACATGAAATAAGCTAGAATGAATATCTCTTAGATTTCCTAACCAGAATCTTCGTGGCGTAAGCTAGAATGATGGCGGCATTCAAGAGAATCCGGAAGGTCTAAACCTTGTCTGTGGTATTCTGAGTAGGATTCAATGATTGAATGACTGTGACGAGCTTCAAACTCGCGATTGTTGGGCGTTAGTGACAGACGCAAAAGGAGGGTGAATCCTATTCCAGCATGATCGGAAACCGACAGATGAATAGCCGTGCCGTGACAGGGTGCGTGAGCATATTATTCACTGAGAGGAGGGGATGTAGCCACTGACAACGGTGATGCCCTTGCATAAAGCCAGCCATGGAAAGGAGTAAGACTGATTGGATGAAGATAGCAGGAAAGCAGAGGTTCAGAGGAACGAAAAGCATCTCCATTCGCTTATCTGAAATTCCTACCAATGATTTACATAAGTATCTCTATCCCTATTTTATTATATAATATTCGAAAACAACATTATCACTTTATATCCGCCTGACTGAGATTTACAAGGTGACCATAGCTTGCTTCATACCAACAATCTCTGTGGGATTCGACCCTTACTCACGTAAGGTATTACTTGGACGACCCAGTGCACTTGCTGGTTAGTTGTATCGAAGTTGTGACAATTATGAATTAAGATCAGAGCACCAAGCTTTGGAGCCATTACCAGGATTTGTTCGAGCCTGGAGATCACAATTTCGTGCACCAAGTTTTTGGCGCCGTTGCCGGGGATTGTTCGAGTTTGGACAACTAACGGTTCATCCTGTTGCTCAGATTAGGTAATTTTCTTTTTATTTTATTTTCAAAAATTTTTCAAAAATATTTCTAAAATTTTCTCATCTGTTTTCGAAAAAAATAAAATGTTTTCAAAAAAATTTTATTCAAGATTTTTAAGAATGAATTCTAGTGTTTCATGAAGCATGTGAAGCCTGGCTGGCTGTAAAGCCATGTCTAAATTCTTTTGGACTGAGGCTTCCAAACCATCAGAGGTAAGTTACATACTTGATAAATGATGAGCAGCAATTTGTTATCAAGATCAATATACTCTGATGTTAAAATACTGAAGCTTGGCTGGCCATTGGCCATGTCTAGTGTTTTGGACTGGAGCTTTCATTGAAAGCTTGGCTGGCTAGTGAGCTATGTCTAATTCCTGGACTGAAGCTTTAGACTAAGAATGCAAGATTCCTGGAATTCATGTTAAAGATTTTGGAATCCTTATTTTTCCTTTTTCATATAATTTTCGAAAAAATCCAAAAAAAAATTAGAAAATCATAAAAATCAAAAATATTTTTCTGTTTCTTGTTTGAGTCTTGAGTCATATCATAAGTTTGGTGTCACTTGCATATGCATCTAGCATTTTTCGAAAATTTCATGCATTCATAGTGTTCTTCATGATCTTCAAGTTGTTCTTAGTAAGTCTTCTTGTTTGATCTTGATGATTTTTTGTTTTGTGTCTTTTCTTGTTTTTCATATGCATTCTTGAATTCTTAGTGTCTAAGCATTAAAGAATTCTAAGTTTGGTGTCTTGCATGTTTTCTTTGCATTAAAAATTTTTCAAAATTGTGTCTATGATATTCATCTTGACATTCATAGTGTTCTTGGTGTTCATCTTGACATTCATATCATTCATACACACATTCATTGTTTTGATTCAAAAATTTCATGCATTGCATCTTTTTAGTGTTTTTCTCTTGCATCATAAAAATTCAAAAATCAAAAAAATATCTTTCCTCTTTTCTCTCATCAAATTCGAAAATTTGGATTGACTTTTTCAAAAACTTTTAAAATCAAATTGTTTCTCATGAGTCAAATCAAATTTTCAATTTGAAAATCTTATCTTTTTCAAAATCTTTTTCAAAAATCAAACCTTTTTCAAAATTCTTAGTTATTTTCGAAAATTCCAAAAATATTTTTCAAAAATCTTTTTCTTATTTTTATATCAAATTTTCGAAAATAACATAATAAATTAATGTTTTGATTCAAAAATTTGAAGTTTGTTACTTGCTTGTTAAGAAAGATTCAAACTTTAAGTTCTAGAATCATATCTTGTGATTTCTTATGAATCAAGTTATTAATTGAGATTTTAAAAAATCAAATCTTTTTCAAAACTAATTTCAATCATATCTTTTCAAAAATATCTTCTTATCTTATCTTTTTCAAAAATATCTTTTCAAAATATCTTTTCTAACTTCCTAACTTCTTATCTTTTCAAAATTTGTTTCAACTAACTAACTAACTTTTTGTTTGTTTCTTAACTTTTTCAAAACCACCTAACTAACTCTCTCTCTCTAATTTTCGAAAATATCTTCCCTCTTTTTCAAAAATTTCTTTTTTATTAACTAATTATTTTTATTTTTAAATTTTAAAAATTTTTCGAAAATTTCTAACATTTTTCAAAAACCATTTTTCAAAAATCACTAACTCTTTTTCAAAATAATTTTTGAAAATTATCCCTCCCCCATCCTATTCTATTTATTCATTCATATCCCAACATCTCATCTCATATCTCTTCCATCCGTACAGTTGTGTTTCTTCCTTTACATCACATTCTTTGTCTCCCCCTCTTTTCTTCCACTCACAAAGGGATCCCTATATTGTGGTATAAAGGATCTCTATTATTATTATTATTTTTCTGTGCCTTCTTCTTTGTCGTATGAGCAGGAGCAAGGATAAGAACATTCTTGTCGAAGCAGATCCAGAACCGGAAAGGACTCTGAAGAGAAAATTAAGAGAAGCTAAAATACAACAATCCAGAGATAACCTTTCAGAAATTTTCGAACAGGAAGAGGAGATGGCAGCCGAAAATAATAATAATGTAAGGAAGATGCTTGGTGACTTCACTGCACCTAATTCCAATTTACATGGAAGAAGCATCTCCATTCCTGCCATTGGAGCAAACAACTTTGAGCTGAAACCTCAATTAGTTTCTCTGATGCAGCAGAACTGCAAGTTTCATGGACTTCCATCTGAAGATCCTTTTCAGTTCTTGACTGAATTCTTGCAGATATGTGATACTGTTAAGACTAATGGAGTAGATCCTGAAGTCTACAGGCTCATGCTTTTCCCTTTTGCTGTAAGAGACAGAGCTAGATTATGGTTGGATTCTCAACCCAAAGACAGCCTGAACTCTTGGGATAAGCTGGTCACGGCTTTCTTAGCCAAGTACTTTCCTCCTCAAAAGCTGAGCAAGCTTAGAGCTGATGTTCAAACCTTCAGACAGAAAGAAGGTGAATCCCTCTATGAAGCTTGGGAAAGATACAAACAGTTGACCAAAAAGTGTCCTTCTGACATGCTTTCAGAATGGACCATCCTGGATATATTCTATGATGGTTTATCTGAGCTATCAAAGATGTCACTGGACACTTCTGCAGGTGGATCCATTCACCTAAAGAAAACGCCTGCAGAAGCTCAAGAACTCATTGACATGGTTGCTAATAACCAGTTCATGTACACTTCTGAAAGGAATCCTGTAAGCAATGGGACGCCTATGAAGAAGGGAGTTCTTGAAGTTGATACTCTGAATGCCATATTGGCTCAGAATAAAATATTGACTCAGCAAATCAATATGATCTCTCAGAGTCTGCATGGAATGCAAGCTGCATCCAACAGTACTCAAGAGGCATCTTCTGAAGAAGAAGCCTATGATCCTGAGAACCCTGCAATAGCAGAGGTAAATTACTTAGGTGAACCTTATGGAAACACCTATAACTCAACATGGAGAAATCATCCAAATTTCTCATGGAAGGATCAAAAGTCCCAACAAGGCTTTAATAATGGTGGAAGAAACAGGTTTAGCAATAGCAAGCCTTTTCCATCATCAACTCAGCAACAGACAGAGAACTCTGAACAAAATGCTTCTAACTTAGCAAATTTAGTCTCTGATCTATCTAAGACCACAGTAAGTTTCATGAATGAAATAAGGTCTTCCATTAGAAATCTGGAAGCACAAGTGGGCCAGCTGAGTAAAAGAATCACTGAAATCCCTCCTAGTACTCTCCCAAGCAATACAGAAGAGAACCCAAAAGGAGAGTGCAAGGCCATTGACATAAGCGCCATGGCCGAACCTGTGAGGAGAGGAGAGGACGTGAATCCCAAGGAGGAAGACCTCCTGGGACGTCCAGTGGTCAATAAGGAGCTTCCCTCTGAGGAACCAAAGGAATTTGAGACTCATCTAGAGACCATAGAGATTCCATTGAACCTCCTTATGCCCTTCATGAGCTCTGATGAGTATTCCTCTTCTGAAGAGAATGAGGATGTTACTGAAGAGCAAACTGCCAAGTTTCTTGGTGCAATCATGAAGCTGAATGCCAAATTGTTTGGCATTGATACTTGGGAAGTTGAACCTCCCTTGTTCATCAATGAACTAAGTGATCTGGATCAACTGACATTGCCTCAGAAGAGACAGGATCCTGGAAAGTTCATAATCCCTTGTACCATAGGCACCATGATCTTTAAGGCTCTGTGTGACCTTGGTTCAGGGATAAACCTCATGCCCCTCTCTGTAATAGAGAAACTGGGAATCTATGGGGTGCAAGCTGCTAAAATCTCACTGGAGATGGCAGACAGCTCAAGAAAATAGGCTTATGGACAAGTAGAAGATGTATTAGTAAAGGTTGAGGGCCTTTACATACCTACTGATTTCATAGTCCTGGATACTGGAAAGGAAGAGGATGAATCCATCATCCTAGGAAGACCTTTCCTGGCCACAGCAAGAGCTGTGATTGATGTTGACAGAGGTGAAATAGTCCTTCAATGGAATGAGGACTCCCTTGTGTTTAAAACTCAAAGACCTCCCTCTGCAACCATGGAGAGGAAGCAGAAAAAGCTTCTCTCCAAGCAGAGTCAACCAGAGCCCCCACAGTCAAACTCTAAGTTTGGTGTTGGGAGACCACAACCAAACTCTAAGTTTGGTGTTGAACTCCCATATCCAAACTCTAAGTTTGGTGTTGGAGAGTCTCAACAAAGCTCTGCACATCTGTGAGGCTCCATGAGAGCCCACTGTCAAGCTATTGACATTAAAGAAGCGCTTGTTGGGAGGCAACCCAATGTTTATCTAATTCTTATTTTTATTGTTTTTCATGTTTTCTTAGGTTCATGATCATATGGAGTCACAAAATAAATATAAAAATTGAAAATGGAATCAAAAACAGCAGAAGAAAAATTACACCCTGGAGGAGCATCTGTCTGGCGTTCAGCGCCAGAACAGAGCATGGTTCTGGCGCTGAACGCCCAAAATGGGTAGCTTCTGGGCGCTGAACGCCAGAACAGGCATGGTTCTGGCGTTCAACGCCAGAAATGGCACACAGATGGGCGTTGAACTCCCAAAATGGCCACCAACCTGGCACTGAACGCCCAGAGTTGGGTACAAGGGCATTTTTACATGCCTAATGGGTGCAGGGATGTAAATCCTTGAACACCTCAGGATCTGTGGACCCCACAGGATCCACTCAGGATCTGTGGACCCCACAGGATCCCCACCTACCTCCACTCACTTCTTCTCACCACTCTCTTTCACACAACCCCATAAACACTCTTCCCTAAAAACCCCTCACCAATCACCTCAATCTCTCTTCCCCACTAAACCTTCACCACTCACATCCACCCACTCTTCCCCATAAACCTACCTCATAAACTCCACCTACCTTCAAAATTCAAAACCAATTTCCCACCCAAACCCACCCATATGGCCGAACCAATACCCCACCTCCCCACCCTATATAAAAACCTCCATTCTTCATCAAATTCACACAACACACCCCTCTACACTCCTCTTGGCCGAAACCTCATCTCCCTCTCCCTCTCCATATTTCTTCTTCTTCTTCTTCTATTCTTTTGTTTATTGCTCGAGGGCGAGCAATATTCTAAGTTTGGTGTGGTAAAAGCATAGCTTTTTTGTTTTTCCATTAGCATTGATGGCATCTAAGACCGGAGAATCCTCTAGAAGAGGGAAAGGGAAGACAAAAGCTTCCACATCCGAGTCATGGGAGATGGAAAGGTTCATCTCCAAAGCCCATCAAGACCACTTCTATGATGTTGTGGCCAAGAAGAAGGTGATCCTTGAGGTCCCTTTTAAACTCAAAAGAAATGAGTATCCGGAGATCCGACATGAAATTCAAAGAAGAGGTTGGGAAGTTCTAACAAATCCCATCCAACAAGTCGGCATCCTAATGGTTCAAGAGTTCTATGCCAATGCATGGATCACCAAGAACCATGATCAAAGTAAGAACCCGGATCCAAAGAACTATGTTACAATGGTTCGGGGGAAATACTTAGATTTTAGTCTGGAGAATGTGAGGTTGGCGTTCAACTTGCCATACATGGAAGAGAACGCACGCCCCTACACAAGGAGAGTCAACTTTGATCAAAGGTTGGACCAAGTCCTTATGGACATATGTGTAGAAGGAGCTCAATGGAAGATTGACTCCAAAGGCAAGCCGGTTCAACTAAGAAGATTGGACCTCAAGCCTATAGCTAGAGGATGGTTGGAGTTTATTCAATGCTCAATCATTCCCACTAGCAACCGGTCTGAAGTTACTATAGACCGGGCCATCATGATCCATAGCATCATGATTGGAGAAGAGGTGGAAGTTCATGAGATTATACCTCAAGAACTCTACAAGGTGGCTGACAAGTCCTCCACTATGGCAAGGTTAGCCTTTCCTCACCTCATCTGCCACCTATGCAATTCGGCTGGGATTGACATAGAGGGAGATATCCTCATCAAAGAGGACAAGCCCATCACTAAGAAAAAGATGGAACAAGCAAGAGAGCCCAGTCATGGAGCTCAAGAGGCGCAAGAAGCTCATTTCCATGAGATCCCGGAGATGCCTCAAATGCACTTTCCTCCACAAAATTATTGGGAGCAAATCAACACCTCCCTAGGAGAATTGAGTTCCAATATGGGACAACTAAGGGTGGAACATCAAGAGCACTCCATCATGCTTCATGAAATAAGAGAAGATAAAAAAGCAATGAGGGAGGAGCAACAAAGACAAGGAAGAGACATAGAAGAGCTCAAGGACATCATTGGTTCCTCAAGAAGGAAACGCCACCATCACTAAGGTGGATTCATTCCTTGTTCTTCTTTCTTCTGTTTTTCGTTTTCTATGTTATGTGCCTATCTATGTTTGTGTCTTCACTACATGATCATTAGTAGTTAGTAACTTTGTCTTAAAGATATGAA
This sequence comes from Arachis ipaensis, assembly GCF_059453495.1. Lineage (NCBI taxonomy): Eukaryota > Viridiplantae > Streptophyta > Magnoliopsida > Fabales > Fabaceae > Arachis > Arachis ipaensis. The sequence goes on along the minus strand of NC_142443.1, from coordinate 124,089,162 downwards.
TGTCCTATGAATCCATCACCTCTCTTAAATGAAAAATGTTTTAATTCAAAAGAACAAGAAGTACATGAGTTTCGAATTTATCCTTGAACTTAGCTTAATTATATTGATGTGGTGCTTCTTGTTTTCTGAATGTATGCTTGAACAGTGCATATGTCTTTTGAAGTTGTTGTTTAAGAATGTTAAATATGTTGGCTCTTGAAAGAATGATGACTAGGAGACATGTTATTTGATAATCTGAAAAATCATAAAAATGATTCTTGAAGCAAGAAAAAGCAGCAAAAAAAAAAACAAAGCTTGCAGAAAAAAAAAAGAGAAAGAGAAAAAAATAGGCGAAAAAAAAAATAGAAAGAAAAAGAAAAAGCAAGCAGAAAAAGCCAATAACCCTTAAAACCAAAAGGCAAGGGCAAATAAAAAGGATCCCAAGGCTTTGAGCATCAGTGGATAGGAGGGCCTAAAGGAATAAAATCCTGGTCTAAGCGGCTAAACCAAGCTGTCCCTAACCATGTGCTTGTGGCGTGTAGGTGTCAAGTGAAAACTTGAGACTGAGCGGTTAAAGTCAAGGTCCAAAGCAAAAAAAGAGTGTGCTTAAGAACCCTGGACACCTCTAATTGGGGACTTTAGCAAAGCTGAGTCACAATCTGAAAAGGTTCACCCAATTATGTGTCTGTGGCATTTATGTATCCGGTGGTAATACTGGAAAACAAAGTGCTTAGGGCCACGGCCAAGACTCATAAGGAAGCTGTGTTCAAGAATCATCATACTGAACTAGGAGAGTCAAGAACACTATTCGAAATCTGAAGTTCCTATAGATGCCAATCATTCTGAACCTCAATGGATAAAGTGAGATGCCAAAACTATTCAAGAGGCAAAAAGCTATAAGTCCCGCTCATATGATTGAAGCTATGTTTCATTGATAGTTTGGAATTTATAGTATATTCTCTTCTTTTTATCCAATTTGATTTTCAGTTGCTTGGGGACAAGCAACAATTTAAGTTTGGTGTTGTGATGAGCGGATAATTTATACGCTTTTTGACATTGTTTTTAGTATGTTTTTAGTAGGATCTAGTTACTTTTTGGGATGTTTTCATTAGTTTTTATGTTAAATTCACATTTCTGGACTTTACTATGAGTTTGTGTGTTTTTCTGTGATTTCAGGTATTTTCTGGCTGAAATTGAGGGACTTGAGCAGAAATCAGATTCAGAGGTTGAAGAAGGACTGCTGATGCTGTTGGATTCTGACCTCCCTGCACTCAAAGTGGATTTTCTGGAGCTACAGAACTCGAAATGGCGCGCTTCCAATTGCGTTAGAAAGTAGACATCCAGGGCTTTCCAGCAATATATAATAGTCCATACTTTGGCCAAGAATAGACGACGTAAACTGGCATTCAACGCCAGCCTTCTGCCCAAATCTGGCGTCCAGCGCCAGAAAAGGATCCAAAACCAGAGTTGAACGCCCAAACTGGCACAGAAACTGGCGTTCAACTCCACAAATGGCCTCTGCACGTGCTACACTTAAGCTCAGCCCAAACACACACCAAGTGGGCCCAGGAAGTGGATTTATGCATCAATTACTCACTCATGTAAACCCTAGTGACTAGTTTATTATAAATAGGACCTCTTACTATTGTATTAGACGTCTTTTTGACGATCTTTGGTCTCAGTTTTATTCCATTGTTCATCTTAGGAGACTATTGATCTCGTTTAGGGGGCTGGCCATCTCGGCCATGCCTGGACCTTCACTTATGTATTTTCATACGGTAGAGTTTCTACACTCCATAGATTAAGGTGTGGAGCTCTGCTGTTCCTCAAAGATTAATGCAAAGTACTACTGTTCTCTATTCAATTCTTCTTATTTCGCTTCTAAGATATCCATTCGCACCCAAGAACGTGATGAAGGTGATGATTATGTGTGACACTCATCATCCTTCTCCCTTATGAACGCGTGCCTAACAAACACTTCCGTTCTACATGAAATAAGCTAGAATGAATATCTCTTAGATTTCCTAACCAGAATCTTCGTGGCGTAAGCTAGAATGATGGCGGCATTCAAGAGAATCCGGAAGGTCTAAACCTTGTCTGTGGTATTCTGAGTAGGATTCAATGATTGAATGACTGTGACGAGCTTCAAACTCGCGATTGTTGGGCGTTAGTGACAGACGCAAAAGGAGGGTGAATCCTATTCCAGCATGATCGGGAACCGACAGATGAATAGCCATGCCGTGACAGGGTGCGTGAGCATATTATTCACTGAGAGGAGGGGATGTAGCCACTGACAACGGTGATGCCCTTGCATAAAGCCAGCCATGGAAAGGAGTAAGACTGATTGGATGAAGATAGCAGGAAAGCAGAGGTTCAGAGGAACGAAAAGCATCTCCATTCGCTTATCTGAAATTCCTACCAATGATTTACATAAGTATCTCTATCCCTATTTTATTATATAATATTCGAAAACAACATTATCACTTTATATCCGCCTGACTGAGATTTACAAGGTGACCATAGCTTGCTTCATACCAACAATCTCTGTGGGATTCGACCCTTACTCACGTAAGGTATTACTTGGACGACCCAGTGCACTTGCTGGTTAGTTGTATCGAAGTTGTGACAATTATGAATTAAGATCAGAGCACCAAGCTTTGGAGCCATTACCAGGATTTGTTCGAGCCTGGAGATCACAATTTCGTGCACCAAAACCCAAAGGGACACAAATGCAGAAAACCTATTCTCCAAAACCTCCTATAAGAGGAGTCATCACAGTTTGTATTATTTAATGGAGATAAAAGTATCTAAACAAGATATATAACCCAAAACAGAGTCCCGAGAACAAAGGATCTTCGCTAATCCAGAAGTCTCCAGCATGCCTCAACGAGAAGCCTCGCGTCCTGCATTTGAAAACCACAAAATCCGCATGGGTGAGAACCAGAGGTCCCCAGCATGGTAACAGCTTCCACATATATAATACATAATAATAGAGGAAAGCCGAAGGCAATCCTAGAACTTCCTCCAGATAATATCAAAGCTTATAAACAAGCTAAACCGTAAGCGGCAACTGACTAAAGATCCTTCAGTCTAACTAATACTTCCCTTTCCAATTCCTTCAGACCTCCCAACCACCAGCAGGAGTATAATATAGAAAACACATTTATATCAGACAAGAGATTTACAAATAGGAACAGATAAGGCATTTAGGAAATTAGCAAGTAATATGCAGTCAAATAGGCAATCTCAAACAATTCATGTAGTATGCTTATGATGCATGCCTGTCCCTAGTGGCTGATGATATCATCTGTCGGTTATAGAGCCAACCCGACAAGTCCTGGTAGCTAACCATTGGACTGTCCCTCTGTCGTGCATCCCCAACTCGAGTTATACTCATCATAAACTTGATCATAATCATGATCCATATCCATCACCCTCACTGGTGAATATTTATCCATCACCATCACTGGTAAATATTTACGGGGCCGAGCTCATCCGGGCCTTTCACAGTGCCCGGCCACACTTACGACATTGGGTTAACAGAGCTTCGAGTCTCAATCTGGAGCACATGGTGGCTAGCCATTGCTACTACCCAGGGAAACCCTCATCTCCAATGGTGGAAGTGCAAACATTCACAATTCAATCAACAGCATATATGCATTTATACTTGGCCATAAACATGGCTCCGCCGTAACACGGCAATAATCTAGCCATCCGGCTCACGGTTAAATCCATAACCAGCCAATTCATTAACAATTATGGCCCTTCGGCCCATGGCATAACAAGCACTTCCACCGCCATTCTCCGCATCTCACATATTCATCTTTGATCCTCAATGATCAATCATTTTTCCCTTGCTTCACTCGCAAGTTACCACATTCACTAGCCCTTTTTCTCATTCTAGGCATATCATAATGATTTAAGACATAAGTGGTGAGATCGGAGGCTTAGAAGTATGAGATTTGGCTTTTAAAACTCAAAAATCAACTTTGGGATAAAAACAGGGCCACGCGTACGCGCACTCCACGTGCACGCGTGGATGGCCTTAAAACTCATCGACGCGCAAGCGTCATACGCGCGAACGCGTGGGTTGAAAATTAGCCAAACGGCGTGCACGCGTCAGCCACGCGTACGCGTGGGTACTCTTGCGCCCCAGGCACAAAACTGGCACAACTTTGGCACAACTCTCGGGAAAATGGCTGGGCATTGGGTGCAGCACATTCGGCGCGCCCGCGCACATCATGCGCACGCGTGGATGGCACTTCCTGGAAGAACGGTGCTTACGCGCCAAGTGCGCCTACGCGCGGGGGGTCATTCTGCTAAAAATTTTCTAAGTTAAAAACTGCAGAATTCGCAGATTCAACCCCCAATCTTCCGACGGACATAACTTCCTCATTTTAAATCGTTTTTCACTCGTTCTTCAAACGGCATGGACATCCCGGATCCAATTTCATTTCTAAACAGATTTGGAACAAATCAGAGATCCGTAGTCCAAGTTATGTCCCGTCAAAGTATGCCCAAAAACCATGTTTTCATACAAAACCACAAAGTGCCATTTTCAAAACAAGCCACTTTCAACTCTTTCCAAAATCAATAAAAAACCTGCCAATTTCATCCCTTTTCTTTGAAATCAATCAAAATGTACCAAAATCAATATCAAGCCATCCTCAACTCACACATTGACATTTTACCAAAATTCCCAAAATCACATCCAACCATTTTAACACTTCTCAATCAAATGGCTAAAGGACAAACACAATATCATGTCATACATCATTCTCATCCCAATTTCCAATAATACCAATTCCCAAATCAATCATCATTATACATGATTAACATCATACTCACCATCAACATGGTACCACCCATCAATTCAACCTCAATCATCCATCAAGCATATATCACAACATGCATTTCTCATATATCACACAATCAAGGCATCAATATTCATAATCACATATATGAACACATCATATATCTCAACCATTCAACAACACCAACAATTCAATGCCTATCTTAGGGCCTCTAGCCTAAGTATTTCCTACCACATTACATATTAGATACGGAAAACCGAAACCATACCTTAGCCGATTTCCCAAGCTCAACCGGAGCACTTCCAAACCACTTTTCCTCAAGCTCTCAAGGTCTCAACACCTCCAAGAACAGATTTTGTCACACAAAACCCTCTCCCAAGCTTTCTAAAATCACCAATCAAGCTCCAATATTCACATATACACAACCTAAGCCACAATCATCATACCAAAACACAAAAGCTCAATACCCACAACCACAAGTTCAACATTCTCACTAGGGTTTGAGATATCTTACCTTACCCAAGATTCAAGGAGACAAGGTTAACCTTCTCCTTCAAGAGAGTTGGTCCCTATAACATCAAAGAGCCCAAAATCTCAACATTTCACCCACGAAACTCGAAAACAACGGCTGGAATTTCGAACATTAGAACGTGGCTTACCTCAAGATTGATTGTATGGATTTTGTAGAGCTCTCCGCGGTGAACGTGTGGCCGCAAACGGAGCGGAAATCGGAGCTCTAGATCAAAAGTTATGGTGGTTTGAAGATCAAGTGAGAGATAGAACTTGAGAGAGTGTTCTTCCCCTCCCTTACTCCATTTCAGCGTGTTTGAGTGCTAAGTGAGGAGAGAGAGTGCTGAAAACTAGGGTTTTGGTTTAGTTTAGTTGGGCCAAGGGCCCATTTTGGGTCCGGTTGGACCGGTTTGGCCCGTTCGGTCCAATCTTGGTCCGTTTTCTATAAAATTGGTACCGAAATTCTCGTCTCAATCTCCTCTATCACATTTAGCCATAAAAATAACATTTTTGGCTTTCTAGAATAAATTCTCATTTATGGGTTAATTAGCCGTTAATTAACCGGGTCTTACATTTATTACTATAAAAATAACAGAAAAGTTTATAAATGCTTTTATAGATACTGGAGCAACACCATGCTTTGCTAGTACAAATATAAAACTTGATTGGAAAAAATTAAAGAAACCATTAAGAGTTAAAATAGCTGACAAGTCAATACATAAAATTGACCAAAAAGCAGAGATGGCTGAAATATTTATTCAAAATTATAGGTTTATTGTTCCATCCATATATATGTTAGATTCTGGAATGAATTTTATCATAGGAAATAACTTTTTAAAGCTATATCATCCATTCATTCAAGAATTAACATATATAGTTTTAAAAGCTCCACACGATTCTTCAATAAATCAAAAATCAAAACGTATAAAAATACCAACTACTACTATAGATAAAATCTTAAAATTTAAAATATTTTCTATATTAGAAACATGTTATTTAAATTTATACTTTCAGATAAATATTCCAAAAAATAATCTTGAAATAAAGGTAGAAGAACTTTTGGATAAAATTTGTGCTGAAAATCCTTTAGATATTAAAAATACAAATAAAGAATTAGTAAGCATTAAATTAAAAGATCCTACAAAAGAGATAAATGTTCCAAATAAAATTCCTTATTCCGCAAGAGATAGAGAAGAGTTCTCATTAGAATGTAAAGATCTTTTGGAAAAAGAAATTATAAGATTAAGTAAAAGTCCTCATGCGGCTCCAGCCTTTTATGTCGAAAACAATAATGAAATTAAAAGGGAAAAACGAAGAATGGTAATTAATTATAAGAAGATGAATGAAGCAACTATTGGTGATGCTCATAAACTTCCAAGAAAAGATTCAATTTTAGAAAAAATCAAAGGAGCAACTTGGTTTTCATCTCTTGATGCAAAATCAGGATATTGGCAACTTCGTTTAGACGAAGAAACAAAGAAATTAACTGCTTTTACTTGCCCAACAAAAGAATCAACAAGTGTGTTGCTCTATGAATGGAATGTATTACCATTCGGATTAAAACAAGCCCCAGGTATTTATCAAAGATTTATGAAAGAAAATATAAAAGAGTTAAATGAATTTGTTTTAGTTTACATTGATGATATACAAATTTTTACAAAACAGGATAAAGAAGATCATCTTAAAAAATTATTAATAGTTTTAGAAAGATGTAAAGAAAAAGGATTAGTTCTTAGCAAAAAGAAAGCAAAAATAGCAAAACAAGAAATAGAGTTTCTTGGATTAATTCTATCTACTCAAGGAAAGCTAAAACTTCAACCAAATGTTTTAGAAAAGGTAAATTTATTTCCCAATAAAATAGAAGATAGAAAACAATTACAAAGATTTTTAGGGTGTATAAATTATATTTCTGATCAAGGATTTTTAAAGAATATAACAGAATACACTAAAAGCTTATTTCCAAAAATAAGTACTAAAAAAGAATGGAAATGGGAAGAAAAAGATAGTATGCAAATTCAAAGAGTTAAAGAATTATGTGAAAAACTTCCAGAACTTTATATTCCAGAAGAAAACGACTACTTAATAGTGGAAACAAATGCTTCAGACATAACCTGATCGGGATGTCTAAAAGCTAAGAAAGCTATAAAAGGTTTGGAACAAGAAAAAGAATCACTAGATTCTAAGTATTCCCCAAAGGAATTACTTTGCAGGTATATTTCAGGGACTTTTACTCCAACATAACAGAGATATACTACTCATGAAAAGGAAACTCTAGCAGCAATTAAATCTCTTAAGAAATGGAAAATTGATTTGCTACCCAGAAAATTTACATTAAGGACAGATTCAAGTTACTTAACAGGTTTCATACGATATAATTTAAAAGTTGATTATAATCATGGACGATTGGTAAGATGGCAATTATTTTTGTTACAATATCCAATAAAGATTGAATATATTAAGGGTGACAAAAATGTTATTGCAGATACATTAACAAGAGAATGGAGTTCGTCTACAACGCATTAGATCAAGAAATTCAAAAATATAAGCAAGAACTCGAAAAATGCAAGCATTGTCAGCAAATAAGGACACAATCCAATCCCTCAAGAAGGCCATTGAAGCAATGAAATCAACACAACAAGCAAGGCCATCAGAGTTCATCCAGCTAAGCATGGTGGACAAATCAGGTGAAGAAAAAATTTTAGAAAATAAAACAATTGCTGAAATTATTAAAAAATCTACCCAAGATAAAAAATATTATGTAATTTATAATGGCCCCATGAAAGGAGTATATGATGCCTGGGAAAAAGCAGCACCATTCACACATCAATCAAGGATAATTCATAAAGGAGGATTTTTAACACTGGAAGAGGCAAAGGAATCCTTCAGGGAATATGAAGCTCTTCATCCAGAGCAAACCCTAAAAAGAGCAGATAAAGCTCCAATTCAAACCCAGAGAACAGGAATAATAAGAAACATTCCTACAAGGGCTGAAATTAAGGAAAAGAAAAGGGTCTGTAGATCAAATCTCAGAGAAACCCTTAATATAGTCCTAAATTGGACTGAAGAAAAAAGGGCAATTTTGGGATATTATCCTATTGCCAAAGAACAGCTAACAAAGCTGGTTATCTTTCTAGATGCTTCCCCATCTGACACTTATCAGTTCTTCCAGTATGGATTAATTGATACAATTTTAATTTTTAATGATCTAAAAATTATTAGTGAGTTTCCTGCAGGATTCGTTGATGCGGTAAAGAGATTTAAAAATATGATTGACAATGTAAATCCAAGGGATGTATCCCTAAAATTTACAAACACTCAACCTATTTTTAATGAAGAAGAAGAATGCTTGGTTCCAGCACACCAAGTAATATTCATGTCCGTCTTCCCAGGAAATTTTCAACCAATTGATCGAATTCAAGATTTAACAATTTACAGTCATGAAGGAAGACTAGCCAGCACATTAGCAAGGGTCTTTGAAAGAACTCAAAAAATAACGAAGGAATCTCACATAAGGATTAATTATAAAAGTAGAAATACTTTGCTTGTGTCCAGTAAAAGAAATGAAATTGAAGAAAGAGAGATGAGACTCCTGGTGGAATTTGAATCAGCATTCTACAACTTATCTGGACTTTTAGAAAAACTCCCTGAAGGGATAAAGAGGAATCTCTGCTATTTGATAAAAGAAAGAGAAGACCACAAATGCCAGCTATGTGCCTCAGAAATATCTGAAGAAAGCAATAATGAAACGGAATCAACCCACATGATAAAAGAAGAGGACAATGCATCTGAAGCCCACATGATAAAAGAAGAGGACAGTGCATCTGAAGCATCCCTCAACATTATTGCATAATGATGTAAGCACTTAGGTCATAAGGCACCAACAATGTAGCTGGTGCAAGATAATAAACAATGACGTAAGCAATGACGTCATAAGAAGGGTAAGGATAGGAATTGTCCATCAGACCCAACCATTATAAATAGATTGCTTAGGCAATTGTAAGAGTATCAGAAAATAGAAAGCAGAAGGCTAAGAGTACTCATATGCTAGGAGAGCAAGGAGGAAGCTGCCGAGGCGATTCTGTAGTCTGACAAAGAATTTCCTTAGGGAAAAATAGTTCTAAAACTCCCCTCTGGAGTTAGTATCTACAATCTCCCCTCTGGAGATAAAAACACCTTATGTAAAATATACTAAATAAAGGAAATTTTTCTCCAGAAAGGTACATCTTCATCCTAGTCTTTTAGTTATGAATTATTTAGAAAGTTTAGAATTAACAGAAGAATCTAATTATTATAGATTAACTGCTTTATTAGATAATGAAAAACAGGCTGTTCTAAAAACAGAATTAAATCTCAAATCAAATGAAAATTTTAATAAACAAAATCTTTTAAAAGAAGTTTTTAATAGAAAAATATAATATACTATGGAAAAATTCAACTTGAAGCCCCTATAAAGATAAAATCTGCCAACGGAGAACTTGAAATAGCTTTGATAAATGATGAAGAATTGAGAAAACAGATTGAGAAAATTAAGGATCAACAAAAAAGATCTAAAATTGGATGGATTCATATTAGTATTATACAAGTCTTAATCAAATCTACATATATGAAAGGAATTAATTCACCAATAAGTTTAGCAATCTGTGACAAAAGAATTACTGATGACCCAATAGATCAAATAATTGGAATTGTTCATGGAAATTTAGCAAACGTAAATGTTAAATTTAATGCCCATCTTGGATATGCTATACCTTTATCAACTGAAAATCTTGGAAGATCTATAAGTTTGGCTTATAAATTTCACAGAAAGAATTTAATGGAACAAGATGATGAACCATTTTCAATTACATATGCAATAAATTATGCTTTAACAAATAGCCATCATAGTATAATATTTAAAAACAGAGAAAGAATTTATGTCGATGAATTATTTCAGAAAATCGTAAAAACAGAAATACCAAAATATAAAGCTATTGAAAATCCAGTTCTATTATTAAAAGAACCATCAGGAAAATTGGTTTCATCGAATTTTCAAATAAGAGAATCTAAAATTAATAGCCCTTTAAGTTTATCTAAGTTAAAGATTAAAGAAGAAAATTCTGAAATAAAAGAATTAACAAAAAAGGTCGAAAAATTAAATGAAACCCTAAATACTAAATTATGACAATAAATAAAGAAGAAATATATGTAACTTATCAAGATAAGAAACAAGAGCTCTTTGAAAGAGAAAATCGTTTGAATTATTTGCAGTTTTCCGAAATAAATCAAAGAGCATTTGAAGCTCTAAAAATAATCTATGACAAGTTGAAAAGAGAAGTTGAAGAGCTAGAAAAATTAATAGAATCTCTAGAAAATAGTGATGAAGCGATGATAGAGTTTGCAGAAATTCTAAAATAAATAATGTTAAACAAAACTATTTTTAGGAATTATAATAAGATTACCTAATTTATGAAGTATAAAAAGATTGAAAAACCAGAAAATAAAATAAAAAGGAAAAGAGCGAGAAAATTAAAAAGTAAAATAGAGGAGTATAAAAGAGAATTAAATAATCTTCAGATCGAAATTGATGATCTTATAATAAAAAAGATAGAAATAAGAATAAATAAAAACAAGTTGGAATTAAATTTAAAAAATTTATAAATGCCTGGAAAACTATATTATGATTTAAAAGAATTAAAGCTGTTGAAAGAAAAAATGGAGAATGAAATTGAAAAATTAAAAAGATATTTAGAAACAAGAGAAAGTGTAGAAATAAAAGAAGTTTTTGAGGATTTGAGAAATTATATTAAAGAAAAAGACAAACAGATAAAAGATTTTATATACAATAATCCATGAAAAAAGAATATTATAATTATGATAGAAATTAGATCAGAATTAAAAAACTATAAATATGAAATCAGAATTATAAATATACATCAAGGACTAGTAATAAATGATCATATAACAAATACAAGAGAAGTAGTAGAAATGGTCAATACTTTAGATTATGAAGTTGCAAATTATTTTTATCAAAATCCTTTAAATAAAGCGCCACCAATTGAATCTATACATATTATAAACTTATTCGAAGCAAAATATGAAGAGTTAGTAGAAATTTCAAAAAAGAAATTAAAAGAAAAGTCGAAATTGAAAAATTGGTATCAGAGCCAAGTTAATGATTAAGGGTAACCCTTTCTCTTTAAGCAACACTTTTAGTGATACGCTTTTAAATCAATAACAACCACAAAATGAAAAACGTCTTTACGAAAAGATGAAAATGGCATCTTTACCGTAGCATCCCCCTTAAAAGTATTATTCTCCAATTACAAATTAATTTTTTATACAAGTCTATACAACTCATTTATATTTACGCACGTACATTTTTTTCATGCCGTTATTGTATGTTCTTCTTCTTATTATACGTTTTTCTTTTTCTTCTTTTTCTTCTTCATTATTTTTCTCTTTCGTTATCGTCGTCACCAACACCGCCTCCTCTTCTTCCTCCTTTTTTCATTAGAATTTCTTCTTCTCCTTCCTTTTTCTCCTTCTCCTCTATCATCAGTTATCTCGTTGTTGAAGATAATGAATAATTCAAATTCAGATTGTCAATTGAACCAGAACGAAATTGATTATTGTTTTAAATTATTGTTTTTGTTTGTAAAAATGGTTGTTCATTGTTGATGGTTTGAATTGAAGGAAATATTTGTAAGTTCTGCATTAGAGGAAATATTTTTTTGCATTAGAGGAAATATTTTTTTGTATTTGCAGCAAATTTGGATGTAACATGAAGATATTTGGGTATAACACGAAAATATTTGAGTGCATTATTTAAGAATTTTCGGTGTATGTCTGCTAATAAGTTCTGCATAATTCAAAACTCTTCTTCTCCCTCTTCCTCATCTTCTGGCGCTTCTTCTTCTTTTTTTTCTTAACATTATCATCATCTTCTTTTTTTTCCTTATTTATCTTTTTTTTCTTGTTTTATCTTCTCAAGTTTCTTCTTGTTTTACTCTTTTAACAAGCTAAGAATAAAAACAAAAAAATCAAACAAAGAAGAAGAAACACATAATGGTAGAAAATTACTTGGAAGAGGATGAACTTACATTCATTCAACTAAAAGAAAGAAAGAAATAAGGGAAAAAAAAAGAAAAAGAAAAAATGTAGTAATAGAGGAAACGTTTTTTTGTATTTGCAACAAATTTGGGTATAACACGAAGATATTTGAGTGTATTGCTTAAGAATTTTCGGTGTATGTGTGTTGATAAGTTCTGCATAATTCAAAACTCTTTCTCTTCTTCCTCCTCATCTTCTGCTGCTGCTTCTTTTTTTTTAATCATCATCACCATCTTTTTTTTTTCTTATTCATCTTTTTCTTTTTGTTTTACCTTTTCAAGTTTCTTCTTATTTTACTCTCTTAACAAGAATAAAACCAAAAAATTCAAACAAAGAAGAAGAAGAAATACATAATGCTGTAAAATTACTTAGAAGATGATGAACTTACATTCATTCAACTAAAAAAAAGAAAGAAATAAGAAGAAGAAGAAGAAGAAAAAAATACAGCATTAGAGAAAATATTTTTTTGTATTTGCAGCAAATTTGGGTATAACACGAAGATATTTGGGTATAACATGAAGATATTTGAGTGTATTGTTTAAGAATTTTCGATGTATATGTGCTGATAAGTTATGCATAATTCAAAATTCTTCTTCTTCTTTCTCCTCGATCGTTCTACTGTTTCTTCTTTTTTATGTTCTTATTTCATATTCTCATCATTTTTTTGGGAGAAAAAAATCAAAGAAAAAAATACATAATGTTACAAAATCAATAGAAAGAAGAGGAGAAAAAAATGCAGCAATAACAATAATAATAAAAAGAATAATGATGAAGATGAAGTATGCGGAAAAAAAAAAAGAAACGCAAAAAAAAAGAAAAAAATAAAAAAAAGAGAAAGAACGCAAAATACAAAAAAAAAAAAATGTAATTTTCACGTGCGCTTATGAAAATATATTTCGTTAAATTTGATTTATATGCTAAAAAGACTTGTATATATAATACTCTTATTAAAATGAGCATGTTACAGTTTCATGCACTAGGAATGACAAAGCGTTTGCGTCCCATCCATGACCACCCTACCACAAACTTATTAAGAAGATTTGATGGCTTAGCGAAACGGAAGACATACTCATTAAGAAGATTTGATGGCTTAACCATACTAGGGGTGGCAACGGGGCGGGTAGGGGCGGGTTTTTGCTCTACCCAATTTCGCCCCGCCCTACAAGAAACCCGCATGAAACCCGCCCCGCCCTACCCGCGGGTAGTAAAATGTAAAACCCTAACCCGCCCCACCCCTACCCACCCCTATAATTATTAAATCCAACAAATAAAATAAAATTTTAAAAATTATATAACCACCATTTACATACATAACATAAATTAAAGTAAAAATTTATATATGATATAATATTATTAATCATTTTACTAATTATTTTATATATGTAACATATATTATATATTAAAAATATATATATTTATATATATATTATATATACCGGGGCGGGTAGGGGTGGGTTTAACCTAAACCCGACCCTGCCCCGCCTCGCTCCGTCCAAGAACCCGCCCCGTTAAAACCCGCCCCGGTGCGGGGGCGAGTAATTACCCACCCCAAGCGGGTAGGGGCGGAGTGGATACCCGCTGGTTCGGATAGTGTTGCCACCCCTAAACCATACGAAGAAATCAAGTTGAATTATTATACCCCGAATTATTATACCCCGTACTTCATGAGTTTATTTAAATAAGGGTTGGAGGTTGAAATTTAAATTATATTTTATATATATAATAATTTAATAATCAATAATATATATTTAAATAAAATTTATTAATCAACAATAAATTTTTAGATAAAAATCAAATTCACAACAACTTAATCTTTAAATTTAATATATCAAATTAAAGATTACCGTTGTCTAGATTATTATTCGTTGTCATCCTTTCAATATATATACAATATTCATTTTTTATACAATAAAAAAAATAAAAAAAAAGTATATGAAAAAAAATAGATTTATCATTAAATATTTTTTATTAAGTAAAGAATAAAACATTTCTTGTGAATTAACAAATTTTAATTCTCAATTTATTAAATTTTATATTAGTAACTTTAAATTTAAAATTTATAAATTAAAGTTTAAAATTTAGAGTCTAAAATTACGGATCTAAGATTTAGATTTTAAAATTCAAAAAGTACTGTATTTTTTTTTTTAAATGTACTAATATTTGTCCAAAATGTGATGGAAATACTAAAAAAAACTAAAATTAAAATGACTATTCGACATTGTTTTAAGTATTTTCAAAATTTCATAACCACTATAATAGGGGTGTTCAGATTCAAATTCGTAAAAAAAAATAATCGTAAAACTGCGCTGATTCAAATCGAAAATTGAAATAAACCGATCAATTTTAGATGTTTTTTGGATTTTAGATCGGTTTTGTTATAGTTTGGTTCGGTTTATGGTTTTATTCTGGACAACCAAACCGAATTTAATAGAAGCGCATATTATGTATATAATAATAATAATATAAATAATAAATATAATAATATATAATAAGACCCTTAGCACTTAGCAACGCCGCACACACACCCCAGTCCCCACAAACACAAACCCTAACCTAAAAAAAACCTTCTCTCGTATTCCTATCTCACTCACTCATTCTCATTGTCACATGCCGTCCGCCGCATCCTTTTCGAAAATAATCCTAATCTAACTTGAATTCTATTGAATCTTGGAAAACCTATATTATTAGAATTATAGCTTGAAACCAGTTTCTCACAAATCCTTAATTATCTGGGTTTAATATGGTACGTGACATATAACTACATCATTCTTGGATTTTTAGGATTTGTGTGGATTATAAATCAGAATTTGAACTTAGTCCTCTAATACAATCAAGAAATTGACGGTTGGTTGGATTAGAGGAGATTGAATTGCCTAGGAATAGGAATTCAATCACCTAGGGCTTGCCACGAATTATTTCTTTGCATAATCAAGGCAGTTGACTTTAAATGTTAATACGAAAATTTAAATATCTCTGACACCTTAACTATCTTTATTATATTATTTTCTTTACTAATTTTAGTTTTCTTTTATTTATGTCCTTGTTTCATGTTATTTACTATTGAAACCCTAAATTTTGATTTTGACTAGAATAATCAATTGATCACTGTTTGCTTAATCCGTTAATTCTCATGGAATCGACACTCACTCACCTGGGTTTATTAATTGGTACGACCCAGTGCACTTGCCGATAAGTTGTGGTTTAAAAATCCGCACCATATACTCTGATTATGTTAAAGAAGCTCCAACTATAGTTAGAGTATCAGTAGTTTTCTTAATCTTGAGAAGATATACAACATCTGATCTGTCTTTCTTGGTGGTTTTCAATTGAAGGTTTAATTGGAAGATCCTCACTTTTCTCTAAGAAACAAAATAAGTATGAACTCTTGACCATATTTCATAAGTAAAGTAACAACCGATCACACAGTGCTTGAAAGAACAATCCATGGAGGCAAACAACTAGGAAATAAAATTATAATCATCTGTACACAATTGCTTGTAAGTCTATGATTCTAGTTTTCTTGCTTCATCATCAGTGGAATCATATTGCGTTGTAATTTTGTCCTTGTCCAAATGATTTTGTAGTTCTTGTCCAGAAATAGTGAGTACAACAAGATGTCTCCACGTCAAGAAATTATCAACAATGAGTTTCTCAAGTATAGATGATGAGCAAAAACTAGAGCTTACGGATACTGATAAGTGCACCAGATCGTGCAAGTAATAACATGGTGAGTGAATATCATTCCCACGAGGATTAAAGAATTGAGCAAGCAAATATCGAGTCAAATTTCTAATTACATTGAATGAACTTGGATTGATGATGGGATGTATCTTGTTGAAACTTTAGAATGCTTGAATGGTTGAATGCTAAGGAGATAGTGAACGTGAAATTGATTGGGAAAAAAAGAACAGTAAGTGAGAGTATTAAGGGTATCGGAGATGTTTATTTCCCAGTCGGATTAACCTTGTTTATCTATTTTAATGCATGCAAATACCTTTTCACGACAAATAATAAATAACTGAATCTTCTCAGTTTATCTTCAATTAATCAATCGCTAATTATTTCTTGGTCAACTGATTAATTGAAGAGGTTTAGCACAAATCTTATTTAGTGTCAAATAAAATTCAATAGTTCTGAGGTCAAATTATATGTCATGTATCTAAGCTAGTCCTAAACAATTGAAAATTATAAGAAAAGCAATGTCGCACACTTTTTAAACCATTATTCGTAGTTAATATTAAAAAGTCATGAGAAAGAGCTTTCAAGCTGTAATTCTGATATTAAATTTTCTAAAGTAATAAACAGAATTCAAAATAGAATTAGCATATTTTTTAATACTACTACTTCTTTAAAGAATGAAGAACGAAAATCCAATCTTAAAAATAGATTAATGCAATACTTCAAAATAAAATAAAACTTAGATTAATAATACATAGAAACATAAACAAAGTTCCTAACCCCTTAACAGAGGAGTTAGTGACTCATGGAGAGGAATAAAAGATGAAAGGATATGGCTAGGGTTTTCCAAGGATCTGAAGACCCTAGATGCCACTCTTGTGAACCATGTTCACTTATTTATATCCTAGGTTTACCTAAAATTCAAATTCAAAACTAAATCTTATCTTAACATTTAAGAAGAATAAGATAATTAATAACAATAATTCAAATTCTAACTAAACTAAATCAAATCAAATCCTAACTTAACAGAATCTTCGTTAATCTTAACCAAAATTATATCTCTGACAGAGTGGGCTTCAATTGGCATGGAACCTGGGCTCTTGGGTGTGGCACACCAATCTTGATTTGGGATTAGGGCGTTGCATGTCTAGGTTTGGCAAGGCATGCCAAGTTGGTGCGCCTCCGCATGACACGCCTTGGAGTGGCCTTACACGCCACCCCCTTCAATCTTTAGGGGCGTTACATGCCCCTATATGGCGTTACACGCTAGCTTAAAGTGTCTTTGAAGGTGTGGCACGCTGGGCTTGGAAATAACATGCCAACTTGGGAGCCTCCAGGGGGTCGAAGGTGTTACACGCCCTTGTTAGAAGTGATACGCCATCTCTCTCTCTCTCTCTCTCTCTCTCTCTCTCTGGCGTTACATACCAATTAGTGGTGTTACACGCCACCTCCCTCTCTGGCCGAAGGCATTGCACGCCTACTTGGATGGCATGGCACGCCATCTCTCTTCCTCCTTCATGGCGTTGCACGCGAGTTTGTAATGTGGCACACTAGCTTCGTCTTGGCTAGGGGGCCTGTCCTTTGCTTAAATGTGCTTCTTTTGCTGTTTGGATTTCTTCTCTTTACCTGCATTTTTTTAAAGTACTTAAAAAACATATTGGTAGCAAATAGTATTTCAGATCAATTAGTTTAAATGGAAGAAGCTATAATTAACTCTATGAAAATATGAAAATAATAAAAAAAACTACTAAAGATGCGAACGCATCAATAGACACTACGAGAAGCTTGTTCAAAAGCATTAATATGGTGTGTAAGGTTTGCACCATTGTTGGTGTTCTATCAAAAGTCATTGAAGAATTCATGCTATCAGCCACTAATACAATGTAAAATTATAAAAGAGATGGAACTGAGATATTGATAAGAAGAAAAGAGAATAATATAGTGTGTTATGAATTGGATTCAGATATGTGCATGGAGGAAAAATCGAGTATAGTACTGGAGATATATAGGAACTCTATAAAAACTTGTGTAGCCAAGATCTTTGGCTTCACCTTAGTTTTGGATAATTTGAGAAACATACATGGCTAGACGAGGAGGTTACGTTCGATCAGAGAACATTGACAGGCTGAATGCAACTTGGCATGTGGACGGAGCACTATATTTTGAGGTAAGTTTGTATGTCTATTATTTTTAATATTTAATTAGTTAATATATTTTGATTTATTTAGTTCTTAGTTGATACCACCTTAAATGTAAATTAGATGTTTAGTGTTTACTTGGATGAGACTTGTTAGAAGAGTAGAATATTAGATTTGAATAGCTATATACGAAATAATTTTTATTTGTCGTGTTAGTTTATTATGAATAATTACGTTTTTTATTTGTTATTCTTAATTAAATAATATATTCTCTTATGCATTAAATTAGGTAATGAATCATGCTTAAATTTATTTATATTATATTATTGAGTAAATAAATATTATTTATATGCATTAAATTATTTAATGAGTCATGCTTAAATTTAATTAAGTTATGTTTGTAATTATTTTATTGTAAAACAACATTAAACGCAATAGGTAATACTCTTCAGATTACACATTTTCATAAATATTATATTTAAATAATTTAAATAAAAAGTCCTTAATTTTAGTATAGTTTAATTATTTTTTGAGAAAAGAAAAAAATAGGTCACTAATATTTTGTTGCGCGAACATTTAGGTCCCAAAGAATTCAAAAATATATTTAAGTCCCTGATCTCCTCAAAATCAGGAGACCTAGATCCCTCTATCCATTTTTCTCTCTAACACGTAATAATGATGTAGGCTGACGTGGACGTAAGGATAGCCACATGTCCATAACATTGCAGATGTGAAAAGAGACAAAAACTATAAAGGCATATAGCTCCCCCACCCTTTCTTCGACCTCATCTGAGACACAGAACTACCTTCTTCTTCCTCTTAAAACCTCCATGAATAACAAAACAAAAGAAAAAAAAAACCTTATTCTTATTGTTCTTTGTTGAGTTTGAAGAAACAATAACAATAATTTGATGATGATCAAATATTATAACATTGAGCCAAAAGTCCAAAGTGGTGTGAATAATTTGTTTGACTAGTGTGCATGTAAAATTCAAAAGAAAGAGCAATAGGCAAGGCCCAATGATGGTCTAGGTCCATGATCATAACATTTAGCTTATTCACTCACTAATGGCCCAAGAAATGGTTTCTAATCACCAACCTAGAGGGAAAGAAGCAACTCATTTTTCTCTGAACCAAAGCCAAAGTGACCAAACTCATTCTGTTTCTTCTCTCTTCTCTAATACATGTGAAGTAGCTCCAAAAAAAAGCAAGAAAAAGAAAGTTATATTAGGGTTCAATTCAAGAAGAAAAGTAGATTACCAAAATCAAGCAATAAAAGGAAAGAAGAAGAAAGTCAGAGGCTAGGGCAAAAAAGCAAAGATCAAATCCAAAGGTGAATAAGACAATTATTTCCTTCACTGTGCTTCATTAGTAGCCTGTTGAAGATGCTTTCCTTCCACACTCATTGAATGGAAAACTTAAAGATAATGGAGGTTATGAATCTCTACTACAAATTAAGAGTCAAGAACATAACCTGGAATCAAAGTATTGATGAATGGCTCAGATCCTTAAAGAAATTTGAAAAAGAAAGAAAGAGAAGTAGCTAGGTAAGGTTGCATATTTACTTTAATCAGTGCTACTGTTCCATCTGTTCTCTGTGCTGCTGCTGTATTTGGGAAAAAAAAAGTCAAAGATGTTCAAGCCAAGTTCAAGTTTTGGAAGCTTTTCTCCTCTATTAAAGGGATAGATGACCAGAAGTTAAACCAAGGAGTAAGCACACAAGTTTGGGTCTTTATACCTTTCAAGCTAACCCTTCTTCTCCTTCATGAGTTTATATTAAATTTTTTGTTCTTCAATGTTCATCTTTCTTTGTTTAATTTTAATGAAACAAGCATTAAGTGAGGTATCAGTAAAAGCCATTGAGAGAAAACACAAAGAGAGTTCTCAAGAAAAAGCCAAAAAATTATATCAAACTCTTTTGTAGATTTTTCTATTTTGTACACATGATCTTGAGGGGATTCCCTTGTTAAGTTGGGTGAGCACTTAGTGGTTGCAAGTTTAGGGAGTGAACCTAGCCAAATCTAGCTTGGGTAGAAGTTGAGTTTGTCCTAGATAGGATTGGGTTGAGTTCTAGAAAAAATGGTGTTTGTAATCTTGTGAAATATAATGAAAATTCTACCACTATTGTGGGAAAGACTGGATGTAGGTCACATTGCACAAAGTGGCTGAACCAAGATACATGACTATGGAATTTTTTCTTTTTCACTGTTTTTCTATTTTACTTCGATATGAGACTAAATAAAAGTGTATACTTCTTTGTCTATTAATCAAAAGTCACAACTATCCAAGAGCAAATAGTTGCTCTGTTCTTGATCACGTGAAAAAATAAAATAAAATTGTCTCCTAAAATCTCAACTTGACAGTAACTAAGTTTCTATTCCAGTCAGAAGCAAAAGCAAAAGAAGTTCAATATGGAGGTCATACATTCAACTCCCCTTCTCTAGGCCATTTACAAACCTTCGATTGGTATCAGAGCTTGGTCTTAAAAAGATCAAGCTTCACAGCTTAGAGAAAAGATCCAATAGCCAACAACATGGGTTTAAATGTCATGGCTTTCATACTCATTGAAGGTCAATCAAATAATAGACCTCCCTTCTTCAAGTAAAAACTACAACTATTGGGAGAAAAGAATGTGGATATTTGTCCAATTTGTTAACTGCAATATCTAGAAGATCATCATGAATGGTCCACAAGTTCTAACAAAAACAAGTGGAGAAGGAGCTATGTCACCCAAAGAAGAAGTTGAATGGAATGATAAAGACTAGAAAAAGGTGGAGCTGAATGCTAGAGCAACAACATGATGCACTACTCAATTAGTTTTGAAGAGTTCCGAAAGGTATCAAGGTGCAAAACAACAAAAGAGATTTGGGATAAACTCCAAGTCACTCATGACAGCACTGAAGAAGTGAAGAAAATAATAATCGACATGTTGAGAAAAGAATATGAGATGTTTTCTATGAAGGAAAGAGAAACCATCAATGAAATAATTGAGAGATTCTCGATCATCATCAATATCTTGGATGCTATGGGATGACTCACACCAAATAGTGCTAGTGAAAAAAATACTAAAAAGCCTTACCAAAGAGTGGAAAACAAAAGCAACGGTCATTTCTGAGAGTGGAAACTTGAAACAAATGTCATATGATGAGTTGAGAGGAAAATTACTTGCCTATGAAACCATCTACATGAACCGTGATACTAAAAAGAAAGGAGTGGCCTTGAAATCTACTGTTGAGTCATTGGGAGATTATTCTAATGATAGTTTATCAGATAACAAAATTGTATTTTTTGTTAGGAGGTTAAGGAGGCTCATGAGGAATAAAGAAAGGAGCAAAGGTTCAAGTTCAACAGAACACAAGGGAGACCTCAGCAAAATCATTTGTCATCACTGCATAAGGAGATCGGACACTACAAGTATGAATGTCCCAAGTTCAAAAAAGAAGACAAGACAAGGAAGGACAAGAAAAGGGTTCTAAAGGCATCTTGGAAAGACTTGAAAAGTGACTCCGAAGAAGAAGATTCTAAACATGAAGCTTAAGTCTGTTTCATAGCTGATCATGATAAAGCAAAAGAGGTAAATGATTATTTTGTTTTAACTTATGAAGAACTCTATCAAATAATTGATGATTTAACTTGACATGTGAGAAACGTTTTGAATAGATGCTATGAAATTAAAGCTGAAAATGATTATTTAAAAGCTGAGAATGCTTACTTTAAAGAAAGATTAAGTGAGGTGAAAAATTATGTTGATTTACTTGAGGAAAATAAGCGGCTCAAAACTGAAAATGAAAAACTTAAAGGAAAACATTTGGTTGTTGATTTAATGGACTGAATTGATGAAAATGAAAGGTTGCACAAAATGATTAGAGGTCTAAATCAAGACATAGTTAAATTTTCTCAAAGTTCTGGTAACTTAGACAAATTACTAGCTAGTGAAAGACCATTATTTAAAAAAATTGGATTGGGGTATTTTGATAAATATGAAACTATTTTTGTAAAACCAAATATTGAAAATGAAGCCTCAACTTCCAAAAATAAAAGGTTTCAAACCTCACATCATTTTGAAAAATCAGCAAAAATGAATCATTGTCAAACATGTAAGAAACATAGACATTCATCACATCAATGTTAAAGTGTACAAAGTAGTTAGAGATTTTAATACTCTTGGGCAACCAAGATGGTTTAACATCAAAGGATCCAAATTGATTTAGATACCTAAGGTCACCTAAAGTGTTATGTAGATTTTTTTTGTATCCAAGAAAAAGAAGGACATGTGGTACTTGGATAGTGGATCCTCAAGGCATATGACCAAAAAGTCTATGTTCTTCATCAAACTCAACAAGTACGATGGAGGTTTTGTGACTTTCGGTGATGATGGTAAAGAAAAAATAATATCCGTAGGTAAAGTGGGTAAGATTTTTTCTACCTTCATGGATAATGTATTTTTGGTTGAAGGATTAAAGCACAACCTTCTAAGCATTAACCAACTATGTGATTTGGGTTACTTTCAAAAAGTTGAAATGCTTAGTTGTTGATAAAAAAATTTGGTGATATTTTATTTGTTGCAAGAAGATGTAATAATGTGTATGGTCTTACATTGAACTTAAAGAACAAAATGGAACATGCTTTACATCCATGGAATCCAAAAAATGGTTATGGCACAAGCGACTGGGACATAATAACATGTTTCAAATCTCTAAGCTTGTCAAAAAGGAATTAGTTAGAGGTCTTCCTAGAATTCAATTCGACAAAGACATTACTTGTGATGCTTGTCAAATGGGTAAACAAACTAAAAGTTCTTTTAAACCGATGGAAGATGTTTCAACTAAGAGACCATTGGAATTGCTACATATTGATCTTTTTGGTCCTTCAAAACCTAGGAGGTAAACACTATGGCTTAGGTGTGGTTGATGACTACACTAGATTCGAATGGGTTCTATTCTTAGCTCACAAGAATGATGCCTTTTCAACCTTCAATGTTTTGTGCAAAAAAAAAATTAAAATGAAAAAGATTTGAAAATTTCTTCTATTAGAAGTGACCATGGAAAAGAATTTGAAAACCAAGATTATAAATTATTTTGTGATGAATTAGGTATATCACACAATATCTCTCATCCTAGAACACCTCAATAAAATGATGTTGTAGAAAGGAGAAATAAAAGTCTTCAAAAAATGGCTAGGACTTTGCTTTGTGAAAGTGATATACCCAATTTTTTATAAACTGAAACTGTGAATACAGCTTGTTATATATTGAATCAAACCATCATTTGACAGTTTTTAAAGAAAACCCTTATAAGCTATAGAAAGGAACTCCTCCTAATCTTAACTACTTTCATGTCTTTGGAAGTAAATGCTTTGTTTTAAATATAAAAGGCAATCATTGAAAATTCTATCCAAAGTCATATGAATGTACTTTTGTAGGATACTCAACCACCAGCAAAGCTTATAGAGTATACCTCAATGAACATAGAACCATTGAAGAGACCATACATGTTACATTCTGTGAGTCTAACTCAATTTCAAGTGTTGTAGAAGATAATGATGTATGAAATAAAATTGAACAGAACCTAAGTAGAACCCATTTTCAAGACAAATCAAAATCCTTGCAAGAAGTCTCTGATTCTAATTCTGCAGACCAAAATACAAGAGACAAATCTATTTTGTCTCTTACCCTAGCAGAAGATTTTATAAGTCTCAACAATCTTAAACTAAATCATACAGGATCTACTCTTGCATCACTCAAACCCAGAGAATAGAAGTTCTTGAAAAACTATCCACAAGAATTTATAACTAGAGATCCATCACAAGGAGTCACCATAAGATCTTCAAATAGAAGGAGAATGGAACAAAATGACCTTGCCCTCATTTCTCAAATCAAACCACAAGATGTGGAGGAACCCTTAAAGATTCATCATGGGTCAAAGATATGGTAATTAATTCAATTTGAAAAAAATGAAATTTGGACATTGGTGCCAAGTTCCAATAGAAAAAGGGTGATGGGAACTAAGTGGATCTTTTGGAACATGTTGGGTGAAGATGGTAGCATTGCAAAAAACAAAGCAAGTCTAGTGGCTCAATGGTATGATCAAGAAAAAAGAATTGACTTCGATGAGTTGTTTGCTCCGGTTGCAAGAATAGAAGCAATAAGATTGTTACATGCTTATGCCACTAACAAAAGGTTCAAACATTTTCAAATGAATGTCAAATGTTCTTTTTTAAATGGTATTATTGATAGAGAGGTATATGTAGCGCAACCTCCCGGTTTTGAAAACAAAATTTTTCAAACCATATTTTTAAACTTTCAAAAGTACTTTATGGCTTGAGACAAGCTCTTAGAGCTTAGTATGAGAGACTTAGCTCATTCTTATTGAAAAATAGTTTTGAAAAAGGTACCACGGATACAACTCTTTTTATCAAAGAATCTAATGATTATTTCATTCTAATTCAAGTTTATGTGGATGATATTGTGTTTGGATCGGCTAATAAAGCCTTGTGTGTTGATTTTGGAAATTTAATGACTAGTTTGTTTGATATGAGTATGATGGAAGAATTCACATTCTTCCTTGGACTCCAAATTAAATAAACTCCTAGTGATATTTTTGTTCACCAAGGTAAATATGCCAAAAAGTTGGTTAAGAAATTTGGTTTAAAAAATTCCAAACCAATGATCAAACCAATGCATCCAAGCTTTGAACTTGAAAAAGATGAAAATGTCAAAGATGTGGATGGAACAAGGTATAATCGGATCTCTTATGTATCTCACATCCTCTAGACTGGACATTGTTCAAAGTGTTAGTGTTTGCTCTAGATTCCAATCAGACCCAAAAGAATTTCATCCTTCAACTATCAAAAGAATCATTAGATATATAAATAGCACTTCTGATTTTGGTCTTTGGTATTCTAAATCTAATGAGTTTTGTATAGTGGGTTATTGCGATGCAAATTTTGCTAGTGATCGAGTTGATCGATGGAGCACTTCAGGGATTTGTTGCTTTCTTGGACAATCACTCACTGTGTGGTCTAGCAAAAAGCAAGCCACTGTAGCCTTGGCTACAATTGAGGCTGAATACATAGCCGCATCCTCTTGTTCACAATTATTGTGGCTAAAAACCCAACTTGTAGATTACAAATTGGAAGTCAATAGTATTCCCTTGATGTATGATAACAGGAATGCAATAAACATTTCGAAAAACTCTGTTCTGCACTCTAGAACCAAGCATATTGAAGTGAGATTTTACTCCATTAGAGACATGTGTAAAATAGAACCATTGATATTCAATTTGTAAAATCTGATTATCAACTTGCTGATATATTTACAAAACCACTGTCTGAAGACAGATTTTGCAAGTTGAGAACCGCCTTAGGTATTGTTTATGGTGAATTCCTGAAATAATTTGATGATGAAGCTCTCTGTTTGTTTTTGTCTCTTAGGTCAATAGGAGATAAAATTAGATAGATGATGAATCGCTCTATGATTTCTTGACCAAAGGTTGAGTGGTATTTTTTTATTAATGTGGGTCAAGGCTAAACTCTTTTTTTTTTTTGTGGCTCCTTGTGTTTCCTAAAACCATCATTGGGCCTAAAAGGAGAATTTATATTCAATGATATGGGCCTCATTGGATTCTTGATCATAAATTTAAAATAATTATTTTTGGAATTTTTCACCAAGTCAAATCAAGCACAGATTTACGAAGATTTTTTTTACTAGTCTTTTCAACTACATGCTTGCATATTTTGAAATTTTTTTTGAAACACCTTTTCAAATAATTTTAAATATCATGTTGTGCTTTCAAAAATCAAGCATTTATAACAGTTTCTCTTTGTCAACCTCTCGTCTTCTCTTCCAACTTCGATCATTCTCATAACTGCATTCATTAAGCATTCATAAAGATGAGAAAGAAAGTGGCTATAAGAAGAGGCTCTGGTGTCTACTATGCTCCTAGAAACCCTCTACCTAAAGGTCAAGCTCACACCCACATCCACATACACTCTCATTCCTCTTCACATTCCTCTTTAGTTTTGAAAACAATGGCAAGGACAAAAATAACCTCTCTGTGTCCATCAGTGGCACTACCAGAGGTTGGGACATCTAGGGCTAACGCCACAAGAGAAAAAAAACCCATGACCAAGGAAGAATCTCCCTTGTCTCCTCCTCTATGTTCTTCATCTCGTGTTCAAGGACGCTTTGAACCTTCGAGTCGAACAACCAAAGGTAACCGAAACCCCTTTCTTAACTCTGTGAAAGAAACTGAAAACCCTTATCCTGTTGGATTCAAATATCATTTTAGTAACCTTTCACACTCTCATTTTGATCCTCTTCGAATCTCCTTAAGCATGAATTTTAAATTTCATAGAGCTATATTTTCTAACCATCTCTTTGCTGATATAAAAGTCTAGCTAAAAAGGGGATAAAATTTGTCGATAACATCATTTATTTATACTGGGAAAATCTATTTAATATTCGAAAACATGTTTACCCTGATTTAGTTTAGAATTTTATGCCAATATGTACTACTATGAAGAAACAGTTCACTCTTATGTTAAGGACTATGAAATTCTTTTGAACAAAGAGTCCATTAGTGAAGCCCAAGAATACTATGATGTTAGTGTCAATGCTTACATCACTGGTAAGTGGGATAATGATCTGAGAATTTTACACAAGGATATTTTGGCCAACATATGTAAAAACATTTCACTCATGGATGGGGTCAACCTTAACCACTAAGCTTTAGGTCCTAGTAAAGCCCAGTTGCACCGTATCATTACCCATATTCTCTTGCCACAAAGAAATTCCTATCAAAGGGTTACTCTTTGCGTCACCTTGGTTTCTCTATGCCATTATCAACAAAATAGAAATTTTATTTGCATATCTGATGATGCGTCATATGTATGACTGAATCCGAAGTGATAAAAATATTTCATTACTATATGGCATGTTTTTTACTTGTTTCTTTGAGTACCTTGGTGTTGATATGAATAATGAGACCCAAGAGTTTCATCTCTTAAAGGCGCTGGTGTAGTCAAACAAACTAAGAGAGAAGGGACAAAGGCTGCTAAAGACACAGTTATGGAAGAAGAAGAAGATGAAAGTATCCATCTTCCATTCGTTGTTGGTACATCATCATCCAACAAATTTTTGGTCAATGGCATTGTGAAAGATGTTTTCAAAGAGTTTGTAAATCTAACCAAACATATGATCAACTCAAGCCAACAAGCTAGGAAACTAGCCATTCAAAATGAGAATTCTTTGAGAAAATCACAAAGCCGAGTTGAAGTAATTTTAAAGTACATTGAATCCTTGAAAGATGATCAAATGTTGTCTAATCAAGAAGAAATCTTAGGAACCGAGGATGAGGATCTGATGTCTAACTCTTTGTCTCTGCTTCCAATTATGAAACAATTTTTTGTTGTTGTTTAAGCTCTAATCTTTGAATACTTTTTAATGGATGACTTTAATAGTGACTTGTAGACTACTTTTTACTCCGAACTAATATATTCTCTTGAAACCTAACAAACCTTTGTGCAGGTAATACAACCTCTCCTTGATAATAAAAAGGGGTGAGGGGATAAAATAAATGAATTGTTGATGTTTGTTGGTGCTGCTGTCTTACAATGAATTGTTGAAAATGCTTTTAGTAGCTCAGCAAGGAATTATTGGTGCTGATTGACTGGTGCTGCTATTAGACCTGTTCAAAATTGTTTAATTGCTTTCAGCTCTGATTGTTCAAATTGATTTATGGCCATTTGTTGAAGATTGATAGCCTATATAAAATTTTCTGAAAAATGATTTATCAGGCTGGTCCATTTGATTTGATTAATACATAACATTGGTTGTAAAGTTATCTTGAATGTATGGCACTATTTCTGAGTATACTTTTCTGCATAGAAACTGACGCTTAAATGATTATCACAGGTTGAGAAAATGCTCACATTCAGGGGGAGCCAACAAAATAAAAGAAATAGGGAGTTCAACTTTAAGATTGAATCATCAAAGGGAAGTTCATTAAACTCTTCTCATTTCTTTACAATTCATTTTATAATGTTTGTCATCAATGAGGAGATTGTTGAGTTGAAGAAACAATAACAATAACTTGATGATGATCAAATATTATAACATTGGGCCAAAAGGCCAAAGTGTGTGAATAATTTGTTTGGCTAGTGTGCAGGTAAAATCCAAAAGAAAGAGCAATAGGCAAGGCCCAATAATGGTCCAGGCCCATGATCACTACAAGAAATACGTTGAGTACTGTCGGATTTAGCATCGGCTTTATCCATAGATTTAGTGATGGTTTTGTTATGGGATTTGTCATGCCAAATAATTACCGGCGGATAGCCTCTTCCAAATGTAACGTCAGATTTACCGTTGAAAAAATCCGACGGTGGACACTTTTAATGGAACGCTGCATTTGGGTGATCCACACCACGTAATCGTCGAAGATATTCGCTGGTAAATCCGATGGAAACCGTGCCTTAACTTCAAACCGCAAACCTTCTCCTCCTTCATTTCGAATTTTCTTTCTCTCTCTAACTTCTCACCTTCCTCTCTCTCTCTCTCTCTCTCTCTCTCTAACATCTCACCCTCCCACTTTCTCTCTCTTACCTTTTCATCTCTCCTCTTCGTCAACCTCCTCCACCGCTACTGCTGTAAATGCCCCCGCCACTGCCGCAAACGCCCCTGTCGCTAATGACACGTCATCTTAAGGGATTTTTAGGGTTACTTTTCATCTACTTTATTAGGTTTTAATCAAAGTTATTATGTTTTCTAAGAGAATTTAATAATTAATCAAATATTTAGAGTTGGGATAGTATTTTGTAGTTTTTAGGAGTTTTTTGCTAAAAAAAAGAGCAAAAATCAAGCTTTTTTCATAGAAAAACATAAAGACAGAAAAAGCGTGGCCTAAAAAATAGAAGAATGCCCTAAGGAAATGAAACCACACACGCTTAGTGGAGAAGGAAGCACGCCTGGTGGACCCCCTCCAACACTCCAGCACGCCCAGCGGAACACATCCACGCCCGGCGGACCTGCTCCACGCCTGACGGCCTCCCCCTGCAGTTCCAGCATGTCCGACGGCTCCCACTGCATGCCCGACGGACCCCTCTTTCCCTGGAAGTTTGATTTTGGGTTTGTGCTCAAATTTTTTTCTAATACAAGCCCAACTTAAAGCTAATTACAACTCTCAAGAAGCAACAATTAATGCCCAAGCCTAATTATCCACATCATTAGAAGTCTTAATCACATACAAAGCATTGAAGACTCTAGAAGATTAGTTATTAATTCTTTCTAAAAATATAAGAGATTTGGTTGTTAGGATTTGATTTGAATTATTATTTTAAATTTAAAATTGAAGTCATTAAGTAGTTATCTTATCTTTCTCTCCAAGAGATAAGATTAGGATAGTTTGAATTTGAATTCTGGAATTTAGGATATTGATGAGCGGATAATTTATTCCCTTTTTGGCATCGTTTTTAGGTAGCTTTTAGTATATTTTAGTTTACTTTTTATTATATTTTTATTAGTTTTTATTCAAAAATCACATTTCTGGGCTTTACTATGAGTTTGTGTGTTTTTCTGTAATTTCAGGTATTTTCTGGCTGAAATTGAGGGACCTGAGCAAAAATCTGATTCAGAGACTGAGAAAGGACTGCAGACGCTGTTGGATTCTGACCCTCTTACACTCGAAATGGATTTATTGGAGCTACAGAAACCCAATTGGCGTGCTCTCAATTGCGTTGGAAAGTAGACATCTTGGACTTTCCAGAAATATATAATAGTTTATACTTTGCCCGTGATTTGATGGCTCAAACTGGCGTTAAAAGTGCCAGCCAAAAACATTTTGGCGTAAAACGCCAGAACTTGCATAATTTTTGTCGTTAAACGCCCATTTTGGCACACAGGGTGGCGTTTAACTCCAATATGAGGCATATGCACGTGGAAGCTTGAAAGCTCAGCCCAAACACTCACCAAGTGGGCCCCAGAAGTGGAATTCTGCACTATCTACACCTAGTTACTCATTTTCTGTAACCCTAAGTTACTAGTTTAGTATAAAAACTACTTTTAGAGATTCATTTAGCACCAGATGAAATTTTACACTTCATATTGTATTTCATACGGCATGAGTCTCTAAACCCCATAGGTGGGGGTGAGGAGCTCTGCTGTGTTTCAATGAATTAATGCAATTACTACTGTTTTCTATTCAATCACGCTTGATTCTATTCTAAGATACTCACTCGTATTTCAATCTAGAGAATGATATGATCCGTGACACTCATCATTATTCTCAATTCTATGAACGTATGCCTGACAACCACATCTGTTCTATCTGAGCTCAACGTAGTCATTGGGCGACAACTTGAGTGCGTATCTCTTGGATCTCTAATCCACGGACCGAGTTTGGAGGTTAGAACCTTTGTGGTAGAGGCTAGAATCAATTGGCAGCATTCCTAGGATCCGAAAAGTCTAAACCTTATCTGTGGTATTCCGAGTAGGATCTGGGAAGGGGTGACTGTGACGAGCTTCAAACCTGCGAATGTTGGGCGCAGTGACAGTGTGCAAAAGGACAAGGGTCCTTAAAAATTTTTAAAATTTGTTCTTAGTGTTCATCTTGATCTTCAAAGTGTTCTTGGTGTTCATCTTGACATTCAAAGTTTTCTTGTTTGTTTTCTTTGTTTTGATCTAAAAATTTTAAGTTTGGTGTCATTTTATTGTTTTTCTCTTCCCTCATTAAATTCAAAAATATCTTTTCTCTTTATTTTAATTGAATTTTCGAAATTTTCCTTTAAAAATTCAGATTTTTATTTTAAAATTTTTATCTTATCTTAGTTTTAAATTTCAAAATTCAAATCTTTTTAAAAAAAATCATATCTTTTTCAAAATCTTATCTTATCTTATTTCAATTTCAAATTTCAAATTTCAATCAAATTCCAAAAATTCAAAATTTAATTTTCAAATTTAAAAATCAAATCTTTTCAAAATTTAAATCTTTTTCAAATCTTTATCTTATATTGTTGACTTTTTCAAAATTCAAAATTCAAAATTCAAAATTCAAATTTCAAATTTCAAAATTCAAAATTCAAAATTTAATTTTCAAATTTAAAATTTAAATTTCAAAACTTTTTAATTTAAATTCCTTATCTTCTCTTACCTAACTTATCTTATCTTTTCTAATCTCAAATCTTTTTAAATATTTTTCAAAATCTTTTTCTTTTTTTTATCTATCATTTTCGAATTACTTGTTCTATTTTATTATTTTAATTGAAAAATTTTAAGTTTGGTGTTTCCTTGTTAAGAAAGTTTCAATCTTTAAAATTTAATATCATATCTTTTTCAAATCTTTTCTTTTGTTTACTTTCTTACAAGTATCTTTAATTTTAAGACATATCTTTTCAAAACTCCCTAACTACTTTCTCTCTCTTCAATTTTCGAAAATCATATCCAAAATTTTTCAAATCTTTTTAATTAATTAGCCATTTTAGTATTCAAATTTTTTTTTATTTTTTATTTATTTTACTTTTTCTTTTAGTTTTCGAAACTTATATTTTATTTTCCAATTATTTTATTTTATTTCTCTCTTTTAATTCGGTTTATCTTTAATGAAATAAAATAAAAACAAAAATATATTTTATTTGCAATCCACATCATCTCCCTTTCTCCATCATGGACCTAAGTGGAAATGAACAGTTCAGAAGGACTCTGGGGTCATATGCTAACCTCACTACTGCTGCATATGGGAGTAGTATCTATATACCCCCCCCATTAGAGCCAGCAGTTTTGAGCTAAACCCTTAGCTCATTATCTTGGTGCAGCAAAATTGCCAGTATTCCAAGAACCTACTGTGTTTCTGGCACAGTTCTTATAAATTGCTGACATAGTACGTGATAAAGAAGTAGATTAGGATGTCTACAAATTATTACTGTTTCTATTTGCTGTAAAAGATCAAGCTAAGAGGTGGTTAAATAACCAACCCACAGCAAGCATAAGAACATGGAAACAGTTATCAGACAAATTCATGAATCAATATTTCCCTCCAAAAAGGATGACACAGCTAAGGCTGGACATCCAAGGCTTTAAACAAGAGGATAATGAATCTCTTTATAATGCCTGGGAGAGGTACAAAGGGATGCTAAGGAAATGCCCCTCTGAAATATTTTCAGAGTGGATGCAGTTAGACATCTTCTACTACGGGCTTACAAAAAAGGCCCAGGTATCTCTAGATCACTCAGCTGGTGGATCTATACACATGGGAAAGACAATTGAAGAGGCTCAAGAACTCATTGATACAGTTGCTAGAAATCAGCATCTGTACTTAAGCAGTGAGTCCTCCCTGAAAGAAGAGGCTAAAGCAGTATCCACTAAACTTAGTCCTCAAGAACAAATTATTAAACTCAATCAGAAATTACTTATTATAACAAAACAGTTAGCAAAATTTAAAGAGATGCTCCAAGACACTAAAAATGCTAACAAGAATATGGAAGCACAATTGAATCAGACAAGATAGCAGCTATCTAAACAGATAACAGAAGAATGCCAAGCTGTTCAATTAAGGAGTGGGAAGACATTGAATGTATCAACTCAAGGCAGCATAAAACCAAGAAAGGAACAACTGACAGAGGATAACCAAACCACTGCCCAAAATCCCTCTGAGGACAGCAAGAGCCCAGAGAGGAATGATTCTGGCGTTCAAACGCCAGAAAAGGGTGGACAGTTGGTGTTAAACGCCCAAGGGATGGCCAATTCTGGCGTCCAAATGCCAGAAAAGGGTGGAAATCTGGCGTTAAATGCCAAGGCAGCCCCCAATTCTGCCGTTCAAATGCCAATAAGGGATCAGACACCTACAAGTACTGATAACAACCCCCTTAAGCAGGCTTCTCCAACCACTTCTGTAGGAAGTAAACCTGCAGCAACTAAGGTTGAAGAATATAAAGCCAAGATGCCTTATCCTCAGAAACTCCGCCAAGCGAAACAGGATAAACAATTTGCCCGCTTTGCAGACTATCTCAGGACTCTTGAAATAAAGATTCCGTTTGCAGAGGCACTTGAGCAAATACCCTCTTATGCTAAGTTCATGAAAGAGATCTTAAGTCATAAGAAGGATTGGAGAGAAACTGAAAAAATTTTTCTCACTGAAGAATGCAGTGCAGTCATTCTGAAAAGCTTATCAGAGAAGCTCAAAGATCCCGGAAGCTTTATGATACCATGCACATTAGAGGGTGCTTGTACCAAGACAGCTCTATGTGATCTTGGGGCAAGTATCAACCTAATACCTGCATCCACTATCAAAAAGCTTGGTTTGACTGATGAAGTTAAACCAACCCGGATATGCCTCCAACTTGCTGATGGCTCCATTAAAATCCCATCAGGCATAATTGAGGACATGATTGTCAAGGTTGGGCCATTTGCCTTTCCTACTGACTTTGTAGTGCTGGAAATGGAGGAGCACAAGAGTGCAACTCTCATTCTAGGAAGACCTTTCCTAGCAACTGGACGAACCCTCATTGACGTCCAAAAAGGGGAGATAACCCTGAGAGTCAATGATGATGAGTTTAAGTTGAATGCTGTCAAAGCTATGCAGCATCCAGACACACCAAAAGATTGCCTGAGCGCTGATGTTATTGACTCCTTGGTGAAAGCGGTCAATATGACTGAGAGTCTCGAATTAGAGCTAGAAGACATCTTTAAAGATGTTCAGCTTGATCTGGAGGAACCAGAGAAAACAGAAGAACCTCTGAAAACTCCTCAGGAAGAGGAGAAGCCTCCTAAACCCGAGCTCAAACCACTACCACCATCTCTGAAATATGAATTTCTGGGAAAAAATGACACTTTTCTGGTAATCATAAGCTCTACTTTAGAGCCACAGGAAGAGAAAGTACTAATTTAGGTGCTATGGACACACAAGACAGCTCTTAGGTGGTCCATCAGTGATCTTAAGGGCATTAGCCCAGCTAGATGCATGCACAAGATCCTATTGGAGGATGATGCTAAGCCAGTGGTTCAACCACAGAGGCGGCTGAATCCAGCCATGGAGGAGGTGGTGCTGAAAGAGGTCACTAAGTTACTAGAGGCTGGGATTATTTATCCTATTTCTGATAGCCCCTGGGTAAGCCCTGTCCAAGTTGTCCCCAAGGAGGGAGGCATGACAGTGGTTCATAATGAAAAGAATGAACTGGTTCCTACAAGAACAGTTACAGGGTGACGTATATGTATTGACTACAGAAGGCTCAATACAGCCACCAGGAAGGATCATTTTCCTTTAGCATTCATAGACCAAAGGCTAGAGAGACTAGCAGGTCATGAATACTACTGCTTTTTGGATGGCTATTCAGGTTACAACCAAATTGCAGTAGATCCTCAGGACCAAGAGAAAACAGCATTTACGTGTCCATCTGGAGTATTTTCCTACAGAAAGATGCCATTTGGTTTGTGCAATGCACCTGCAACCTTTTAGAGGTGCATGCTCTCTATATTCTCTGACATGGTAGAAAAATTTCTGGAAGTCTTCATGGATGACTTCTCAGTATTTGGAGACTCATTCAGCTCCTGTCTTGATCATCTAGCACTTGTTCTGAAAAGGTGCCAAGAGACCAACCTGGTTTTAAACTGGGAGAAATGTCACTTCATGGTGACTGAAGGAATTGTCCTTGGGTACAAAATTTTGAACAAGGGAATAGAAGTGGATCAGGCTAAGGAAGAGGTAATTGAAAAATTACCACCACCTGCCAATGTTAAGGGAATCAAAAGGTTTCTGCGGCATGCATGATTCTATAGAAGGTTTATAAAGAATTTTTCAAAAATTACAAAACCTCTGAGCAATCTGCTAGCTGCTGACACGCCATTTGTCTTTGACACGGAGTGTCTGCAGGCGTTTGAAACTCTGAAAGCTAAGCTGGTCACAGCACCAGTTATTTCTGCACCAGACTGGACATTACCATTCGAACTAATGTGTGATGCCAGTGACCATGCCTTTGGTGCAGTATTGGGACAGAGGCATAACAAGCTTCTACACGTCATTTATTATGCTAGCTGTATTTTGAATGACGCACATAAGAATTACACAACCACAGAAAAGGAGTTGCTTGCAATGGTTTATGCCATTGACAAGTTCAGATCTTATTCAGTGGGATCAAAAGTGATTGTGTACACTGACCATGCTGCTCTAAAATATCTCCTCACAAAGCAGGATTCAAAATCCAGACTCATATGATGGGTGCTGCTTCTGCAAGAGTTTGATATAGAAATAAGAGACAGAAAGGGGACAGAGAACCAAGTAGCTGATCACTTGTCCCGAATAGAACCAGTAGCAGGAGCATCCTTCCCTCCTACTGAGATCTCTGAAACCTTTCCGGATGAGCAACTCTTTGCCATTCAGGAAGTACCATGGTTTGCAGACATCGCAAACTATAAAGCTATGAGATTCATACCCAAAGAGAACAGTAAGCAGCAAACAAAAAAAATTATTTCTGATGCAAAGTACTACTTGTGGGATGAACTATATCTCTTTAAGAGGTGTGCAGACGGGATGATCCATAGATGTGTGCCTAGAGAAGAGGCACAGAAGATCCTATGGCATTGCCATGGATCACAGTATGGAGGACATTTCGGAGGTGAGCGAACAGCCACCAAGGTTCTCCAATGTGGCTTCTACTGGCCTACTCTCTATAGAGACTCCCGAGAGTTTGTACGTAACTGTGACAGTTGCCAGAGAGCTGGTAATCTGCCTCATGGTTATGCCATGCCTCAACAAGGGATCTTAGAGACTGAATTGTTTGATGTATGGGGTATTGACTTCATGGAGCCTTTCCCACCATCATACTCAAACACTTATATTCTGGTGGCAGTAGACTATGTATCTAAATGGGTGGAGACAATTGTAACACCCACCAATGATACTAAGACAGTGATGAAGTTCCTCCAGAAGCATATCTTCAACAGGATCGGTGTCCCTAGGATACTGATCAGTGATGGAGGCACTCATTTCTGCAATAAACAGCTTGACTCTGCTCTGGTCCGATATAGAATTAACCACAAAGTGGCGACTCCATATCATCCACAGACAAATGGGCAGGCTGAAGTCTAAAATAGAGAACTAAAATGAATCCTGGAACGGACTGTAAGTACCCGTAGAAGGGATTGGGCAAGAAGTCTGGATGATGCTCTGTGGGCATACAGAACAGCATTCAAGACCCCTATAGGGACCTCTCCATACCAGCTTGTGTATAGAAAAGCTTGTCATCTGCCAGTGGAACTGGAACACAAAGCCTATTGGGCAACCAGATTCCTCAACCTTGATGCTAAGGTAGCTGGAGAGAAAAGATTACTCCAGTTGAATGAGCTGGAGGAATTCAGACTCAATGCTTTCGAAAATGCTAAAATTTATAAAGAGTAGGCAAAAAAGTGGCATGACAGAGAGCTGTCATCTAGAGTCTTTGAGCCAGGACAAAAGGTTCTGGTGTTTAACTCCAGACTCAGATTATTCCCTGGGAAATTGAAATCCCGGTGGAAGGGACCATATGTGATTACAAGTGTGTCACCATATGGATATGTGGAGCTTCAGGATATTGACTCTGACAAAAAAATCATTGTTAATGGACAAAGAGTCAAACATTATCTTGAAGGAAATGTTGAGCAAGAGTGCTCAAAACTGAGACTAAATTAACAGCTCAGTAAAAGTCCAGCTAAAGACAGTAAAGAAGCGCTTTTTGGGAGGCAACCCAATGTTCTTTAATTATATATATTTATTTTCCATTGTTCTTTTATGTTTTCTTTAGGTTGATGATCATGTGAAGTCACAAAAACAACTACAAAATTAAAACGGAATCAAAAACAGCATAAAAAACAGCACACCCTGGAGGACTGGTAAGGATAGCAGAATGGGCGTTTAATGCCCAGTCTAGCAGCATTCTGTGCGTTAAATGCCAGAATGGGCAGCATTCTGGGCGTTTAATGCCAAAAAGGGTGTCTGGTGTCTGGCTAGCGTTAAACGCCAGAAAGGAGCATCAGCCTGGCGTTTAACGCCAGGAAAGATAGCAGAGTTGGCGTTAAACGCCAGAATGGATAGCATTCTGGGCGTTTAACGCCAGGATGACACAAGGGAGATAATTTTGTTTTCAATTCGATTTTTTTCAATTTTTCATGTTTTAATTCATAATTTTTTGCATCAAACATATTTTAAACGTTCATCTTTCAATTTCTATTTCCAAAAAAATTAATAATCTTTCCAATTCTTTTTAATTCTTTTTTTATTTCGTTTCAATTCCTTCCAAAACGTTTTCAAAACTTACATATCTTTTCAAATTCTTTTCAACTCTTTTTAATTTCTCTTGCATACAGTAATAAGTTTTCAAAATTAATTGCATCATTCTTCTTCTACTCCCTT
Source organism: Arachis ipaensis (assembly GCF_059453495.1). Classification (NCBI taxonomy): domain Eukaryota; kingdom Viridiplantae; phylum Streptophyta; class Magnoliopsida; order Fabales; family Fabaceae; genus Arachis; species Arachis ipaensis. Next base: position 124,051,584 of record NC_142443.1, on the reverse strand, counting down.
CTATCTTATTTTGCTCGAGGACGAGCAAACCTTGTAAGTTTGGTGTGGAAAAAGCTTTGCTTTTTATTTTTTTATAACCATTAATGACACCTAAGGCCGGAGAAACATCTAGGAAGAGGAAAGGGAAGGCAGTTGCTTCCAACTCCGAGTCATGGGAGGTGGAGAGATTCATCTCAAAAGCCCATCACTAGAAGGAGGATAGAGTAAACAAGAGAGCCCACTAATGGACTTAAACAAGAGCCATGAGAGAAGAGCAACAAAGGCAAGGAAGAGACATAGAGGAGCTCAATACTTAATAGGATCTTCAAGAAGAAGAACTAGCCGCCATCACTAAGGTGGACCCATTCTTTAATTTCCTTGTTCTTATTTTTCTGTTTTTCGTTTATATGCTTTATGTTTTGTCTATGTTTGTGTCTTCATTACATGATCATTAGTGTCTAGTATCTATGTCTTAAAGCTATGAATAATTCCATGAATCCATCACCTTTCTTAAATGAAAAATGTTTTTATTTGCAAAAGAACAAGAAGTACATGAATTTCAAATTCTATCTTGAAATTAGTTTAATTATGTTAATGTGGTGGCAATACTTTTTGTTTTATGAATGAAAACTTGAACAGTGCATATTTTTGATATTGTTGTTTATAAATGTTAAAATTATTGGCTCTTTAAAGAATAATGAAAAAGGAAAAATGTTATTGATAATCTAAAAAATCATAAAATTGATTCTTGATGCAAGAAAAAGCAGTGAAAAACAAAAGCTTACGAAAAAAATGGCAAAAAAATAAAGAAAAAAAGAAAGAAAAAAGAAAAAGCAAGCAGAAAAAGCCAATAACCCTTTAAACCAAAAGACAAGGGTAAAAAAGATCCAAGGCTTTGATCATTAATGGATAGCAGGGCCTAAAGGAATAAAATTCTGGCCTAAGCGGCTAAACCAAACTGTCCCTAACCATGTGCTTGTGGCGTGAAAGTGTCAAGTGAAAAGCTTAAGACTGAGCGGTTAAAGTCGTGGTCCAAAACAAAAAAGAGTGTGCTTAAGAGCTTTGGGCACCTCTAACTGGGGACTCTAGCAAAGCTTAGTCACAATCTGAAAAGGTTCACCCAGTTATGTGTCTGTGGCATTTATGTATCCGGTGGTAAAACTAGAAAACAAAATGCTTAGGGTCACGGCCAAGACTCATAAAGTAGCTGTGTTCAAGAATCAACATACTAAACTAGGAGAATCAATAACACTATCTAAATTCTGAGTTCCTATGGATGCCAATCATTCTGAACTTCAAAGGAAAAAGTGAGATGCCAAAACTGTTCAGAAGCAAAAAGCTACTAGCCCCGCTCATCTAATTAAAACTAATCTTCATTGATGTTTTTTGAATTTATTGTATATTCTCTTTTTTTATCCTATTTTGTTTTTAGTTGCTTGGGGACAAGCAACAATTAAAGTTTAGTGTTGTGATGAGCGGATAAATTATACCCTTTTTGGCATTGTTTTTAGGTAGTTTTTAGTATACTTTAGTTTACTTTTTATTATATTTTTATTAGTTTTTATTCAAAAATCACATTTCTGGGCTTTACTATGAGTTTGTGTGTTTTTCTGTAATTTCAAGTATTTTCTGGCTAAAATTGAGGGACTTGAGCAAAAATCTTATTCAGAGGCTGAGAAAGGACTGCAGATGCTGTTGGATTCTGACCCTCCTGCACTCGAAATGGATTTTTTGGAGCTACAGAAGCTCAATTGGCGCGCTCTTAATTGCATTGGAAAGTAGACATCTTGGGCTTTCTAGCAATATATAATAGTCTATTCTTTGCCCGAGATTTGATAGCTCAAACTGGCGTTAAAATCCAGCCAAAAACCTTTTGGCGTAAAACGCCAGAACTGGCATAATTTTCGTCATTAAACGCCCATTTTGGCACCCAGGGTGGCGTTTAACTCCAATATGAGGCATATGCACGTGGAAGCTTGAAAGCTCAGCCCAAACACTCACCAAGTGGGCCCCGGAAGTAGAATTCTACACTATCTACACCTAGTTACTCGACTAAATCTCTATTTTGGTCCTTGAGATTCATGCGATTACCCATTTTGGTCCTCGAAATTCAAAATTACCTATACTGGTCCTCCAGATTCAAGTTCCGGCACCAATGTGGTTCCTCGACTCTTTTCGGCGATGACTAGTTAAACGGAATGCTGAGATGGCACCCTCACTGCCACTCTGGATGATGAGTAAACGACATCGTTTACCCTTGGCATCCAAACAAGAAAGAAATGTCGTCGCTTTGTATATGAAAGGAGAAGAAATGATGGAGACCCAAAATAAAGTATTTTTCTTCTTCTCTACCTCCACTATTCTTCATTTCTGACTTGTTTGGGTGCTAAGGGTGAACGACGTCGTTTACTCATCATCCAGCGTAGTAGAGAGGGTGCTATATCAGCACTCCATTTGGCTAGTGATCGCCGAAACGAGTCGAGGGACCATTTTGGTGCCCTGACTTAAATCTGGAGGACTAGTATAGGTAATTTTGAATTTCAAGGACCAAATTGAGTAATCGCGTGAATCTCAGGGACCAAAATGGGTATTTAGTCTAGTTACTCATTTTCTGTAACCCTAAGTTACTAGTTTAGTATAAAAACTACTTTTAGAGATTCATTTAGCACCGGATGACATTTTACACTTCATATTGTATTTCCTACGACATGAGTCTCTAAACCCCATAGGAGGGGTGAGGAGCTCTGCTGTGTTTCAATGGATTAATGCAATTACTACTGTTTTCTATTCAATCACGCTTGATTCTATTCTAAGATACTCACTCGTACTTCAATCTAGAGAATGATATGATCCGTGACACTCATCATTATTCTCAATTCTATGAACGCGTGCCTGATAACCACATCCATTCTATCTGAGCTCAACGTAGTCATTGGGCGACAGCTTGAGTGCGTATCTCTTGGGTCTCTAATCCACGGACCGAGTTCGGAGGTTAGAACCTTCGTGGTAGAGGCTAGAATCAATTGGCAGCATTCCAGGGATCCGAAAAGTCTAAACCTTGTCTGTGGTATTCCGAGTAGGATCTGGGAAGGGGTGACTGTGACGAGCTTCAAACCTGCGAATGTTGGCCGCAGTGACAGTGTGCAAAAGGTCAAGGGTCCTATTCCGATGCTAGTGAGAACCGACAGATGATTAGCCGTGCGGTAGCTGTACATGGTATTTTTCATCCGAGACGAGAAATCCGACAGTTGATTAGCCGTGCAGAGATCGTACATGGTATTTTTCATCCGAGTGGATCATACAGCTTGCCATTGAAGGAAACCATGCGTGTTTGGAGAAGAAGACAGTAGGAAAGTAGAGATTCAGATGACAGAACATCTCCGGAACCTCAGCCTGTTTCTCATTACTGAATCACAAGTACTATTTATTTCATGTTATTTATTTTTTCATAAATACAATCACTCTTATCATTAATCTCCTGACTAAGATTTACAAAATAACCATAGCTTGCTTCAAGCCGACAGTCTCCGTGGGATCGTCCCTACTCACGTAAGGTATTACTTGGACGACCCAGTGCGCTTGCTGGTTAGTTGTGCGGAGTTGTGAAAAGTGTAATCACAATTTCCCACACCAAGTTTTTGGCACCGTTGCCGGGGATTGTTTGAGTTTGGATAACTGACGGTTCATCTTGTTGCTTAGATTAGGAAGAACTTACCTTTTTGGTTGGTTTAGAGTCACCAAATTTGAGTCTTTTATTTTGTTTTCAAAAATCTTTCAAAAATTTTTATTTTTTTTTATTAATCTGTGATTTGTCTTTGAGTCTTTTATTATTATTCTTGTTAAAATTTTTAAAATCCTTGTTTTATTTTTTTAAATTTCTTTACGAAATTTTTAATAAATAAATAAAAACCAATAACCTCATAATTTAGTCTTCTGTCTGAGTTTAGTTTCATATTTTAAGTTTGGTGTCAATTGCATGCCTTTATTTTTCTTTCAATTTTTCGAATTACATGTTCTTAGTTCTTTCTTGATCTTCAAGTTCTTCTTATTTATTTTCTTTGTTTGATCTTTACTTTTTCTTGTTTTGTGTCTTTCCTTGTTTTTCTTGTGCATTTTCGAATTATTAGTGTCCAAAGTATAAAAATTTTTAAGTTTGGTGTCCTTTGTGTCCTTATTTCCTTAAAAATTTTCAAAATTTGTTCTTGGTGTTCATCTTGATCTTCAAAGTGTTCTTGGTGTTCATCTTGACATTCAAAGTTTTCTTGTTTGTTTTCTTTGTTTTGATCTAAAAAATTTAAGTTTGGTGTCATTTTATTGTTTTTCTCTTCCCTCATTAAATTCAAAAATATCTTTTCTCTTTATTTTAATTGAATTTTTGAAATTTTCCTTTAAAAATTCAGATTTTTATTTTAAAATTTTTATCTTATCTTAGTTTTAAATTTCAAAATTCAAATCATTTTCAAAAAAATCATATCTTTTTCAAAATCTTATCTTATCTTATTTCAAATTCAAATTTCAAATTTCATTCAAATTCCAAAAATTTAAAATTTAATTTTCAAATTTAAAAATTAAATCTTTTCAAAATTTAAATCTTTTTCAAATCTTTATCTTATATTGTTGACTTTTTCAAAATTCAAAATTCAAACTTCAAAATTCAAATTTCAAATTTCAAATTTCAAATTTCAAATTTTAAATTTCAAAATTTAATTTTCAAATTTAAAATTTAAATTTCAAAACTTTTTAATTTAAATTCCTTATCTTCTCTTACCTAACTTATCTTATCTTTTCTAATCTCAAATCTTTTTAAATCCTTTTCAAAATCTTTTTCTTTTTTTTATCTATCATTTTTGAATTACTTGTTCTATTTTATTATTTTGATTGAAAAATTTTAAGTTTGGTGTTTCCTTGTTAAGAAAGTTTCAATCTTTAAAATTTTAAAATCATATCTTTTTCAAAACTTTTCTTTTGTTTACTTTCTTACAAGTATCTTTAATTTTAAGACATATCTTTTCAAAACTCCCTAACCACTTTCTCTCCCTTCAATTTTCGAAAATCATATCCAAAATTTTTCAAATCTTTTTAATTAATTAGCCATTTTAGTATTCGAATTTTTTTATTTTATTTTATTTTTTATTTATTTTACTTTTTCTTTTAGTTTTCGAAACTTATATTTTATTTTCTAATTATTTTATTTTATTTCTCTCTTTTAATTCAGTTTATCTTTAATTAAATAAAATAAAAACCAAAGTATATTTTATTTGCAATCCACATCATCTCCCTTTCTCCATCATGGACCTAAGTGAAAATGAACAGTTCAGAAGGACTCTGGGGTCATATGCTAACCCCACTACTGCTGCATATGAGAGTAGTATCTGTATACCCCCCATAAGAGCCAGCAGTTTTGAGCTAAACCCTCAGCTCATTATCATGGTGCAGCAAAATTGCCAGTATTCTGGTCTTCCACAGGAAGAACCTACTGAGTTTTTGGCACAGTTCTTATAAATTGCTGACATAGTACGTGATAAAGAAGTAGATCAGGATGTCTACAGATTATTATTGTTTCCATTTGCTGTAAAAGATCAAGCTAAGAGGTGGTTAAATAACCAACCCACAGCAAGCATAAGAACATGGAAACAGTTATCAGACAAATTCCTGAATCAATATTTTCCTCCAAAAAGGATGACACAGCTAAGGCTGGACATCCAAGGCTTTAAACAAGAGGATAATGAATCTCTTTATAATTCCTAGGAGAGGTACAGAGGGATGCTAAGGAAATGCACCTCTAAAATATTTTCAGAGTGGGTGTAGTTAGACATCTTCTACTACGGACTTACAGAAAAGGTCCAGGTATCTCTAGATCACTCAGTTGGTGGATCTATACACATGAGAAAGACAATTGAAGAGGCTCAAGAACTCATTGAAACAGTTGCTAGAAATCAGCATCTGTACTTAAGTAGTGAGTCTTCCCTGAAAGAAGAGGCTAAAGCAGTATCCACTAAACTTAGTCCTTAAGAACAAATTATTGAACTCAATCAGCAATTACTTATTATAACAAAACAGTTAGCAGAATTTAAAGAGATGCTCCAGGACACTAAAAATGCTAACAAGAATATAGAAGCACAATTGAATCAGACAAGATAACAGCTATCTAAACAGATAACAGAAGAATGCCAAGCTGTTCAATTAAGGAGTGGGAAGACATTGAATGTATCAACTCAAGGCAACAGAAAACTGAAAAAGGAACAACTGACAGAGGATAACCAAACCACTGCCCAAAATCTCTCTGAGGACAGTAAGAGCCTAGAGAGGAATGATTCTGGCATTCAAACACCAGAAAAGGGTGGACAGTTGGTGTTAAACGCCCAAGGGATGGCCAATTCTGGCATCCAAACGCCAGAAAAGGGTGGCAATCTGGCATTAAATGCCCAGGCAGCCCCCAATTCTGGCGTTCAAATGCCAATAAGGGATCAGACACCTGCAAGTGCTGATAACAACCCCCTTAAGCAGGCTTCTCCAACCACTTCTGTAGGAAGTAAACCTGCAGCAACTAAGGTTGAAGAATATAAAGCCAAGATGCCTTATCCTCAAAAACTCCGCAAAGCGGAACAGGATAAACAATTTCCCAGCTTTGCAGACTATCTCAGGACTCTTGAAATAAAGATTCCGTTTGCAGAGGCACTTGAGCAAATACCCTCTTATGCTAAGTTCATGAAAGAGATCTTAAGTCATAAGAAGGATTGGAGAGAAACTGAAAAAGTTTTTCTCACTGAAGAATGCAGTGCAGTCATTCTGAAAAGCTTACCAGAGAAGCTCAAAGATCCCGGAAGCTTTATGATACCATGCACATTAGAGGGTGCTTGTACCAAGACAGCTCTATGTGATCTTGGGGCAAGTATCAACCTAATACCTGCATCCACTATCAAAAAGCTTGGTTTGACTGATGAAGTTAAACCAACCCGGATATGCCTCCAACTTGCTGATGGCTCCATTAAAATCCCATCAGGCATAATTGAGGACATGATTGTCAAGGTTGGGCCATTTGCCTTTCCTACTGACTTTGTAGTGCTGGAAATAGAGGAGCATAAGAGAGCAACTCTCATTCTAGGAAGACCTTTCCTAGCAACTGGACAAACCCTCATTGACGTCCAAAAAGGGGAGATAACCCTGAGAGTCAATGAGGATGAGTTTAAGTTGAATGTTGTCAAAGCTATGCAGCATCCAGACACACTAAAAGACTGCTTGAGCGCTGATGTTATTGACTCCTTAGTGAAAGAGGTCAATATGACTGAGAGTCTCGAATTAGAGCTAGAGGACATCTTTAAAGATGTTCAGCCTGATCTGGAGGAACCATAGAAAATAGAAGAACCTCTGAAAACTCCTCAGGAAGAGGAGAAGCCTCCTAAACCCGAACTTAAACCACTACCACCATCCCTGAAATATGCATTTCTGGGAGAAAATGACACTTTTTCGGTAATCATAAGCTCTACTTTAAAGCCACAGGAAGAGAAAGCACTAATTTAGGTGCTATGGACACACAAGACAGCTCTTGGGTGGTCCATCAGTGATCTTAAGGGAATTAGCCCAGCTAGATGCATGCACAAGATCCTATTGGAGGATGATGCTAAATCAGTGGTTCAACGACAGAGGCGGCTGAATCCAACCATGAAGTAGGTGGTGCAGAAAGAGATCACTAAGTTACTAGAGGCTGGGATTATTTATCCTATTTCTGATAGCCCCTCGGTAAGCCCTGTCCAAGTTGTCCCCAAGAAGGGAGGCATGACAGTGGTTCATAATGAAAAGAATGAACTGGTTCCTACAAGAACAGTTACAAGGTGGCGTATGTGTATTGACTACAGAAGGCTCAATACAGCCACCAGGAAGGATCATTTTCCTTTTGAATTCATAGACCAGATGCTAGAGAGACTAGCAGGTCATGAATACTACTGCTTTTTGGATGGCTATTCAGGTTACAACCAAATTGCAGTAGATCCTCAGGACCAAGAGAAAACAGCATTCACATGTCCATCTGGAGTATTTGCCTACTAAAGGATGCCATTTGGTCTGTGCAATGCACCTGCAACCTTTCAGAGGTGCATGCTCTCTATATTCTCTGATATGGTAGAAAAATTTCTGGAAGTCTTCATGGATGACTTCTCAGTATTTGGAGACTCATTTAGCTCTTGTCTTGATCATCTAGCACTTATTCTGAAAAGGTGCCAAGAGACCAACCTGGTTTTAAACTGGGAGAAATGGTACTTCATGGTGACTGAAGGAATTGTCCTTGGGCACAAAATTTTGAACAAGGGAATAGAGGTGGATCAAGCTAAGGTAGAGGTAATTGAAAAATTACCACCACCTGCCAATGTTAAGGGAATCAAAAGGTTTCTGGGGCATGCAGGATTCTATAGGAGGTTTATAAAGAATTTTTCAAAAATTGCAAAACCTCTGAGTAATCTGCTAGCTGCTGACACGCCATTTGTCTTTGACACGGAGTGTTTACAGGCGTTTGAAACTCTGAAAGCTAAGCTGGTCACAGCACCAGTTATTTCTGCACCAGACTGGACATTATCATTCGAACTAATGTGTGATACCAGTGACCATGCCATTGGTGCAGTATTGGGACAGAGGCATAACAAGCTTCTGCACGTCATTTATTATGCTAGCTGTGTTTTGAATGACGCACAGAAGAATTACACAACCACAGAAAAGGAGTTGCTTGCAGTGGTTTATGCCATTGACAAGTTCAGATCTTATTTAGTGGGATCAAAAGTGATTGTGTACACTGACCATGCTGCTCTAAAATATCTCCTCACAAAGCAGGATTCAAAACCCAGACTCATAAGATGGGTGCTGCTTCTGCAAGAGTTTGATATAGAAATAAGAGACAGAAAGGGGACAGAGAACCAAGTAGCTAATTACTTGTCCCGAATAGAACCAGTAGCAGGAGCGTCCCTCCCTCCTACTGAGATCTCTGAAACCTTTCCAGATGAGCAACTCTTTGCCATTCAGGAAGTACCATGGTTTGCAGATGGTGCACGAAATTGTGATCTCAGGCAACGGCGCCAAAAACTCTATACGCACGTCTTAATAAATTGTTTTTCATTCACAACTTCGATACAACTAACCAGCAAGTGTACTGGGTCATCCAAGTAATAAACCTTACGTGAGTAAGGGTCGATCCCACGGAGATTGTTGGTATGAAGCAAGCTCTGGTCATCTTGTAAATCTCAGTCAGGCGGATAATAATTAATTATGGAGTTTTCGAAAATAAATAATAATTAGACAGAAAATAAAGATAGAAATGCTTATGTATATCATTGTGAGAATTTCAGATAAGTGTATGGAGATGCGTTCGTCCCTCTGAACTTCTGCTTTCCTGCTGTCTTCATCCAATCCGTCCTACTCCTTTCCATGGCTGGCTTTATGTAAGGACATTACCATTGTCAATGGCTACTTTTCATCCTCTCTGGAAAATGGTCCGATGCGCTGTCACTGCATGGCTAATCATCTGGAGGCATCACCGTGGTCAATGGCTGCATCCTATCCTCTTGTGAAAATGGTCCAAATGCTCTGTCACAGCACGGCTAATCATCTGAGGTTCTCGATCATACTGGAATAGGATTCACCCTCCTTTTGCGTCTGTCACTATGCCCAGCACTCGCGAGTTTGAAGTTCGTCACAGTCATTCAATCCCAGAGTCCTACTCGGAATACCACAGACAAGGTTTAGACTTTCCAGACTCTCATGAATGCCGCCATCAATCTAGCTTATACCACGAAGATTCTGATTAAGAGATCCAAGAGATAATCATCCAATCTAAGGTGGAACGGAAGTGGTTGTCAGGCACGCGTTCGTGGGAGAATGATGATGATTGTCACGTTCATCACATTCATGTTGAAGTACGAATAAATATCTTAGAAGCGGAATAAGTTGAATTGAATAGAAAAATAGTAGTACTTTGCATTAATTCATGAGGAACAGCAGAGCTCCACACCTTAATCTATGGAGTGTAGAAGCTCTACCGTTAAAAATACATAAGTGAAAGGTTCAGGCATGGCTGAGAGGCCAGCCCCCAAAACGTGATCACAGGATCAAAAATACAATCCAGGATCATAAGATCATACCAATACAATAGTAAAAAGTCTTATTTATACTAAACTAGCTACTAGGGTTTACAGAAGTAAGTAATTGATGCATAAATCCACTTCCGGGGCCCACTTGGTGTGTGCTTGGGCTGAGCTTTAGCTTTCCACGTGCAGAGGCTTCTTTTGGAGTTGAACACCAGGTTGTAACGTGTTTCTGGCGTTCAACTCTGGTTTGTGACGTGTTTCTGGCGTTTAACTCCAGACAGCAGCGTAGAACTGGCGTTCAACGCCCTTTTATGTCATCTAAAATCGGCCAAAGTATAGACTATTATATATTTCTGGAAAGCCCTGGATGTCTACTTTCCAACGCAATTGGAAGCGCGCCATTTTGAGGTCTGTAGCTCCAGAAAATCCACTTTGAGTGTAGGGAGGTCAGAATCCAACAACATCAGCAGTCTTTCTTCAACCTCTGAATCTGATTTTTGCTCAAGTCCCTCAATTTCAGCCAGAAAATACCTGAAATCATAGAAAAATACAGAAACTCATAGTAAAGTCCAGAAATGTGAATTTAACATAAAAACTAATAAAAACATCCCTAAAAGTAACTAGATTCTACTAAAAACATACTAAAAATAATGCCAAAAAGCGTATAAATTATCCGCTCATCACAACACCAAACTTAAATTGTTGCTTGTCCCCAAGCAACTGAAAATCAAATAGGATAAAAAGAAGAGAATATACTATAAATTCCAAACTATCAATGAAACATAGCTCCAATCAGATGAGCGGGACTTGTAGCTTTTTGCCTCTTGAATAGTTTTGGCATCTCACTTTATCCATTGAGGTTCAGAATGATTGGCATCTATAGGAACTCAGAGTTCAGATATTGTTATTGATTCTCCTAGTTCAGTATGTTGATTCTTGAACACAGCTACTTTCTGAGTCTTGGCCGTGGCCCTAAGCACTTTGTTTTCTAGTATTACCACCGGATACATAAATGCCACAGACACATAATTGGGTGAACCTTTTCAGATTGTGACTCAGCTTTGCTAAAGTCCCCAATTAGAGGTGTCCAGGGTTCTTAAGCACACTCTTTTTTTTTTTTGCTTTGGACCTTGACTTTAACCGCTCAGTCTCAAGTTTTCACTTGACACCATCACGCCACAAGCACATGGTTAGGGACAGCTTGGTTTAGCCGCTTAGGCCAGGATTTTATTCCTTTAGGCCCTCCTATCCACTGATGCTCAAAGCCTTGGGATCCTTTTTATTTACCCTTGCCTTTTGGTTTTAAGGGTTATTGGATTTTTGCTCTTGCCTTTTGGTTTTAAGAGCTTTTGGCTTTTTCTGCTTGCTTTCTCTCTTTTTTTTTTTCTGCAAGCTTTGTTCTTTGCTGCTTTTTCTTGCTTCAAGAATCATTTTTATGATTTTTCAGATTATCAAATAACATGTCTCCTTGTCATCATTCTTTCAAGAGCTAACATATTTAACATTCTTAAACAACAACTTCAAAAGACATATGCACTGTTCAAGCATACATTCAGAAAACAAGAAGCATTGTCACCACAATCAACATAATTAAACTAAGTTCAAGGATAAATTCGAAACTCATGTACTTCTTGTTCTTTTGAATTAAAACATTTTTCATTTAAGAGAGGTGATGGATTCATAGGACATTCATAACTTTAAGACAAAGTTACTAAATACTAATGATCATGTAATAAGACACAAACATGGATAAGCACTTAACATAGAAAAAATGAAAAACAGAGAATGTAAGAACAAGGAATGAGTCCACCTTAGTGATGGTGGCATTTCCTTCTTGAGGAACCAATGATGTCCTTGAGCTCTTCTATGTCTCTTCCTTGTCTTTGTTGCTCCTCCCTCATTGCTTTTTGATCTTCTCTAATTTCATGAAGGATGATGGAGTGCTCTTGATGTTCCACCCTTAATTGTCCCATGTTGGAACTTAATTCTCTTAGGGAGGTGTTGATTTGCTCCCAATATTTTTGTGGAGGAAAATGCATTTGAGGCATCTCTGGGATCTCATGGTGATGAGCTTCATGCGTCTCTTGAGCTCCATGAATGGGCTCTCTTGTTTGCTCCATCCTTTTCTTAGTGATGGGCTTCTCTTCCTCAATGGGAATGTCTCCTTCTATGTCAATCCCAGCCGAATTGCATAGATGGCAGATGAGGTGAGGAAAAGCTAACCTTGCCATAGTGGAGGACTTGTCAGCCACCTTGTAGAGTTCTTGAGGTATAATCTCATGAACCTCCACCTCTTCTCCAATCATGATGCTATGGATCATGATGGCCCGGTCTATAGTAACTTCAGACCGGTTGCTAGTGGGAATGATTGAGTGTCGAATGAACTCCAACAATCCTCTAGCTACAGGCTTAAGGTCCAGTCTTCTCAGTTGAACCGGTTTGCCTTTTGAGTCAATCTTCCATTTAGCTCCTTCCACACATATGTCCATGAGGACTTGGTCCAACCTTTGATCAAAGTTGACTCTCCTTGTGTAGGGGCGTGCGTTCTCTTCCATCATTGGCAAGTTGAACGCCAACCTTACATTTTTCGGACTAAAATCTAAGTAATTCCCCCGAACCATGCTGAGATAATTCTTTGGGTTCGGGTTCCTACTTTGATCATGGTTCCTTGTGATCCATGCATTAGCATAGAACTCTTGAACTATTAGAGTTCCGACTTGTTGGATGGGGTTTGTTAGAACTTCCCAACCTCTTCTATGGATCTCATGTCGGATCTCTGGATACTCATTTCTCTTGAGTTTGAAAGGGACCTCGGGGATCACCTTCTTCTTGGCCACAACATCATAGAAGTGGTCTTGATGAGCTTTGGAGATGAATCTTTCCATCTCCCATGACTCGGAGGTGGAAGCTTTTGTCTTCCCTTTCCCTTTTCTAGAGGATTCTCTGGTCTTAGGTGCTATCAATGGTAATGGAAAAAAAAGCTTATGCTTTCACCACACCAAACTTAGAATTTTGCTCGCCCTCGAGCAAGAGAAGAAAGAATAGATGAAGAAGAAGAAGAAAATATGGAGGAGAGGAGGGAAGGGTGTATTCGGCCAAGAAGAGAAGAGAGGGGTGTGTTGTGTGAAAATGAGGAAGAATGGAGGGCTTTATATAGGGAAGGGAGGGGGGTAAGGTTTGGCCATAAGGGTGGGTTTTGGGTGGAAAATTGATTTTGAATTTTGAAGGTAGGTGGAGTTTATGAGGTAGGTTTATGGGAAAGAGTGTTTATTGGGAAGAGAGGATGAACATTGAGAAGAGGGAAGAGAGTGAGGGGAGGTAGGTGGGGATCCTGTGGGGTCCACAGATCCTGAGGTGTCAAGGATTTGCATCCCTGCACCCATTAGGCATGTAAAATGCCTTTGCATGCAATTATGGCGTTTAAACGCCAAATTGATGCTTGTTCTGGGCGTTCAGCGCCCAGATGCAGCATATTTCTGGCGTTGAACGCTAGCCAGATGCTTGTTTCTGGCGTTCAGCGCCAGCTCTTCTTCACTGTGCATTTCTGGCGTCTGAATGCCAGGATGCTGCTTGTTTCTGGCGTTCAACGCCAGAAACATGCTCTGTTCTGGCGTTGAACGCCAGACAGATGCTCCTTACTGGCGTTTAAACGCCAGTGAGATCCTCCTCCAGGGTGTGATTTTTCTTCTGCTGTTTTTGATTCCGTTTTCAATTTTTATATTTATTTTGTAACTCCACATGATCATGAACCTAATAAAACATGAAATAACAATAAATTAAAATTAGATAAATAAAAATTGGGTTGCCTCCCAACAAGCGCTTCTTTAATGTCAATAGCTTGACAGTGGGCTCTCATGGAGCCTCACAGATGTTCAGAGCATTGTTGAGACTCCCCAACACCAAACTTAGAGTTTGGATATGGGAGTTCAACACCAAACTTAGAGTTTGGTTGTGGCCTCCCAACACCAAACTTAGAGTTTGACTGTGGAGGCTCTGGTTGACTCTGTTTTGAGAGAAGCTTACTGTGCCTCTTTTCCATGTTTACAAAAGGATGTCCTTGAGTTTTAAACTCAAGGGAGTCCTCATTCAATTGAAGGACTAGTTCGCCTCTGTCAACATCAATCACAGCTCTTGCTGTGGCTAGGAAGGGTCTTTCAAGGATGATGGATTCATCCTCATCCTTCCCAGTATCTAGGATTATGAAATCAGCAGGGATGTAAAGGCCTTCAACCTTTACTAATATGTCCTCTACTTGTCTATAAGCCTGTTTTCTTGAATTGTCTGCCATCTCTAATGAGATTTTAGTAGCTTTCACCCCAAAGATTCCCAGTTTCTCTATTACAGAGAGGGGCATGAGGTTTATCCCTGAACCAAGGTCACACAAAGCCTTTTCAAAGATCATGGTGCCTATGGTACAAGGTATTAGGAACTTTCCAGGATCCTGTTTCTTCTGAGACAATGTCAGTTGATCCAGATCACTTAGTTCATTGGTGAACAAGGGAGGTTCATCTTCTCGAGTCTCAATACCAAATAATATGGCATTCAGCTTCATGATTGCACCAAGGTACTTGGTAACTTGCTCCTTAGTAACATCATCATTCTCTTCAGAAGAGGAATACTCATCAGAGCTCATGAATGGCATAAGGATGTTCAATGGAATCTCTATGGTCTCTAGATGAGTCTCAGATTCCTTTGGTTCCTCAGAGGGAAGCTCCTTATTGATCACTGGACGTCCCAGGAGGTCTTCCTCCTTGGGATTCACGTCCTCCCCTTCCTCTCTAGGTTCGGCCGTGTTGACTATGTCAATGGCCTTGCAGTCTCCTTTTGGATTTTCTTCTGTATTGCTTGGGAGAGTACTAGGAGGGATTTCAGTGACTCTTTTACTCAGTTGGCCCACTTGTGCCTCCAAATTTCTAATGGAGGACCTTGTTTCATTCATGAAACTTACAGTGGCCTTAGATAGATCAGAGACTAAGTTTGCTAAATTAGAGGTATTTTGTTCAGAGTTCTCTGTCTGTTACTGAGTGGATGATGGAAAAGGTTTACTATTATTAAACCTATTTCTTCCACCATTATTAAAGCCTTGTTGAGGCTTTTGATCCTTCCATGAGAGATTTGGGTGATTTCTCCATGAGGGATTATAGGTGTTTCCATATGGTTCACCCATGTAATTTACCTCTGCTATTGCAGGATTCTCAGGATCATAAGCTTCTTCTTCAGAAGATGCCTCTTGAGTACTGTTGGATGCATCTTGCATTCCAGTCAGACTCTGAGAAATCATATTGACTTGTTGAGTCAATATTTTGTTCTGAGCCAATATGGCATTCAGAGTATCAATTTCAAGAACTCCCTTCTTCTGAGGCGTCCCATAACTCACAGGATTCCTCTCAGAAGTGTACATAAACTGGTTGTTAGCAACCATGTCAATGAGTTCTTGAGCTTCTGCAGGCGTTTTCTTTAGGTGAATGGATCCACCTGCAGAAGTATCCAATGACATCTTAGCTAATTCAGACAGACCATCATAGAATATATCCAGGATGGTCCATTCTGAAAGCATGTTAGAAGGACACTTTTTGGTCAGTTGCTTGTATCTCTCCCAAGCTTCATAGACGGATTCACCTTCTTTCTGTCTAAAGGTTTGAACATCCACTCTAAGCTTGCTCAGCTTTTGAGGAGGAAAGAACTTGGCTAAGAAAGCCGTGACCAGCTTATCCCAAGAGTTCAGGCTATCTTTGGGTTGAGAGTCCAACCACACTTTAGCTCTGTCTCTTACAGCAAAAGGGAAAAGCATGAGCCTATAGACTTCAGGATCTACTCCATTAGTCTTAACAGTATCACAGATCTGCAAAAATTCAGTTAAGAATTGAAAAGGATCTTCAGATGGAAGTCCATGAAACTTGCAGTTCTGCTGCATCAGAAAAACTAATTGAGGTTTCAGCTCAAAGTTGTTTGCTCCAATGGTAGGGATGGAGATGCTTCTTCCATGTAAATTGGAATTAGGTGCAGTAAAGTCACCAAGCATCCTCCTTGCATTATTATTATTATTTTCAGCTGCCATCTTCTCTTCTTGTTCGAAAATTTCTGAAAGGTGCTTGCTGGATTGTTGTAATTTAGCTTCTCTTAGTTTCCTCTTCAGAGTCCTTTCAGGTTCTGGATCTGCTTCAACAAGGATATTGTTGTCTTTGCTCCTGCTCATATGAAAAAGAGGGAACAGAAAAATAATAATAATAAAGATCCTTTTTGCCCAGGTATAGAGGTTCCCTTATGTAAGTAGAAGAAGAAAAGAAGAGTAGAAGAAAAGAAGAAGAGAAAATCTGAACTCAGAGAGAGAGAGGGGGTTCGGATTTTTGGTGAGTGAGGAAGAGATGTTAGTAAATAAATAAATAAATAGAAGAGGATGAGAGGGGGTTTTCGAAAATAATTTTTGAAAAAGAGTTAGTGATTTTCGAAAATTAAAAGAAGAAATAAATTAAAATTAAATTTTGAAACAATTAGTTAATTAAAAAGAATTTTTGAAAAAGAGGAAGATATTTTTGAAAATTAGAAAGAGAGGGTTAGTTAGGTAGTTTTGAAAAAGATAAGAAACAAACAAAAAGTTAGTTAGTTAGTTGAAACAAATTTGAAAATCAATTTTTGAAAAGATAAGAAGATAAGAAGTTAGAAAAGATATTTTAAAATTAAATTTTTGAAAAAGATATGATTTTAAAAAAGATAAGATAAAAAGATATTTTTGAAAAGATATGATTGAAATTAGTTTTGAAAAATATTTGATTTTTAAAATCACAATTAATGACTTGATTCACAAGAAATCACAAGATATGATTCTAGAACTTAAAGTTTGAATCTTTCTTAACAAGTAAGTAACAAGCTTGAAATTTTTTTTGAATCAAAACATTAATTGATGATGTTATTTTCGAAAATTATGTGATAAAGATAAGAAAAATATTTTTGAAAAATATTTTTAAAATTTTCAAAAATAACTAAGAAAAATGAAAAAGATTTGATTTTTGAAAAAGATTTTGAAAAGATAAGATTTTTAAATTGAAAATTTAATTTGACTCATAAAAACAACTAGATTTTAAAAAGTTTTGAAAAAGTCAACTCAAATTTTCAAAATTTATGAGTGAAAAAGGGAAAGATATTTTTTTGATTTTTGAAATTTTAATGATGAGAGAGAAAAACATGAAAAATGATGCAATGCATGAAAGTTATGGATCAGAGCAATGAATGCATGCAAGAATGCTATGAATGTCAAGATGAACACCAAGAACACCTTGAAGATTATGATGAACATCAAGAACATATTTTTGAAAAGTTTTCAATGCAAAGAAAACATGCAAGATTTATGATTTTTCGAAGATCATGATGAACATCAAGATCAAACAAGAAGACTTACCAAGAACAACTTGAAGATCATGAAGAACACTATGAATGCATGAATTTTTCGAAAATTTTATGCAAACTTTAAAACATGCAATTGACACGAAACTTAAAATTGACTCAAGACTCAAACAAGAAACCTGAAATATTTTTTGATTTTATGATTTTCTAATTTTTTTTGGATTTTCGAAAATTAATGTGAAAAAGAAAAAAGAGGATTCCAAAAATTTTTAATATGAATTCCAGGAATCTTGTGCTCTTTAATCTAAAGCTCCAATCTGAGGGTTAGACATGGCTTAATAGCCAGTCAAGCTTTAGCATGTAAATCTGGTGGATCAACAGCAGGTGGATTAGCAACAACTAGCTTGCTTTTGATAATGTTGGGTTGGAAGCCCCAGTCCAAATAAATTTAGACATGGCTTTACAGCCAGTTAGGCTTCAACATGCTTCATGAAACACTAGAATTCATTCTTAAAAAAATTTTAGAATAATTTTCGAAAACAGATGAGAAATTTTTGAAAGATTTTTTGAAAAAAAATTTTGAAAATAAAACAAAAAGAAAATTACCTAATCTGAGCAACACGATGAACCGTCAGTTGTCCAAACTCGAACAATCCCCGGCAACGGCGCCAAAAACTTGGCGCACAAAATTGTGATCTCAGGCAACGGCGCCAAAAACTCTGTACGCACGTCTTAATAAATTGTTTTTCATTCACAACTTCGATACAACTAACCAGCAAGTGTATTGGGTCGTCCAAGTAATAAACCTTACGTGAGTAAGGGTCGATCCCACGGAGATTGTTGGTATGAAGCAAGCTCTGGTCATCTTGTAAATCTCAGTCAGGCGGACAATAATTAATTATGGAGTTTTCGAAAATAAATAATAATTAGACAGAAAATAAAGATAGAAATGCTTAAGTATATCATTGGTGAGAATTTCAGATAAGTGTATGGAGATGCGTTCGTCCCTCTGAACTTCTGCTTTCCTGCTGTCTTCATCCAATCAGTCCTACTCCTTTCCATGGCTGGCTTTATGTAAGGACATTACCATTGTCAATGGCTACTTTTCATCCTCTCTGAAAAATGGTCCGATGCGCTGTCACTGCATGGCTAATCATCTGGAGGCAACACCGTGGTCAATGGCTGCATCCTATCCTCTTGTAAAAATGGTCCAAATGCTCTGTCACAGCACGGCTAATCATCTGAGGTTCTCGATCATACTGGAATAGGATTCACCCTCCTTTTGCGTTTGTCACTACGCCCAGCACTCGCGAGTTTGAAGTTCGTCACAGTCATTCAATCCCAGAGTCCTACTCGAAATACCACAGACAAGGTTTAGACTTTCCGGACTCTCATGAATGCCGCCATCAATCTAGCTTATACCACGAAGATTCTGATTAAGAGATCCAAGAGATAATCATCCAATCTAAGGTGGAACAGAAGTGGTTGTCAGGCACGCGTTCGTGGGAGAATGATGATGATTGTCACGTTCATCACATTCATGTTGAAGTGCGAATGAATATCTTAGAAGCGGAATAAGTTGAATTGAATAGAAAAATAGTAGTACTTTGCATTAATTCATGAGGAACAGCAGAGCTCCACACCTCAATCTATGGAGTGTAGAAGCTCTACCGTTAAAAATACATAAGTGAAAGGTTCAGGCATGGCCGAGAGGCCAGCCCCCAAAACGTGATCACAGGATCAAAAATACAATCCAGGATCATAAGATCATACCAATACAATAGTAAAAAGTCTTATTTATATTAAACTAGCTACTAGGGTTCACAGAAGTAAGTAATTGATGCATAAATCCATTTCCGGGGCCCACTTGGTGTGTGCTTGGGCTGAGCTTTAGCTTTCCACATGCAGAGGCTTCTTTTGGAGTTGAATGCCAGGTTGTAACGTGTTTCTGGCGTTCAACTCTGGTTTGTGACGTGTTTCTGGCGTTTAACTCCAGACAGCAGCGTAGAACTGGCGTTCAACGCCCTTTTACGTCATCTAAATTCGACCAAAGAATGGACTATTATATATTGCTGGAAAGCCTTGGATGTCTACTTTCCAACGCAATTGAAAGCGCGCCATTTTGAGTTCTGTAGCTCCAGAAAATCCACTTTGAATGAAGGAAGGTCAGAATCCAACAGCATCAGCAGTCCTTCTTCAACCTCTGAATTTGATTTTTGCTCAAGTCCCTCAATTTCAGCCAGAAAAAACTTGAAATCACAGAAAGACACACAAACTCATAGTAAAGTCCAGAAATGTGAATTTAACCTAAAAACTAATAAAAACATCCCTAAAAGTAACTAGATTCTACTAAAAACATACTAAAAACAATGCCAAAAAGCGTATAAATTATCCGCTCATCAGCAGACATCGCAAACTATAAAGTTGTGAGATTCATACCCAAAGAGTACGGTAAGCAGCAAACGAAAAAATTGATTTCTGATGCAAAGTACTACTTGTGGGATGAACTATATCTCTTTAAGAGGTGTGCATATGGGATGATCCGTAGATGTGTGCCTAGAGAAGAGGCACAGAAGATCCTATGGAATTGCCATGGATCACAGTATGGAGGACATTTTGGAGGTGAGCGAACAGCCACCAAGGTTCTCCAATGTGGCTTCTACTGGCCTACTCTCTATAGAGACTCCCGAGAGTTTGTACGTAGCTGTGACAGTTGCCAAAGAGCTAGTAATCTGCCTCATGGTTATGCCATGCCTCAACAAGGGATCTTAGAGACTGAATTGTTTGATGTATGGGGTATTGACTTCATGGGGCCTTTTCCACCATCATACTCAAACACTTATATTCTGGTGGCAATAGACTATGTAGCTAAATGGGTGGAGGCAATTGCACCACCCACCAATGATACTAAGACAGTGATGAAGTTCCTCCAGAAGCATATCTTCAGCAGGTTCGGTGTCCCTAGGATACTGATCAGTGATGGAGGCACTCATTTTTGCAATAAACAGCTTGACTCTGCTTTGGTCCGATTTGGAATTAACCACAAAGTGGAGACTCCATATCATCCACAGACAAATGGGCAGGCTGAAGTCTCAAATAGAGAACTAAAACAAATTCTGGAATGGACTGTAAGTAACCGTAGAAGAGATTGGGCAAGAAGTCTGGATGATGCTCTGTGGGCATACAGAACAGCATTCAAGACCCTTATAGGGACCTCTCCATACCAGCTTGTGTATAGAAAAGCTTGTCATCTGCCAGTGGAACTGGAACACAAAGCCTATTGGGCAACCAGATTCCTCAACCTTGATGCTAAGGTAGCTGGAGAGAAAAGATTACTCCAGTTGAATGAGCTGGAGGAATTAAGACTCAATGCTTTTGAAAATGCTAAAATTTATAAAGAGTAGGCAAAAAAGTGGCATGACAGAGAGCTGTCCTCTAGAGTCTTTGAGCCATGACAAAAGGTTCTGCTGTTTAACTCCAGGCTCAGATTGTTCCCTGGGAAATTGAAATCCCGGTGGAAGGGACCATATGTGATTACAAGTGTGTCACCATATGGATATGTGGAGCTTCAGGATATTGACTCTGACAAAAAATTCATTGTTAATGGACAAAGATTCAAACATTATCTTGAAGGCAATGTTGAGAAAGAGTGCTCAAAACTGAGACTAAATTAACAGCTCAGTAAAAGTCCAGCTAAAGACAGTAAAGAAGCGCTTATTGAGAGGCAACCCAATGTTCTTTAATTATATATATTTATTTTCCATTGATATTTTATGTTTTCTTTAGGTTGATGATCATGTGAAGTCACAAAAATAACTACAAAATTAAAACGGAATCAAAAATAGCATCAAAAACAGCACACCCTGGAGGACAGGTAAGGATAGCAGAATGGGCGTTTAACGCCCAGTTTGGAAGCATTCTGGGTGTTTAATGCCAGAAAAGGGTGTCTGGTGTCTGGCTGGCGTTAAACACTAGAAAGGAGCATCAGACTGGCGTTTAACGCCAGGAAAGGTTGCAGAGTTGGCGTTAAACGCCAGAATGGTTAGCATTCTGGGCGTTTAACGCCAGGATGACACAGGGGAGGTAATTTTGTTTCCAATTCAATTTTTTTCAATTTTTCATGTTTTAATTCATAATTTTTTGCATCAAACATATTTTAAACGTTCATCTTTCAATTTCTATTTCCAAAAAAATTAATAATCTTTCCAATTCTTTTTAATTCTTTTTTTTTAATTTCTTTTCAATTCCTTCCAAAACGTTTTCAAAACTTACATATCTTTTCAAATTCTTTTCAACTCTTTTTAATTTCTCTTGCATACTGATAAACCACTATTTTATGGTTTATATTGTGTTTAATTGTGTGGTTTTATCATGATCCTTACCCACTTATTCATTAAATTAGCATGCATTTATATTTCCTTCCTGAAATTATTACATGTTTGAAAACTGCTTCCTAGAGACTTTTAATTATGTATTTTTAATTCTCCTTTATTCCATTCAATGTCGTGATCTATGTGTTAAGTGTTTCAGGCTTTATAGGGCATGAATGAGTTGGAGATTGGAAAGGAAGCTAGCAAAAATGGAAGGAACACAAGAAATTGAGGAGATAACCAGCGAGAAGTGACGCGGTCGCCTGGCTCACGCGACCACGCGAAAGAGGAGAAATCGCAGTGACGCTGTCGCATGGCTCACGCGACCGCGTGGATTGGAAAAGCTCGAGTGACGCGGAAGCGTGGACGACACGAACGCGTGGCAGGAAGAAACGCGAATGACGCGTCCGCATGGATGACGCAATCGCGTGACATGCGCGATCTGCATAATCTGCAGGATTCGCTGGGGGCAATTTTGGACCCTATTTTGACCCAGTTTTCGGCCCAGAACAGCAGACTAGAGCCAGAGAACATGCAGAAACCAAAAACAACATTCATTCTACACAGTTTTTTAGTTTTTAGATCTAGTTTTACTCCTCCCCTAGGTTTTCTCTCTGCACATTCATAGTTCTTAGGATTTTATTTTCTCTGGCTTTTTGCATTGGGATATTGAGAAGAGTTATTACCTCAACAAGACTTCGTCATTCTAGTTCGTTTTCTTTACTTGGTTTATTCTTCCATGTTCTTTGCTTTGTTTAACTTTACCATTGGAATATTTTTAGGATTATTTAATACAAGGATCACTTTTATTTTTAATTGACTATTTTAATCTTTATTTACAATGTCTTTCTTTAATTCCTTTTCGTACGCTATGAATTTTACCTTTACAATGAATGAGTAGTTCCCTAACTTGATGGAGAGTTGATTGAAGGGAACCCTTGAGTTGGAATGTTCAGAGAAAGATTGTTATTGGCTTATGGTTGGTTTGCTCTCTAGTTCCCGACACCAATCCTCCCAAGAGTGGATTGGGACTTGTGGATAGAACAGCATTCCAACTTGTTTTACCTTCCCTTACTTAGTAAAGGATAACTAAACGAAATAACTCTCAATTGTCAATTAATCTTAAGAGTATTCCATCAAAAATAGGGCTTCCATGTAATCAACTCCCAGTCAAGGCTTTTATTTACATTATTCAATTTCATCAATTTGATTTCTTGTTTACTCAACTCAACCCTTTTCGAAAACATCTGATTAATAACATAGCACCCTTTCCTGCAACTCGTTGGGAGACGACCTGGGATTCATACCCCCACTATTTTAGTTTAAATTTTCTGTGACACCCTTTTTTTTTAAATTGATAGGTAGATTTCTGGTGAGTTAGGAACTATACTTGCAACGTATAAAATTTAACAATTTTAATTCGCCAATTTCTGCCCTCATCAATTTTTGGCGCCGTTGCCGGGGAGTTGCAATAGAGTGCTAAAGTTACTAATTAGAATTTATTTATTTGCATTTTATTTTATTTTGCTACTATGAGCTGCCTGTTTCTTTCGTCAAATGACGCGTTCACTTCCTGATCCGCGCTTGCTAATATTCGATCCTGAAATTGAAAGGACTATTTCACGAATAAGGCGAGCTCGGCGTCGGTCAATCCGCACTGAAGGCGGATCTGAAACGTCAGTTGAGGAAGAAACCAGCCCTCGTTCTACTGATTCGGTTGATTCATGTGCAGACGACATGGCAGAACCTAGGAGAATTACTATCCAGGAGGAAGGAGCCCCTGATTTTACAATGCAACCGTTTCAAGCGCATCACCCAGCAGTGGCTACAGATTTTGAAATAAAGACCGCACTGCTCAATTTGATGCCCAAGTTTCATGGCTTACCTGCTCAAGAGCCTATCAAGCACCTGAGAGATTTCCAGGCAGCATGTTCTACTGTCAGGCGTGATGGTACAGATGAAACTTCAATTTTGTTGAAAGCTTTCTCGTTTTCTCTTGAGGAAAAAGCGAGAGTGGTACTACACTCAACCCCTAGCAAATGTATCCAACTGGGATACGCTCAGAAAAGAGTTTTTGGAAAAATTCTTTCCATCTGAAGTTACTGATAAACTAAGGAAAGACATTTCCACGATTGTTCAAGATGACAACGAGACTCTCTTTGAATACTGGGAGCGCTTCAATAATCTTCTGGAAGCATGCCCCCACCACATGATTGACAAGATAGTGTTACTCAACTATATCACACAGGGTATGAGGCCCCAAGATAAGACCACATTGGAGAGTGCTAGCAATGGGTCTATGAAGAAGTACAAGACCACTGATGAGGCATGGCAATTGATCAGCGACTTAGCTGAATCTACTAGGAACCACAGACAGAAGCAAGGCCGTTCAAAAGCCATTGCAGAAGTATCCTCTAGCAGAGAGATTGCTGCTCTAACTTAGAGTCTCTGTGAAATGACTAACTTGCTGAAGCAGATGCAATTGAATCAACAACAAGTTCAGCAAGCTCAACCTCCTTCACCACAGCAAAACCAACAGTTAGTCCCACAGAGAGTTTGTGGAATTTGTGCTGATTATAGCCATTATACTGATGAATGCCCGCAACTCCAACAGGAAGACAACATGGTGGCATCCACTCATAACTTCTATGACCGCCCCAACCAAGGGTACAATCAAGGTGGAAATAATAACCATGGATGGCAGGACAATTCTAACCAGAATTAGAGGGACAACAATAACAGAGGAGGCAGAGATAATCAGAGAAATCAGAGGTGAAATAATAATAACAACAGGCAGCAGAACCAACCTTACAGAGCACCTCACCTGAGGCAATCCCAAGGACCACAGAATACCCAACAGCAGACCTCTCAATTTACTCACCCTTCTTCATCTCCTAATGAAGAGCTACTAAAATTTTTTGAGCGAAGTCAACAGACCATGGAAAATAACATTAATGCCAGTCTGAATGGTCTGACCGCTACTTTGCAAGCTCTTGTCTCACAGATTGGATCAATGCAAAATTCCAGTAACCAACCTTCAAGCTCCACTAGAATCCCCTCTCAACCATTACCCAACCCAAAGGGGGGCATTAATGCCATCACCTTGAGGTCCGAAACCACACTACAAGAGAGGAATCAGGAGGAGCCAAGCTTACCAGAACACGCCTCAGCTGAAGAGATAGTAGAAATAGAAGATGTTGAAGAGGAAGAGGACATACAGGACATAACTGGAAAAGAAGAAGCCCAACCACAGGAGGAAGCACCAAGAGGCGCAAACACTGTAGAAAACACTACTCCCATTCCCTTTCCACAACTTGCAAGGAAGCCCAGGAAGCAACTGGAACCCGATCCTAAAATGGTAGAAATATTCAAAAAGGTTGAGGTAACTGTTCCTCTTTTTGATGTTATTCAACAGGTACCTAAATATGCAAAGTTTCTAAAAGATTTATGTATACATAAGGACAAAATTAATGAATTAGAAACTATTCCTTTAGGTAGTTCCATATCTGCTTTAATGGGAGGATTACCTGAAAAGTGTAGTGACCCAGGTCCTTGTATAGTTAGTTGTACTATTGGTGGAGTAGTAATTTATGATTGCATGTGTGATTTAGGAGCATGTGTCAGTATAATGCCTTTGTCTATATATGATATTTTGAGGCTCCCTCCCTTAAAAAGGTCGGCAGCTCGTTTTGTGCTAGCAGATAAAAGCATTATTACAGTGGCTGGAGTTGCTGAAGATGTTTTAGTGAACATTAAAGGGCTTACATTTTCCACTGATTTTTATATCTTGGAGATGCACCATAATGACTCAGATAAGCCATCATCAATTCTACTTGGAAGACCATTCCTGAAGACATCAAAATTCAAATTGGATGCTTTTTCAGGAACATACTCTTTTGAAATAGATGGCCGCATAGTAATCTTCAATCTGAATGGAGTCATAAACAACCCTCCAGAAGATCATTCTATCTTCCAGTGTGATGTTATAGATGAAACTGTAGCTAAAGTTCACAAGGAAGAGTTTGAAGAGAGGCACACTGGACAAGGTCCAAGTGTGGGGACCCTCTTAACTGACAATGAGGGCACTTCGCCATTTTCACAAGCTCCAGATAATCCAGAGCCTGCCCATGATCAGAATTTAGAGTTGAAACCCCTCCCTCCACATCTCAAATATGTTTATCTTGAAGATGAGCAGAAGTTTCCGATTATCATTGCAAGGGAACTTACTTCTCAACAAGAAGAGCAGTTACTTGATGTACTGAGGAGGCACAAAAAGGCAATTGGGTGGAGTTTGGCAGACATAGTAGGCATCAACCCTCAAGTATGTGAGCACAGAATATTTTTAGAAGAGGGAGCAAGACCTGTCTATCAACCCCAAAGAAGATTGAATCCCACTATCTTAGAAGTTGTCAAAAAGGAAGTGACCAGACTATTGGAAGCAGGTATCATCTATCCCATTTCAGACAGTGAATGGGTTAGCCCAGTACAAGTGGTGCCCAAGAAGTTTGGAGTCACTACAGTGAAGAATGAGCATGGAGAACTCATAGCAACTAGAGTTCAGAACGCTTGGAGAGTCTGCATTGATTACAGGCGTCTCAACCAAGCCACCCGTAAGGATCACTACCCACTTCCATTCATTGATCAAATGCTGGATCGCCTGTCAGATAAATCACATTATTGTTTTTTAGATGGTTACACAGGTTATTTCCAGATTCATATAGCTCCTGAGGATCAGGAAAAGACCACTTTTACATGTCCTTTTGGGACTTATGCTTACAAGAGAATGCCATTTGGCTTGTGCAATGCACCAGCTACTTTTCAAAGGTGTATGATGAGTCTTTTCTCTGATCTTATTGAGGACTGTATGGAGGTTTTTATGGATGATTTTAGCATTTATGGTGATTCTTTTTGCCTTTGCTTAGATGGATTATCTAGAGTATTGGATAGATGTGTCAGTACAAACCTTGTATTAAATTTTGAAAAATGTCACTTTATGGTAAAACAAGGGATTGTACTAGGACATGTGGTATCTAATACTGGCATTTCTGTAGACCCAGCAAAGGTGAATGTTATTTCTAGTTTACCTTACCCCTCTTCTGTGAGGGAAGTCCGTTCGTTCCTTGGCCATGCAAGTTTTTACAGGAGATTTATTAAGGACTTCAGTAAGGTAGCACTTCCCTTATCCAGATTACTGCAGAAGGATATTGAGTTCGAGTTCAGTGATGATTGCAAACAAGTGTTTGATAAGCTGAAGACCGCCCTGACTCAAGCTCCAATTGTGAGAGGACCAGACTGGAGCCAGCCGTTTGAAATCATGTGCGATGCTTCCAACCATGCAGTAGGAGCACCGCTGGCTCAGCGCGAAGTTAAGGACCCTTTTGTTATTGCTTATGCGTCTAAGACTTTAGACACTGCCCACTCCAATTATACTACTACCGAGAAAGAGCTTCTTGCTATTGTTTTTGCTCTGGATAAATTTCGAGCTTATTTACTTGGTACTAGAGTAGTAGTGTATTCGGACCATGCAGCTTTAAAGTATCTATTATCTAAAAAGGAGTCCAAACCAAGACTTATACGTTGGATACTGCTGTTACAAGAATTTGATTTAGAAATAAAGGATAAGAGTGGTAACCAGAATTTAGTGGCAGACCACTTGAGTCGCCTTGAGCACATTAAGGATGATTCTACTCCTATAGATGATAACTTTCCATTTGATAACCTGCAAGCAGTATCTGAGGTATCTCCTTGGTATGCACCTGTAGCTAATTATCTAGTTAGCCGCACATTTCCTCCAAACTTTTCTAAGCATCAAAGAGACAAGCTAAAAAGCGAGTCTAAATATTATATATGAGATGACCCATATTTATGGAGATGTGGGGCTGATCAGGTAATTAGACGTTGTGTGCCTCAATCAGAATTCCAGTCCATCTTAGAGGCCTGTCACTCATTTGAAAGTGGAGAACATTTTAGCCCTCAAAGAACTGCTAGAAAAATCTTAGACTGTGGATTCTGGTGGCCTACTCTTTTTAGAGATGCTGCTGAGTTTTGTAAATCTTGTCTCCCATGCCAAAAATTTGGTAATATATCCAGAAGGGATGAGATGCCTCAACAATATATGCTTTTCTGTGAAATTTTTGATGTTTGGGGCATTGACTTCATGGGTCTATTTCCAAATTCTAATGGTTATTTTTACATATTGTTAGCTGTGGATTACGTTTCCAAATAGGTGGAAACAATTCCTACCCGCACTGATGATGCTAACACTGTTATTTCCTTTGTGAGAAACCATATTATCTGTCGCTTTGGATCACCACGAGCAATCATGAGCGATCAAGGCACCCATTTTTGTAACAGGAGACTAACAGGATTGATGAAGAAGCATGGGATAATTCATAAGGTTGCAACAGCATACCATCCTCAGACAAATGGGCAAGCCGAGGTATCAAACAGAGAGATAAAGCGTATCTTGCAGAAGATAGTAAAGCCTCATAGAAGAGACTGGAGCACCAAGCTACAAGATGCACTCTGGGCATACAGAACAGCATACAAAACACCCATTGGGATGAGTCTTTTTTGCTTAGTTTATGGAAAAGCTTGTCATCTCCCGGTAGAAATAGAGCACAAAGCCTTTTGGGCCGTCAAGGAGTGCAATATGGGAATTGAGAAAGCCGGAGCTGAAAGGAAGTTGCAACTGCAAGAACTGGAGAGCCTTCGCCTAGAAGCTTATGAGAACTCAAGACTACACAAGGAGAAGATGAAGGCTGTACATGACCAGAACATCAAGAGGAAAGAGTTCCAACCTGAGGACTCAGTCCTCCTTTAAAAATCTCGACTGAGGCTCATGCCAGGCAAGTTGAGATCAAGATGGGAAGGCCCATACAGAGTAGAAAAGGCCGAACCGTATGGAGTTTATCACCTTAGCCATCCATCGAGCTCGGAGCTTATCAAAGTTAATGGACATCGTTTAAAGCTGTACCATGGCAAGAAATGGAAGAAAGACAAGGAACTTGAGATCTTCATCTTGGAAGATCCCCATATAGCCAAAGACTGAGCTAGTGGAGCGTCCAACTTGCGGACGTTAAAGCAAAGTGCTAGGTGGGAGACAACCCACCATGGTATGATCGTTCTTTTCTTTATTTTTAGTTTTTCCTATTCAATAACTCTTCTCTTTATTAGTATTTTCGTGCATCTGCATTTACATAATTTCTAAAAAAAAATGCTACGCGACGCGACTGCATCAGCGACGCGTCCACGTCGCAAGGGGAGAAGAGAAAAATAAAAACGAACAGAGAGTCACGCTGGAGCGTGGCTGGAGGCGTGCCAATGGCACAATTCGTCCCACGCGTCCGCGTCGTATGGACGTAATGGCCTCCCACGCGACCGCGTGACCCACGCGGCCGCGTGCCCTGATTTTCGACGTAAAAAGGGTGCACAACGAAATATTGTGCGAGAGTGGTGCTGGATTGGTGCTGGACGCACAATCCCTATCACGCGACCGCGTCACCGACGCGTCCGCGTCACCGACGCGTCCGCGTCATCCCTTTTCTGAAGCCCACTCACGCGATCGCATGCCCCATGCGATCGCGTTACCCCAATTTTGGCAAATACATCAATTTGAACAGAGAGTTGTGCAGGCGCGAGGCTGCACTCGCGCCAGAAGCCTAACGGTCGCGTGACCGATGCGACCGCGTCACCTTACTTGAAGCGCAATCACGCGAACGCGTGCCCCACGCGGCCGCGTCGCTTGCGCCGCACAGCTCAACCTAAATTGCCAAAATATCTTATCTTTTTCCTCTCTAATCCTAATTTTTCTTTTCCCTCCTTACTTCTTCCTTCTCCCTTCTTCTTTCTCCCTCACCTTTCACTCTCTCTCTCCCTCACCTCCATTAACAAGGTTTTATTTTCTTCTTTGCCCTTTTCTTTTCTATTATTCTTCTTATTTTATGTGTTATTTTCTTTTTTTTTTCTTTTTCTTTTCATTATTCATATTTTCTTTCTTCTTCTTTCCTTTTTACATGGTGTTAGAATTTTATTTGAGTCATTATTCCTCATTATATGCTTGTGGATTGTTGCAAATTGTTTGACAATTGTATATTATTTTCTTTAAAGGGTTGCTTGCATGTTCACTTTACCTTCTATACCTTCTTTACCATGCATGCTATGTGTTTGTGAAAAAGCCCATATGGCATCATGCACTTCTCTATGTTATTCTACTATTCAATGCTTGCTTTTCACAAATTCCCTTTACTATTATATTACTTGAATTTAATTGTCAATACAAACGTGATGGTTTGTTACAAAGTAATGCTTGGTCTATGCTACTCATGCCCTTTTCCGGCATGCCAATAAACACCTTGCATTCACTTGTCATTATATGCACTAGCTATTTTCCTTTGATGACTTTTCACATGTACTCATGAGCGTGTGTTAATGTCTGTTACCTCTTAATGTGCATCCATCACCACCTTTTCTGTTCTCTTCCTCGCTATATATCTCTTTGAATTTAATTTACTTTCTCTTCCCCTTTCAGGATGGCAACTAGGAAAGGAAAAGAGAAAGCTACTCCCAAACCCCCAGCAAGAAGAGGAACTAAAAGAGCACTAGTGGCAGAGCCTTCTTTAACTGCAGTCAAGCCCTCAACAAAAAGAGTTAAGAGGATCATCAAGGTTGATGAAAAGGAGAAAGCCTTTCCAGCAAAGGACACTGCGCAATTTCCTAATCGCTATTGTGAGCAGATGTTCCCTATTCTAGCTGAAAGGAGTTACAACAACGAACACCTTCTTATCCTCCAGCCCAATATTGCTACTTTTGTTGAGCCACAAATTGAACGAAGACAATGGAGTTTCCTACAGAGACAACAGAAGTAGGTCAATCTTTCTTGGGTAGTCGAGTTCTACTCTAACTTCTACCTGCCCACCCTGCAATCTGTCTTTGTCCATCAAAAGCAAGTCCCCATTACAGAAGAGGCTATTCAACAAGCTTTGAGTCTTCCCCCTATTCCAGAAGGACTGGACGCCTTTCAAGAAGCTGCACTCAAGTGCCACCCCTGTTCCTGACAGATGGCACCAAGGACGGTGCAAAGCCTTAAGTGTGGGGAGGTCGGTCAGTACCTGACTTCCGGAGGTAATTTCTCTTTCCTAGCACTAATAAATTAGGATTTTAGCTAGATTTTCTTTCTTTTATAGAATAGGATAAATTTCATAGTAATAGGTTAGTTGCATGCATGCTCTACTTGATTGAAAAGACAATAAGTTTCTTCTAAGACTCTATCTTTGGAACAAAATTTCACTAATTTTTAAAATTTTTATGATAAATTTGCTTGAAGTTATATTTGGAACATGATGTTTGAGCTAAAGAACACACAACCTGTGAAGATTTGAGCCTTTATGCATGGTTACAGTATTTAACCATAATTAATTTATTCTTGTGTGTTTACTTCTCTATGATTGTAATCTATATTTTGTTTTATCTTATATGTCCAATATTTATTATATTTATATGCTTGCACATGATTGAGGCCATTATTTGTTTAAACTCACTCATCCAAATTAAGCCTACCCTTTTCAATTACCTTTGTTAACCACTTTGAGCCTTTAAATCCCATTTGTTCTATATTTCACCACATTACTAGCCTTAAGCAAAAAAACAATTGTATATCCCAAATTGAATCTTTGGGTAGCTTAAGATAGAATTGTGTGTGCTAGTTAAGTATGGGAAATTGTGGGAACAAAAGTTATTAAGGGAATGTGTCATGATAATACAATGGGAATTTGGATACCTACTCATGTGAAACTATAAGAATTAAAAATCTATGTGCATTGATAAGCTATATTTATTTTTATGTTAAAAAAAAGCAATAAATAAATAAGAGGACAAAATTACCCCAATGCTGAATTAAGAATTCAAGGATCAATGCACATATGATAAAATAAAAAAATCAAAGTTGATACATGAGTATGGAATGAAAAAGGGAATTCTGGGTAGCTAGGTATGAATTCTAAAGTTATGTAAAATATATAGGTTGGGTTGAAGCTTGGGTTAATTAAAGATTCAATTCATAAGCTCACTTGACCATATATGTATCCCTACCTTTACCTTGGCCCCATTACAACCTTGAAATGATCTCATGATGTTTGCATTGGTATATTAACTGTTGTTGATTGATTAGGAGAAAAACAAAAGTTAGAGAGCATGATTAGAGAAGGATAGAGTGATTACCCTATACACTAGAGATTAGAGCGTACATACATCATCAGTGAGGGTTCGATGCTTGAATTTCCATGTTCCCTGCTTTCATGAGCTATCTTCTTGCACTTTTATCTGTCTTACTGTATAATTATAGAATTAGTGGAATTTGATTTGTAATTGTTTTGACGAGCTTATTTACTTTTTATCAAGTGGACAAGAATCATATAGTTGCATTCATATAAATATAGGATTCCATTGCATTGCATGAGTTTCTGCATGTTCATACTTATTTACTTTATCTCCTTCAATTAAGCATGAGGACATGCTAATGTTTAAGTGTGGGGAGGTTGATAAACCACTATTTTATGGTTTATATTGTGTTAAATTGTGTGGTTTTATCATGATCCTTACCCACTTATTCATTAAATTAGCATGCATTTATATTTCCTTCCTGAAATTATTACATGTTTGAAAACTGCTTCCTAGAGACTTTTAATTATGTATTTTTAATTCTTCTTTATTCCATTCGATGCCGTGATCTATGTGTTAAGTGTTTTAGCAAAAATGGAAGGAACACAAGAAATTGAGGAGATAACCAGTGAGAAGTGACGCGAAAGAGGAGAAATTGCAGTGACGCGGTCGCATGGCTCACGCGACCGCGCGGATTGGAAAAGTTCGAGTGACGCGGAAGCATGGACAACACGAACGCGTGGCAGGAAGAAACGTGAATGACGCGTCCGCATGGATGACGCGATCGCGTGACATGCGCGATCTACAGGATTCGCTGGGGGCGATTTTGGACCTTATTTTGACCCAGTTTTCGGCCCAGAACAGCAGACTAGAGCCAGAGAACATGCAAAAACCAAAAACAACATTCATTCTACACAGTTTTTTAGTTTTAAGATCTAGTTTTACTCCTCCCCTAGGTTTTCTCTCTGCACATTCATAGTTCTTAGGATTTTATTTTCTCTGGCTTTTTGCATTGGGATATTGAGAAGAGTTATTACCTCATCAAGACTTCGTCATTCTAGTTCGTTTTCTTTACTTGGTTTACTCTTCCATGTTCTTTGCTTTATTTAACTTTACCATTGGAATATTTTTAGGATTATTTAATACAAGGATCACTTTTATTTTTAATTGACTATTTTAATCTTTATTTACAATGTCTTTCTTTAATTCTTTTTCGTATGCTATGAATTTTACCTTTACAATGAGTGAGTAGTTCCCTAACTTGATGGGGAGTTGATTGAAGGGAACCCTTGAGTTGGAATGTTCAGAGAAAGATTGTAATTGGCTTATGGTTGGTTTGCTCTCTAGTTCCCGACACCAATCCTCCCAAGAGTGGATTGGGACTTGTGGATAGAACAGCATTCTAACTTGTTTTACCTTCCCTTACTTAGTAAAGGATAACTAAACGAAATAACTCTCAATTGTCAATTAATCTTAAGAGTATTCCATAAAAAATAGGGCTTCCATGTAATCAACTCCCAGTCAAGGCTTTTATTTACATTATTCAATTTCATCAATTTGATTTCCTGTTTACTCAACTCAACCCTTTTCGAAAACATCTGATTAATAAAATAGCACCCTTTCCTGCAACTCGTTGGGAGACGACCTGGGATTCATACTCCCAGTATTTTAATTTAAATTTTTTGTGACACCCTTTTTTTAAATTGATAGGCAGATTTCTGGTGAGTTTGGAACTATACTTGCAACGTATATAATTTAACAATTTTAATTCGCCAATTTCTGCCCTCATCACATACAGTAATAAGTTTTCAAAATTAATTGCATCATTCTTCTTCTACTCCCTTCTATCTTATTTTGCTCGAGGATGAGCAAACCTTTTAAGTTTGGTGTGGAAAAAGCTTTGCTTTTTGTTTTTCCATAACCATTAATGACACCTAAGGCCGGAGAAACCTCTAGGAAGAGGAAAGGGAAGGCAGTTGCTTCCAACTCCGAGTCATGGGAGATGGAGAGATTCATCTCAAAAGCCCATCACTAGAAGGAGGATAGAGCAAACAAGAGAGCCCACTAATGGACTTCAACAAGAGCCATGAGAGAAGAGCAACAAAGGCAAGAAAGAGACATAGAGGAGCTCAAGTACTCAATAGGATCTTCAAGAAGAAGAACTAGCCGCCATCACTAAGGTGGATCCATTCTTTAATTTTCTTGTTCTTATTTTTCTGTTTTTCGTTTATATGCTTTATGTTTTGTCTATGTTTGTGTCTTCATTACATGATCATTAGTGTCTAGTGTCTACGTCTTAAAGCTATGAATAATTCCATGAATCCATCACCTTTCTTAAATGAAAAATGTTTTTATTTGCAAAAGAACAAGAAGGACATGAATTTCGAATTCTATCTTGAAATTAGTTTAATTATCTTAATGTGGTGGCAATACTTTTTGTTTTTTGAATGAATGCTTGAACAGTGCATATTTTTGATATTGTTGTTTATGAATGTTAAAATTATTGGCTCTTGAAAGAATAATGAAAAAGGAGAAATGTTATTGATAATCTGAAAAATCATAAAATTGATTCTTGAAGCAAGAAAAAGCAGTGAAAAACAAAAGTTTGCGAAAAAAATGGCAAAAAAGTAAAGAAAAAAAGAAATAAAAAAGAAAAAGCAAGCAGAAAAAGCCAATAACCCTTTAAACCAAAAGACAAGGGTAAAAAGGATCCAAGGCTTTGAGCATTAATGGATAGGAGGGCCTAAAGGAATAAAATTCTGGCCTAAGCGGCTAAACCAAACTGTCCCTAACCATGTGCTTGTGGCGTGAAGGTGTCAAGTGAAAAGCTTGAGACTGAGCAGTTAAAATCGTGGTCCAAAACAAAAAAGAGTGTGCTTAAGAGCTCTGGGCACCTCTAACTGGGGACTCTAGCAAAGCTTAGTCACAATCTGAAAAGGTTCACCCAGTTATGTGTCTGTGGTATTTATATTCGGTGGTAAAACTGGAAAACAAAATGCTTAGGGTCATGGCCAAGACTCATAAAGTAGATGTGTTCAAGAATCAACATACTAAACTAGGAGAATCAATAACACTATCTAAATTCTAAGTTCCTATGGATGCCAAACATTCTGAACTTCAAAGAAAAAAGTGAGATGCCAAAACTGTTCAGAAGCAAAAAGCTACTAGCCCCGCTCATCTAATTAAAACTAATCTTCATTGATGTTTTTTGAATTTATTGTATATTCTCTTTTTTTATCCTATTTTATTTTTTAGTTGCTTGGGGACAAGCAACAATTAAAGTTTAGTGTTGTGATGAGCGGATAAATTATACCCTTTTTGGCATTGTTTTTAGGTAGTTTTTAGTATATTTTAGTTTACTTTTTATTATATTTTTATTAGTTTTTATTCAAAAATCACATTTCTGGGCTTTACTATGAGTTTGTGTGTTTTTCTGTAATTTCAAGTATTTTCTGGCTAAAATTGAGGGACCTGAGCAAAAATCTTATTTAGAGGCTGAGAAAGGACTGCAGATGCTGTTGGATTCTGACCCTCCTGCACTCGACATGGATTTTCTGGAGCTACAAAAGCTCAATTGGTGCGCTCTTAATTGCGTTGGAAAGTAGACATCTTGGGCTTTCTAGCAATATATAATAGTTTATTCTTTGCTCGAGATTTGATGGCTCAAACTGGCGTTAAAATCCAGCCAAAAACTTTTTGGCGTAAAACGCCAGAACTGGCATAATTTTCGTCGTTAAACGCCCATTTTGGCACCCAGGGTGGCGTTTAACTCCAATATGAGGCATATGCACGTGGAAGCTTGAAAGCTCAGCCCAAACACTCACCAAGTGGGGCCTGGAAGTGGAATTCTGCACTATCTACACCTATTTACTCGACTAAATCTCTATTTTGGTCCTTGAGATTCACGCGATTACCCATTTTGGTCCTCGAAATTCAAAATTACCTATACTGGTCCTCCAGATTCAAGTCCCGGCACCAATGTGGTCCCTCGACTCTTTTCGGCGATGACTAGTCAAACGGAATGCTGAGATGGCACCCTCACTGCCACTTTGGATGATGAGTAAACGACATTGTTTACCCTTGGCATCCAAACAAGTAAGAAATGTCATCGCTTTGTATATGAAAGGAGAAGAAACGATGGAGACCCAAAATAAAGTATTCTTCTTCTTCTCTACCTCCACTATTCTTCATTTCTGACTTGTTTGGGTGCTAAGGGTGAACGACGTCGTTTACTCATCATCCAGTGTAGTAGAGAGGGTGCTATATCAGCACTCCATTTGGCTAGTCATTGCCGAAACGAGTCGAGGGACCATATTGGTGCCCTGACTTAAATCTGGAGGACTAGTATAGGTAATTTTGAATTTCGAGGACCAAATTGAGTAATCGCGTGAATCTCAGGGACCAAAATGGGTATTTAGTCTAGTTACTCATTTTCTGTAACCCTAAGTTACTAGTTTAGTATAAAAACTACTTTTAGAGATTCATTTAGCACCGGATGACATTTTACACTTCATATTGTATTTCCTACGGCATGAGTCTCTAAACCCCATAGGTGGGGGTGAGGAGCTCTGCTGTGTTTCAATGGATTAATGCAATTACTACTGTTTTCTATTCAATCACGCTTGATTCTAATCTAAGATACTCACTCGTACTTTAATCTAGAGAATGATATGATCCGTGACACTCATCATTATTCTCAATTCTATGAACGCGTGCCTGACAACCACATCTGTTCTATCTGAGCTCAACGTAGTCATTGGGCGACAGCTTGAGTGCTTATCTCTTGGGTCTCTAATCCATGGACCGAGTTCGGAGGTTAGAACCTTCGTGGTAGACGCTAGAATCAATTGGTAGCATTCTTGGGATCCGGAAAGTCTAAACCTTGTCTGTGGTATTCCGAGTAGGATCTGGGAAGGGGTGACTGTGACGAGCTTTAAACCTGCGAATGTTGGCCGCAGTGACAGTGTGCAAAAGGTCAAGGGTCCTATTCCAACGCTAGTTAGAACCGACAGATGATTAGCCGTGCGGTAGCTGTACATGGTATTTTTCATCCGAGATGAGAAATCCGACAGTTGATTAGCCGTGCAGAGATCGTACATGGTATTTTTCATCCGAGTGGATCATACAGCTTGCCATTGAAGGAAACCATGCGTGTTTGGAGAAGAAGACAGTAGGAAAGCAGAGATTCAGATGACAGAATATCTCCGAAACCTCAGCTTGTTTCTCATTACTGAATCACAAGTACTATTTATTTCATGTTATTTATTTTTTCATAAATACAATCACTCTTATCATTAATCTCCTGACTAAGATTTACAAAATAACCATAGCTTGCTTCAAGCCAACAGTCTCCGTGGGATCGTCCCTACTCACGTAAGGTATTACTTGGACGACCCAGTGCGCTTGCTTGTTAGTTGTGCGGAGTTGTGAAAAGTGTAATCACAATTTCCCACACCAAATTTTTGGCGCCGTTGCCGGGGATTGTTCGAGTTTGGACAACTGACGGTTCATCTTGTTGCTTAGATTAGGAAGAATTTACCTTTTTGGTTGGTTTAGAGTCACTAAATTTGAGTCTTTTATTTTGTTTTCAAAAATCTTTCAAAAATTTTTATTTTTCTTTATTAATCTGTTATTTGTCTTTGAGTCTTTTATTATTGTTCTTGTTAAAATTTTTAAAATCCTTGTTTTATTTTTTTAAATTTCTTTACGAAATTTTTAATAAATAAATAAAAACCAATAACCTCATAATTTAGTCTTCTGTCTGAGTTTAGTTTCATATTTTAAGTTTGGTGTCAATTGCATGCCTTTATTTTTCTTTCAATTTTTCGAATTACATGTTCTTAGTTCTTTCTTGATCTTCAAGTTCTTCTTATTTATTTTCTTTGTTTGATCTTTAGTTTTTCTTGTTTTGTGTTTTTCCTTGTTTTTCTTGTGCATTTTCGAATTATTAGTGTCTAAAGTATAAAAATTTTTAAGTTTGGTGTCCTTTGTGTCCTTATTTCCTTAAAAATTTTCAAAATTTGTTCTTGGTGTTCATCTTGATCTTCAAAGTGTTCTTGGTGTTCATCTTGACATTCAAAGTTTTCTTATTTGTTTTTGATCTAAAAAATTTAAGTTTGGTGTCATTTTATTGTTTTTCTCTTCCCTCATTAAATTCAAAAATATATTTTCTCTTTATTTTAATTGAATTTTCGAAATTTCCTTTTAAAAATTCAGATTTTTATTTTAAAATTTTTACCTTATCTTAGTTTTAAATTTCAAAATTCAAATCTTTTTCAAAAAA
This sequence comes from Arachis ipaensis, assembly GCF_059453495.1. NCBI lineage: Eukaryota > Viridiplantae > Streptophyta > Magnoliopsida > Fabales > Fabaceae > Arachis > Arachis ipaensis. The sequence goes on along the minus strand of NC_142443.1, from coordinate 124,013,383 downwards.
ATCATATCTTTTTCAAAATCTTATCTTATCTTATTTCAAATTCAAATTTCAAATTTCAATCAAATTCCAAAAATTCAAAATTTAATTTTCAAATTTAAAAATCAAATCTTTTCAAAATTTAAATCTTTTTCAAATCTTTATCTTATATTGTTGACTTTTTCAAAATTCAAAATTCAAAATTCAAAATTCAAAATTCAAAATTCAAATTTCAAATTTCAAATTTCAAATTTTAAAATTCAAAATTTAATTTTCAAATTTAAAATTTAAATTTCAAAATTTTTTAATTTAAATTCCTTATCTTCTCTTACCTAACTCCGCCTATGTTACACTTGCGGTACATAGCCGGTCCCAAGCCCGGATAAAGGAGGAGGGTTGTGTTAGGTCTTTGGCAACCAACATAAAAATATAGCCGAACCCCCATGACATGAATCAAAGACATTATTGCGCTAAAGCTAGGTCGTTGCCCGGAAGCAACGCGCCGTATGGCTCGAGTACGGTGTCAAAGCAAGAGCCGCTGCATCGATGCCCGGATGTAGTGTTAAATGAGCAAGGTTTCTCGCGTTTTCGTGAACGGACGAGGGTAAATAAGCTAGTTCACAAAGTAAAAGGTAAAGGACGAAGCGACAGAAGGTTGAGATTTGGGACATGGAACATAGGCACTCTAACAGGAAAGTCCATCGAGGTGGTGGACACCATGACAAGGAGGAAGATTAACATTATGTGCCTACAAGAAACGAAATGGGTTGGTGCAAAGGCTAGGGAGTTGGATACTTCTGGTTTCAAACTTTGGTATACATGAAAGGTGAAGAATAGGAATGGGGTTGGAATAATTGTGGATAAGCAGTGGAAGAAGGACGTAGTGGATGTCAAGAGGGTGGGAGATCGGATCATCTCTATCAAACTTGTGGTGGAGGGAGGTGCTTTCCATGTGATTAGCGCCTATGCACCGCAAGTGGGTTCGGATGAACAACACAAGATAAGGTTTTGGGAGGATCTAGAGAGTTTGGTTCAAGGCATACCTTTGGGAGATAAGATTTTCTTAGGAGGAGATTTAAATGGCCATGTTGGGAGAGAAGTGACTGGATATGGGAGTATTCACGGAGGCCATGGTTTCGGGGTGATCAATGCCGAGGGTAAAACTATTTTGGACTTTTCCTCAACATTTGATCTTCTCATCGCAAATACATGTTTTAAAAAGAGAGACGAGCATCTTATAACCTATAAGAGTGGCATGACAAGCTCTCAAATCGACTTCTTCTTGTTGAGGAGAGTCGACCAGAAATTTTGCATTAACTGTAAAATTATCCCGGGAGAGAGTTTGACAACACAACATAGGGTGCTCGTCATGGATTTTTGCGTCGAGCAAAAGTTGAGGAAAAGACATCATACGAAGAACCCAAGGACGAGGTGGTGGCTGATGAAAGGTGAAGAACAAAGAAGCTTCCTAAGACGGGTAGGAGAAGAGGCAAAGTGGGATGGAAATGGAAGCGCGGAAGAGATGTGGAGGGAGATGGCAGAAGTTATTAGAAGAACAGTAAAAGAAAGTTTTGGTGAATCTAAAGGAATAGGACCAAGAGACAAGGAGTCCTGGTGGTGGAATGCGAGCATACAAGAAAAGATAAAGATAAAAAGGGAATGCTTTAAAGAGTGGTCTTTATGCCGCAATGCAGATAACTGGGAAAAATATAAGGCGGCTAAGAAAGAGACAAAAGTGGCTGTAAGTGAAGCAAGAACAAGAGCATATGAGGGTCTCTACCAGTCTTTGGGCACGAAAGAAGGAGAAAAAGGTATATATAGAATCGCAAAGAGCCGAGAAAGAAGAACGAGAGATTTGGATCAAGTTAAGTGCATAAAGGATAAGGATGGAGAGATGTTGGCTCAAGAGGAGAAGATTAATGAAAGGTGAAAAAGTTACTTCTACGAGTTATTTAATAAGGGACAGAAGACTCTTCCGAGCCTTGGTCGATTATGCACAAGGGAAGAAGATCAAAACTTTGACTACTATCGAAGGATTCGAGACTTCGAGGTAAAAGAGGCTCTAAAGCAGATGAAAAATGGCAGGGCAGTAGGACCTGATAATATCCCGATTGAGGTTTGGAAGGGTCTTGGAGAAAAAGGCATCAACTGGTTAACCATGCTTTTTAATGAGATTTTAAGGTCAAAGAAGATGCCTGATGAGTGGAGAAAGAGCACCTTGGTACCTATCTACAAGAATAAGGGGGATATACAAAGTTGCGAAAACTATAGAGGGATTAAGCTTATGAGTCATACTATGAAGTTGTGGGAAAGGGTGATAGAACGGAGGTTGAGAAAAGAGACACAAGTAACAGAGAACCAATTTGGATTTATGCCAGGCAGATCTACCACTGAAGCGATATACCTATTAAGAAGGATGATGGAGAGGTATCGTAGTAATAAAAGGGATCTACATATGGTGTTTATTGATTTGGAAAAAGTGTATGATAGGGTACCAAGGGAGGTCTTATGGAAGGTTTTAGAAAAGAGGAGAGTAAGGATCGCATATATTCGGGTAATTAAAGACATATATGATGGGGCCACAACTAGTGTGAAGACCCAAGGTGGTCTGACAGAGGAATTCCCTATTGGTATAGGATTACACCAGGGATCATCCTTAAGTCCATACCTTTTCACATTAGTCTTGGAAGTACTCACAGAGCACATCCAAGAGCCTGTGCCATGGTGCATACTTTTTGCCGATGATATCGTCCTTATGGGAGAGTCAAGGAAAGACCTAAATAAGAAGTTGGAGTTATGGAGAGAAGCTCTAGAAGTGTATGGTCTGCGCATAAGCCGTAGCAAGACGGAATATATGGAATGTAAGTTCAGTCTGAGAAGGGAAAACCCCAATATAGAGGTGAAGATTGGAGAAAACACCCTACGAAAAGTTAAAAGTTTTAAGTATCTTGGGTGCATCATACAGGACAATGGAGAGATTGAACAGGATGTAAATCATAGGATCCAAGCAGGTTGGTCAAAATGGCGGAGTGCATCTGGTTTTATATGCGACAAAAAAGTGCCTTCAAAACTTAAAGGTAAATTCTATCGCACCGTTATAAGACCGGCTATGCTGTATGGTACGGAGTGTTGGGCGGCTAAAGGGGAGCACGAACATAAGCTGAGTGTGGCAGAGATGAAGATGTTGAGATGGATGAGTGGTCATACGCGATTGGATAAAATAAGGAATGAAGATATAAGGGAGAGAGTTGGAGTAGCACCCATTGTGGAAAAGATGGTTGAATCGCGTCTCAGGTGGTTTGGACATGTGAGAAGAAGACCGATAGAACATCCAGTCAGGAGGGTGGATGAGATGGAAGATGGACAAAGGGCGAAAGGCAGAGGAAGACCTAAGAAGAATATCCATGAGGTGGTCAAACGAGACCTACATGTAAACGGTCTCTCTGTAGACATGATACATGACAGAGCACAATGGCGTCGTTTGATTCATGTAGCCGACCCCACTTAGTGGGACAAGGCTTTGTTGTTGTTGTTGTTGTTGTATCTTCTCTTACCTAACTTATCTTATCTTTTCTAATCTCAAATCTTTTTAAATCCTTTTCAAAATCTTTTTCTTTTTTTATCTATCATTTTCGAATTACTTGTTCTATTTTATTATTTTGATTGAAAAATTTTAAGTTTGGTGTTTCCTTGTTAAGAAAGTTTCAATCTTTAAAATTTTAAAATCATATCTTTTTCAAATCTTTTCTTTTGTTTACTTTCTTACAAGTATCTTTAATTTTAAGACATATCTTTTCAAAACTCCCTAACCACTTTCTCTTCCTTCAATTTTCGAAAATCATATCCAAAATTTTTCAAATCTTTTTAATTAATTAGCCATTTTAGTATTCGAATTTTTTTATTTTATTTTATTTTTTATTTATTTTACTTTTTCTTTTAGTTTTCGAAACTTATATTTTATTTTCTAATTATTTTATTTTATTTCTCTCTTTTAATTCGGTTTATCTTTAATTAAATAAAATAAAAACAAAAGTATATTTTATTTGCAATCCACATCATCTCCCTTTCTCCATCATGGACCTAAGTGAAAATGAACAGTCCAGAAGGACTCTGGGGTCATATGCTAACCCCACTACTGCTGCATATGAGAGTAGTATCTGTATACCCCCATAAGAGCCAGTAGTTTTGAGCTAAACCCTCAGCTCATTATCATGGTGTAGCAAAATTGCCAGTATTCCGGTCTTCCACAGGAAGAACCTACTGAGTTTCTGGCACAGTTCTTATAAATTGCTGACATAGTACGCGATAAAAAAGTAGATCAGGATGTCTACAGATTATTACTGTTTCCATTTGCTGTAAAAGATCAAGCTAAGAGGTGGTTAAATAACCAACCCACAGCAAGCATAAGAACATGGAAACAGTTATCAGACAAATTCCTGAATCAATATTTCCCTCCAAAAAGGATGACACAGCTAAGGCTGGACATCCAAGGCTTTAAACAAGAGGATAATGAATCTCTTTATAATTCCTGGGAGAGGTACAGAGGGATGCTAAGGAAATGCCCCTCTGAAATATTTTCAGAGTGGGTGCAGTTAGACATCTTCTACTACGGACTTACAAAAAAGGCCCAGGTATCTCTAGATCACTCAGCTGGTGGATCTATACACATGAGAAAGACAATTGAAGAGGCTCAAGAACTCATTAAAACAGTTGCTAGAAATCAGCATCTGTACTTAAGCAGTAAGTCCTCCCTGAAAGAAGAGGCTAAAGCAGTATCCACTAAACTTAGTCCTCAAGAACAAATTATTGAACTCAATCAGTAATTACTTATTATAACAAAATAGTTAGCAGAATTTAAAGAGATGCTCCAGGACACTAAAAATGCTAACAAGAATATAGAAGCACAATTGAATCAGATAAGACAGCAGCTATCTAAACATATAGCAGAAGAATGTCAAGCTGTTCAATTAAGGAGTGGGAAGACATTGAATGTATCAACTCAAGGCAGCAGAAAACCAAAAAAGGAACAACTGACAGAGGATAACCAAACCACTGCCCAAAATCTCTCTGAGGACAGTAAGAGCCCAGAGAGGAATGATTCTGGCGTTCAAACACCAGAAAAGGGTGGACAGTTGGTGTTAAACGCCCAAGGGATAGCCAATTCTGGTGTCCAAACGCCAGAAAAGGGTGGCAATCTGGCGTTAAACGCCCAGGCAGCCCCCAATTCTGGCGTTCAAACGCCAATAAGGGATCAGACACCTGCAAGTGCTGATAACAACCCCCTTAAGCAGGCTTCTCCAACCACTTCTGTAGGAAGTAAACCTGCAGCAACTAAGGTTGAAGAATATAAAGCCAAGATGCCTTATCCTCAGAAACTCCGCCAAGCAGAACAGGATAAACAATTTGCCTGCTTTGCAGACTATCTCAGGACTCTTGAAATAAAGATTCCATTTGCAAAGGCACTTGAGCAAATACCCTCTTATGCTAAGTTCATGAAAGAGAGCTTAAGTCATAAGAAGGATTGGAGAGAAACTGAAAAGCTTACCAGAGAAGCTCAAAGATCCCGGAAGCTTTATGATACCATGCACATTAGAGGGTGCTTGTACCAAGACAGCTCTATGTGATCTTGGGGCAAGTATCAACCTAATACCTGCATCCACTATCAAAAAGCTTGGTTTGACTGATGAAGTTAAACCAACCCGGATATGCCTCCAACTTGCTGATGGCTCCATTAAAATCCCATCAAGCATAATTGAGGACATGATTGTCAAGGTTGGGCCATTTGCCTTTCCTACTGACTTTGTAGTGCTGGAAATGGAGGAGCACAAGAGTGCAACTCTCATTCTAGGAAGACCTTTCCTAGCAACTGGACGAACCGTCATTGACGTCCAAAAGGGGAGATAACCCTGAGAGTCAATGAGGATGAGTTTAAGTTGAATGCTGTCAAAGCTATGCAGCATCCAGACACACTAAAAGACTGCCTGAGCGCTTATGTTATTGACTCCTTGGTGAAAGAGGTCAATATGAGTGAGAGTCTCGAATTAGAGCTAGAGGACATCTTTAAAGATGTTCAGCCTGATCTGGAGGAACCATAGAAAATAGAAGAACCTCTGAAAACTCCTCAGGAAGAGGAGAAGCCTCCTAAAGCCGAGCTTAAACCACTACCACCATCCCTAAAATATGCATTTCTGGGAGAAAATGACACTTTTCCGATAATCATAAGCTCTACTTTAGAGCCACAGGAAGAGAAAGCACTAATTTTGGTGCTATGGACACACAAGACAGTTCTTGGGTGGTCCATCAGTGATCTTAAGGGCTTTAGCCTAGCTAGATGCATGCACAAGATCCTATTGGAGGATGATGCTAAGTCAGTGGTTCAACGACAGAGGCGGCTGAATCCAACCATGAAGGAGGTGGTGTAGAAAGAGGTCACTAAGTTACTAGAGGCTGGGATTATTTATCCTATTTCTGATAGCCCCTGGGTAAGCCCTGTCCAAGTTGTCCCCAAGAAGGGAGGCATGACAGTGGTTCATAATGAAAAGAATGACATGGTTCCTACAAGAACAGTTACAGGGTGGCGTATGGGTATTGACTACAGAAGGCTCAATACAGCCACTAGGAAGGATCATTTTCCTTTAGCATTCATAGACCAGATGCTAGAAAGACTAGCAGGTCATAAATACTACTGCTTTTTGGATGGCTATTCAGGTTACAACTAAATTACAGTAGATCCTCAGGACCAAGAGAAAACAGAATTCACATGTCCATCTGGAGTATTTGCCTACAGAAGGATGCCATTTGGTCTGTGCAATGCACCTACAACCTTTCAGAGGTGCATGCTCTCTATATTCTCTGACATGGTAGAAAATTTTCTGGAAGTCTTCATGGATGACTTCTCAGTATTTGGAGACTCATTCAGCTCTTGTCTTGATCATCTAGCACTTGTTCTGAAAAGGTGCCAAGAGACCAACCTGGTTTTAAACTGGGAGAAATGTCACTTCATGGTGACTGAAGGAATTGTCCTTGGGCACAAAATTTTGAACAAGGGAATAGAAGTGGATCAAGCTAAGGTAGAGGTAATTGAAAAATTACCACCACCTGCCAATGTTAAGGGAATCAAAAGGTTTCTGGGGCATGCAGGATTCTATAGGAGGTTTATAAAGAATTTTTCAAAAATTGCAAAACCTCTGAGTAATCTGCTAGCTGCTGACACGCCATTTGTCTTTGACACGGACTGTCTACAGGCGTTTGAAACTCTGAAAGCTAAGCTGGTCACAGCACCAGTTATTTCTGCACCAGACTGGACATTACCATTCGAACTAATGTGTGATACCAGTGACCATGCCATTGGTGCAGTATTAGGACAGAGGCATAACAAGTTTCTGCACTTCATTTATTATGCTAGCTGTGTTTTGAATGACGCACAGAAGAATTACATAACCACAGAAAATGAGTTGCTTGCAGTGATTTATGCCATTGAAAGTTCAGATCTTATTTAGGGGGATCAAAAGTGATTGTGTACACTGACCATGCTACTCTAAAATATCTCCTCACAAAGCAGGATTCAAAACCCAGACTCATAAGATGGGTGCTGCTTCTGCAAGAGTTTGATATAGAAATAAGAGACAGAAATGGGACAAAGAACCAAGTAGCTGATTACTTGTCCCAAATAGAACCAGTAGCAGGAGCGTCCCTCCCTCCTACTGAGATCTCTGAAACCTTTCCGGATGAGCAACTCTTTGCCATTCAGGAAGTACCATGGTTTGCAGACATCGCAAACTATAAAGTTGTGAGATTCATACCCAAAGAGTACAGTAAGCAGCAAACGAAAAAATTAATTTCTAATGCAAAGTACTACTTGTGGGATGAACTATATCTCTTTAAGAGGTGTGCATACGGGATGATCCGTAGATGTGTGCCTAGAGAAGAGGCACAGAAGATCCTATGGAATTGCCATGGATCACAGTATGGAGGACATTTCGAAGGTGAGCGAACAGCCACCAAGGTTCTCCAATGTGGCTTCTACTGGCCTACTCTCTATAGAGACTCCCGAGAGTTTGTACGTAACTGTGACAGTTGCCAGAGAGCTGGTAATCTGCCTCATGGTTATGCCATGCCTCAACAAGGGATCTTAGAGACTGAATTGTTTGATGTATGGGGTATTGACTTCATGGGGCCTTTCCCACCATCATACTCAAACACTTATATTCTGGTGGCAGTAGACTATGTATCTAAATGGGTGGAGGCAATTGTAACACCCACCAATGATACTAAGACAGTGATGAAGTTCCTCCAGAAGCATATCTTCAGCAGGTTCGGTGTCCCTAGGATACTGATCAGTGATGGAGGCACTCATTTCTGCAATAAACAGCTTGACTCTGCTCTGGTCCGATATAGAATTAACCACAAAGTGGCGACTCCATATCATCCACAGACAAATGGGCAGGCTGAAGTCTAAAATAGAGAACTAAAATGAATCCTGGAACGGACTGTAAGTACCCGTAGAAGGGATTGGGCAAGAAGTCTGGATGATGCTCTGTGGGCATACAGAACAGCATTCAAGACCCCTATAGGGACCTCTCCATACCAGCTTGTGTATAGAAAAGCTTGTCATCTGCCAGTGGAACTGGAACACAAAGCCTATTGGGCAACCAGATTCCTCAACCTTGATGCTAAGGTAGCTGGAGAGAAAAGATTACTCCAGTTGAATGAGCTAGAGGAATTCAGACTCAATGCTTTTGAAAATGCTAAAATTTATAAAGAGTAGGCAAAAAAGTGGCATGACAGAGAGCTGTCCTCTAGAGTCTTTGAGCCAGGACAAAAGGTTCTGCTGTTTAACTCCAAGCTCAGATTGTTCCCTGGGAAATTGAAATCCCGGTGGAAGGGACCATATGTGATTACAAGTGTGTCACCATATGGATATGTGGAGCTTCAAGATATTGACTCTGACAAAAAATTCATTGTTAATGGACAAAGAGTCAAACATTATCTTGAAGGCAATGTTGAGAAAGAGTGCTCAAAATTGAGACTAAATTAACAGCTCAGTAAAAGTCCAGCTAAAGACAGTAAAGAAGCACTTATTGAGAGGCAACCCAATGTTCTTTAATTATATATATTTATTTTCCATTGATATTTTATGTTTTCTTTAGGTTGATGATCATGTGAAGTCACAAAAACAACTACAAAATTAAAATGGAATCAAAAATAGCATCAAAAATAGCACACCCTGGAGGACAGGTAAGGATAGCAGAATGGGCGTTTAACGCCCAGTTTGGCAGCATTCTGGGCGTTAAACGCCAGAATGGGCAGCATTCTGGGTGTTTAATGCCAGAAAAGGGTGTCTGGTGTCTGGCTGGCGTTAAACACCAGAAAGGAGCATCAGACTGGCATTTAACGCAAGGAAAGGTAGCAGAGTTGGCGTTAAACGCCAGAATGGATAGCATTCTGGGCGTTTAACGCCAGGATGACACAAGGGAGGTAATTTTGTTTCCAATTCGATTTTTTTCAATTTTTCATGTTTTAATTCATAATTTTTTGCATCAAATATATTTTAAATGTTCATCTTTCAATTTCTATTTCCAAAAAAATTAATAATCTTTCCAATTCTTTTTAATTCTTTTTTTTAATTTCTTTTCAATTCCTTCCAAAACGTTTTCAAAACTTACATATCTTTTCAAATTCTTTTCAACTCTTTTTAATTTCTCTTGCATACAGTAATAAGTTTTCAAAATTAATTGTATTATTCTTCTTCTACTCCCTTCTATCTTATTTTTCTCGAGGACGAGCAAACCTTTTAAGTTTGGTGTGGAAAGAGCTTTGCTTTTTGTTTTTCCATAACCATTAATGACACCTAAGGCCGGAGAAACCTCTAGGAAGAGGAAAGGGAAGGCAGTTGCTTCCAACTTCGAGTCATGGGAGATGGAGAGATTCATCTCAAAAGTCCATCACTAGAAGGAGAATAGAGCAAACAAGAGAGCCCACTAATGGACTTCAACAAGAGCCATGAGAGAAGAGCAACAAAGGCAAGGAAGAGACATAGAGGAGCTCAAGTACTCAATAGGATCTTCAAGAAGAAGAACTAGCCGCCATCACTAAGGTGGACCCATTCTTTAATTTCCTTGTTCTTATTTTTCTGTTTTTCGTTTATATGCTTTATATTTTGTCTATGTTTGTGTCTTCATTACATGATCATTAGTGTCTAGTGTCTACGTCTTAAAGCTATGAATAATTCCATGAATCCATCACCTTTCTTAAATGAAAAATGTTTTTATTTGCAAAAGAACAAGAAGTACATGAATTTCGAATTCTATCTTGAAATTAGTTTAATTATGTTAATGTGGTGGCAAAACTTTTTGTTTTTTGAATGAATGCTTGAACAGTGCATATTTCTGAATTGTTGTTTATGAATGTTAAAATTGTTGGCTCTTGAAAGAATAATGAAAAAGGAGAAATGTTATTGATAATCTGAAAAATCATAAAATTGATTCTTGAAGCAAGAAAAAGCAGTGAAAAACAAAAGCTTGTGAAAAAAATGGCAAAATAATAAAGAAAAAAAGAAAGAAAAAAGAAAAAGCAAGCAGAAAAAGCCAATAACCCTTTAAACCAAAAGGCAAGGGTAAAAAGGATCCAAGGCTTTGAGCATTAATGGATAGGAGGGCCTAAAGGAATAAAATCCTAGCCTAAGCGTCTAAACCAAGCTGTCCCTAACCATGTGCTTGTGGCGTGAAGGTGTCAAGTGAAAAGCTTGAGACTGAGCGGTTAAAGTCGTGGTCCAAAACAAAAAAGAGTGTGCTTAAGAGCTCTGGGCACCTCTAACTGGGGACTCTAGCAAAGCTTAGTCACAATCTGAAAAGGTTCACCCAGTTATGTGTCTGTGGCATTTATGTATCTGGTGGTAATACTGGAAAACAAAATGCTTAGGGCCACGGCCAAGACTCATAAAGCAGCTGTGTTCAAGAATCAACATACTAAACTAGAAGAATCAATAACACTATCTGAATTCTGAGTTCCTATGGATGCCAATCATTCTGAACTTCAAAGGATAAAGTGAGATGCCAAAACTGTTCAGAAGCAAAAAGCTACTAGCCCCGCTCATCTAATTAAAACTAATCTTCATTGATGTTTTTGAAATTTATTGTATATTCTCTTTTTTTTTATCATATTTCATTTTTAGTTGCTTGGGGACAAGCAACAATTTAAGTTTGGTGTTGTGATGAGCGGATAATTTATACCCTTTTTGGCATTGTTTTTAGGTAGTTTTTAGTATATTTTAGTTTACTTTTTATTATACTTTTATTAGTTTTTATTCAAAAATCATATTTCTGGGCTTTACTATGAGTTTGTGTGTTTTTCTGTAATTTCAAGTATTTTCTAGCTGAAATTGAGGGACCTGAGCAAAAATCTGATTCAGAGGCTGAGAAAGAACTGTAGATGTTGTTGGATTCTGACCCTCCTAAACTCGAAATGGATTTTCTGGAGCTACAGAAGCCCAATTGGCGCGCTTTTAATTGCGTTGGAAAGTAGACATCTTGGGCTTTCCAATAATACATAATAGTGTATTCTTTTCTCGAGATTTGATGGCTCAAACTGGCGTTAAAAGCCAACACTAAACTTTTTGGCTTAAAACGCCAGAACTGGCATACTTTTCGGCGTTAAATGCCCATTTTGGCACCCAGGGTGGCGTTTAACTCCAAAATGAGGCATATCCACGTGGAAGCTTGAAAGCTCAGCCCAAACACTCAACAAGTGGGCCCCGGAAATGGAATTCTGCACTATCTACACCTAGTTACTCATTTTTTGTAACCCTAAGTTACTAGTTTAGTATAAAAACTACTTTTAGAGATTCATTTAGAACCGGATGACATTTTACACTTCATATTGTATTTCCTACGGCATGAGTCTCTAAACCCTATAGGTGGGGGTGAGGAGCTCTGCTGTGTTTCAATGTATTAATGCAATTACTACTGTTTTCTATTCAATCACGCTTGATTCTATTCTAAGATACTCACTCGTACTTCAATCTAGAGAATGATATGATCCGTGACACTCATCATTATTCTCAATTCTATGAACGCGTGCCTGACAACCACATCCGTTCTATCTGAGCTCAACGTAGTCATTGGGCGACAGCTTGAGTGCATATCTCTTGGGTCTCTAATCCACGGACCGAGTTCGGATGTTAGAACCTTCGTGATAGAGGCTAGAATCAATTGGCAGTATTCCTGGGATCCGGAAAGTCTAAACCTTGTCTGTGGTATTCTGAGTAGGATCTGAGAAGGGGTGATTGTGACGAACTTCAAACCTGCAAATGTTGGGCGCAGTGACAGTGTGCAAAAGGACAAGGGTCCTAATCCGACGCTAGTGGGAACCGACAGATGATTAGCCGTGCAGTAGCTGTACATGGTATTTTGCATCCGAGATGAGAAATCCAACAGTTGATTAGCCGTGTAGAGATCGTACATGGTATTTTTCATCCGAGAGGATCATACAGCTTTCCATTGAAGGAAACCATGCGTGTTTGGAGAAGAAGACAGTAGGAAAGTAGAGATTCAGATGACAGAGCATCTCCGGAACCTCAGCCTGTTTCTCATTACTGAATCACAAGTACTATTTATTTCATGTTATTTAGTTTTTCATAAATACAATCACTCTTATCATTAATCTCCTGACTAAGATTTGTAAAATAACCATAGCTTTCTTCAAGCCGACAATTTTCGTGGGATCGACCCTTACTCACGTAAGGTATTACTTGGATGATCCAGTGCACTTGTTGGTTAGTTGTGCGGAGTTGTGAAAAGTATAATCACAATTTCGTGCACCAGATATAAATAACTGAACCTTGTTCATAAAGACGAACATTCAGTTCCTCAGCTAAGTTTTCTTTTTGTTTTTCTTACTTTTTCGTGGTAACTAATCTTTTGTCAAAGGGTTAGGAGCTCTGTTTATATTTTCTATGGATTATTAATCTACATTTATTTTATTTTGACGTTTTGTATCGATCTATTTCATGATAGAGTTATTTGTTCTTCATTCGGATTAATGGTATCGAAAGGCTTGCTAATCTCTTTTGAATTCTTTTATTATAATTGAAAATTTTGATATTTGAATTAAAACGTAAAAACTCTTTCACATGACTTTTTGAATTTGGCTAGGAATAGTGATTCAATAAGTGTGCGACACATGCATAATTTTTTATCACTCTAATTTTGAAAAAGTGACATATAATTCGGATTAGAACAACTTCTGAAAAAATTGTGTTTTCTTCTAAGATTTAACTGGATAGGACTAACTTGAATATGTGACATGTAATTCGACCTATAGACCACTTTTAAAATTTATTTGAATCTAAATTAATTTTTGTGCTTAATCTCTTTAATTATTTAATTGACAACTGTTTGATTATTGAGAAACTGAGGAACCAAGGAATTGAAAATTAGTTACTAAAGTTTTGTCATGAAATATGTTTGCATACTTCAAAATAAGTAAACAAGGTTTGATTTCTCTAAGAGCATAAACATCTCCGAAGCCCTTGACTCTCACCATCATTGTCTTCTCTCAAATCAACATTCTAGTTCTCTGTCTATAAGCACTCAAGATTCAAGCATTCAAGTTCTAAAGTTCTCAGCAAGATTCAATCATGCCCTCTTCAATCAGGTTTTATTAATCTAATTTGGCATTTAATTTGATATTTGTTGCTCAATTAATTTATCCTCGTGGAAACGATATCCACTCACCGTGGTATTACTTGAGCGATCTGATGCACTTGCCGGTATCCATGAGATTTAATTTTCGCTCATCAATTTTTGGTGCCGTTGCCGAGGATTAATTGAGGTTGACAATATACTTCCGATTAAATCCTAACTTAGATCCTGATTACTTTTTTTCTTTTGTTTCACATTTAGCTTCTCTAATTCCATCTATTCTACATTCTTTTTCTTTTATTTTCCTTTTCTTTTCTTTTCTTTTCTTATACGTTTTCTGTTTAGTTCTTTTAGTTCTTTATTTTGTTTAAATTCCTTCTTTCTTCTCTATATACCACAAGGTGTGTTTGATCTTATTTTTATTTTTTTTCTTGCATGCAAGAAGGAGGAGATTCCACACCTCCCCTCCAATACGATCTTGAAATATAGTTAACTCTATTTTGATTAAGAAAAAAAGTAAGAGCCAGGAGACAAGAAGAAGAGTGAATGGCAGATGAGTTAAACAATGCAAGAAAGACCCTTGGACTACAACACACCCACCTCTGAAACCTGTGGAGACAGCATAGTAAGGCCCACAGTTCAAGCAAATAACTTTGCTAAAGCCTTCACTCATCTAATTAGTATAGAGGGACTAATTTGGATGTAGTCCTCAAGAGGATCTAAACATCAACATAGCAAATTTTCTACAGCTATGTGACACTATGAAAAGTAATAGAGTTATCCCCGAAGCCATCCAACTGAGACTATTTTCCTTTTCTCTAAGGGATAGAGCCATACAATGGCTCTGATCGCAACCCTTGGGCAGCATCATTTCATGGGAGGATCTAGTTAGAAAATTCCTAACTAAATACTTTTTATCCCAAAAGCTGGCCCAATTAAGGAATGACGTCAATTTGTTCTCCTAAGAGGAGGGTGAGTCACTGTATGAACCTTGGAAAAGGTACCAGGAGATGCTTAGAAGATGTCCACATCATGCCTTTTTCGAATGACTTCAAATCCAAACTTTTTAAGATAGTGTTTCTCAAATCTCAAGAACGATGATTGACTCATCGGCTGGTGGTTCTCTGCATAGAAAAACACCTGAAGGAGCATTGGAGTTGATAGAGACAGTAGCGGCCAATAATTTCATGTACTCATCTAAAAGGGCTACAAAAAGCAGTGTGATGGCACTGGATATCGTAGACGCCCTTCTAGCATAAAATAAGGCGATGTCCAGACAAATAAACTCACTCACAAAACAAGTCGAGTAGAATCAAATGGAAGCCATCAGAAGTCAAGCTTCGTGTGATATGTGTGAAAGAGAACATCCAAGTGAAAAGTGTGATGCATTCAATGAACAAGTGAACTTCATGGGACAATCTTCAAGGGCAGAAAATGATCCATTTTCAAAACTTATAATCGTGGATGGAGAAACCATCCCAACTTTGGCTGGAGTAACCAAGGACAAAGAAATTTCAACAATCCATATCAACAAGTCAATCATCAAAAATCACCTCTTGAGCTCACGGTTGACAAACTATCTCAGGTCAATAACTCATTCATTCAACAAACTGAGGCTTTCATACAAGAAGCAAGGGCAACTTCTAAAAATCAAGAAGCTTCTATAAGAAACCTAGATGTGCAAGTAGGGCAGATGGCCAAGCAATTGGCAGAAAGGCCCATCAATTCCCTTCCTAATGACTCCATACAAAACCCTAGGAAAGAATGTAAGACCATCTCTTTAAGAAGTAGAACAGTGATCAATATGGACCTCCCTAAGGAGAATAAGAAGCCAATCGAAGGCTTTCTAAAGGAACAAAGGGAGGAGAACTTAGAGGAAGCTCTTACACCAACAGAATTCAAAAAAAAAAAAAAAAGAAGTAAAAATCTATGAATCAAGAATTCTATATTATCAGAGGCTCAAGAAGCAAAATCAAAAGAAAAAAATTTCAAAATTCTTGGAGGTATTTAAGAAATTACAAATCAACATTTCTGTCACTGAGGCCCTTGAACAAATGCCTCTCTATGCCAAATTTATAAAAAAATTAATTTATCCAAAAAAAGATCCCTCCAAGAAGATGAGAAAGTGATTCTCACCAAGGAATGAAGTGCCATCATCCAAAGAAAACTACCACAAAAGTTGAAGGATCCAGGTAGTTTTCGAATCCCTTGCACTATTGGAGACATCACCATTGGCAAGGCTTTTTGTGACCTAGGAGCTAGCATCAATCTGATGTCTTTGTCTATGGTGAAAAGGCTACAAATTGAGGAGATAGAACCAACCAAAATCTCATTACAATTAACCAATCGATCAATGAATTTTTTACATGGGATAATGGAAAATGCATTGGTCAACATCGAAAAATTTATCTTCCCCGCCGATTTCATAACTCTTGACATGGAAGAAGATGAAGATGCCTTAATCATCCTAGGAAGACCATTCTTAGCCACCGAACAGACACTGATGTTCAAAATAGAGAACTAACAATGAGAATACATGAAGAACAGATGATTTTTAATGTCTTTCAACTCATACAGTACCCAAGTGAATTAGAGGAATCAGAGGATTACATGATGGTTGACTTAATTGACACCTTAGTCCAAGAAATTGTGGATGAAGGAACTCTAGAAGACCCTCCATATCCTAGAGACGCTAAAACAGAAGGGGAGTTGAACAATACATGCTTCATGGAAGATAACACAGACATGTGCTGTAAGACACCCCAACCACCAACCTAAGAAACTCAATGTCAAGCTAGTGATGATAAAGAAGTGCTTGTTGGGAGGTAACCCAACCATAGTTAGTATTTTCTTTTCGTTCTTATTTCTTTTTGTTTAAAAGGTCTTAGTCATCGTCGTCATCATCTTCTTCTTCTTTTGCATACATATTTCCCTTCTTTTTACTTTACTTACTTAAAAAAAATTTTTGCGGATGTCAGGCGTCTATGAACAATTAAGACCACAAGCCCGGCGGCTAAATTTGCACTCCTAGCATATGAATTGGAGGAGCCCCTAGGGAAGCATGAATGAAAAGATTGCCTGGTAGCCTAAACTAACGCCGAGCGTTTTCAATTCAAGGACTCCTCATTTAAAATCACATTGATTAGGGTTTATCTTATTTTCATGCAAATATATTATTGTCCATGATTTACACTCATTATTCTGTAAATCTATAAGTTTAATGTAAATCTCTCAGTTTAATGTAAACCTTTAAGTTTAGTGTTGGTAACACCATGGATCATAAAGCACCGGTACAAGAAGCAATGGTGATGACTGAATAAACTCGGTAAAATAAGATAAATCCTCTCTATTGGTGGTTAGTATTTCTTTTTCCTTTGTTTTTTATTCATCCCTTCTATTTTTAGCTTTCTTTTCGTTAGTTTTCTCTTTTATTTACTTTTTTTTTTACTTTCTTTCTTGCATGCATACCATATTTCTATCATTCTTATTTCATCCATCTTCCTTTAAAAACTTTAAAACTTAACTGCTTGTTCTTCCAGCAACTATTGCTAATAGAGGATATCTTACTAAAAAGAATTGAATAAAAAAACTTTAAAACAAACAATGGAGGTGCTTAAAAAATTGTGATTGCATTTAAAGAATTTGAAATGTTTTGAATCCTGAGAAAATGGAAAAGAATTTTCAACAGAAGTTGAAGAAGTATTATGAGATTTCGATCATTAATTCCTTGAAGCAAAAAAAAGGGGTGTGGAAAGATCAAAGAAATTAAAAAGTTCAAAGGTTTTGAGAACCAATGATTAGGGCCCAGTTATGTGTCCGTGATATTTTTCTTTTGAGGATAAACTTAGGCTAGTACATCTGAGGGGTGTTTTATCACCTGATAACTTGGGCTGACTAGACCGGGATTAAAAGTCCGTTTAAAAGAGTTGTCTTAAGACAAAACATTAAGAAGTCCGAAGAGGCTCTGGACATCGATGTCTAGGTCAAACCCTAATTATATGATTGTGTCAAGGAGAGTAGGCATATAATTTTTTAGCTTCAAGGAAATAATTTTAGTAACAACTTTACACACATTGCAAAGGCTGATAGGCCTAAAATAACCAAAATTCTCTAGAGAGAAAATTTTGGGGATAATAGCAATAAGGGTTTAATTAACCATTGCAATATTATTAGGCTCTCTAAAAATTATTTTCCCCCAATCAAAAAAAGATTCAGCCACTACACTCCAAGAATGTTGAAAGAATTTAGCAAGGAGTCCATCACTTCCGAGTGCCTTCCAACTTTCCATGCTAAAAACTGCATCCTTAGTTTCCTTTAGGGAAACTTCACATGCAATGTCCATATAATTCTCGTCATTTAGCCTAAGAAAGCAACCTGAAATTGGAAACATATTAGTGTTGCAATCTGTAGAGTAAAGAGATTTAAAAAAATTAACCCCCAAAGTCTTTAAGGATTCTATATCTTCAATCCAGTCCCCTTCCTCATTCTTTAAGGCGGCCACAAGGTTTCTCTTGCTTCTGACATTTGCCTTCTGGTGAAAATAACTCGTATTCTTGTCCCCAAATTGTATGACCTTGCATCTTGACATGTGTTGCCAGTATGATTCCTCCTAAATAACAATAATTTCAAACTCTTTTCCACAATTCTTTTTGAAGTTTGTCAAGGAAGGGGTTTGACTGAAAGGACAAACTATTATTTATAACACCTTTAACACCTCATGATTGTACTAAAAGTTTAGGCGTTACTTACCTCTATTCCTTTAATTTCATACTATATTTATTTAATATTGAGCTTTTGCGTATATAAATCGAATCCTTAGTTACAAAATCGAAAATTCTTTATGTTAATTCACTTAATCACATAATTATATTCACATAATAATAAATACATAAACTTAATTAAAAATTTTTAAATACAAATCCTGCCCCTCTAAAATCTCAAAATGTATATATATATATATATATATAAAGTTTGTAGATCAGTCGCAGTTTCGCGCCAAAGCTTCCTGAACCTGCCACTAAAAAAGAAATTCTGTAAGGGGTGAGAACATCATCCTCGAAAGGGTTATCAGTAGAGGGTTTAATAATTGTCATAAGAAGATACGTATAAAAAGAAGAACTTTAAGACAGTGATTATTGTTCGTCCTATGAATCTTTCAAAAACTAATGGGTAATCATCCAAAACCCTTTTCAAAACCGATATTTAAATATTCCAGAAAACCAAAACCTTTTTTTCTTATAAGAAAATTTTAATCGGTTTTCTAGACCGTATGAATGACCAATTTGTTCCAATCATAGGTTCATTAAGTCTATGCTGAACTAGCATGATTTTTCATACTCTCCTAAAATCTCAATCAGAAACCAATCACGCCCCCAAGCTCGAGTAACTCAAACAAATTCAACAATCAAATTATCATCTCATCATCAATATCCGATCTCAAAGGTACCACAATAGAAACAAACGCAGGCAAAACAGACAAGCAAAACACAGGTATATATAGCAGTTACAGCAAATAGCTCAGATAGCAGTTAATAACAGTTAAGCAATTAGAAAAATCCAAACAAATTCAAACTCAAGCAAAGCATACAAATGCATATGATGAATGGCTATCCTATGTCTAATGAGCACATTTGTCGGTTATATAGTCAAAGATGACATGTCCGATAGCTAACCCGAACATTGTCTCTCAGTTGCGTATTAACACCAATAAAGGGAATATGTGCCCTGTCACCATTAGAGGGAATAGGTGCCCTGTCACCCTTTCAACTAGAAAGAAAACACAGACATACTTGTCATCAATCATATCTCATTTATCATAATCATTCAATTTCATAATCAAAATCAGTTTTCATCATTTTTCTTCCTCATCTCTTTTTCGGAACAAGTGGACAACGCCACTACCTCTTACCCGGGGTCTCAACTCTTAATAAATTCAATTTTATTTTCAAATCAATTTCTCAATATCATTTAATTCATTGATAAATCTTACTTTTGAAATCAAATCTCATCATCCTTCCTTCAAATTCAATTATCATCATTCCTCGATTCTGTTTATTAACAATTCAAACTCAAAACGTAATTCATTCTTTTCTAAATAAAGTAAAACGCAAAATGTAATCCTTTTCTGAATAACTCAAAATTAAATTATAAAATCCTTTAAAAATCCAAATCGTTCTAATAAGCACTTCAAACAAAATCTCCAATTTTATAAAAATATAGGCAGCATCTCTTCTAAAACTCAGACTCTGCTACCCTTCTCGAGTCCCATCCAAAAATTCCCCAAACTCTTCTTAATCATTTCCAAATAGCAAATCATTTTCAATAATAAAACCATTTCCAAATATCAAATCCTTTTCAAGTTTGTTTTAAACCAAACTCCGAAATCAAGTCAGGTTCAATATCAAACCAAATTTCAATACTAAATATTTTCTAAAATCAAATCATTTTCAATAATAAAACGTTTCTAAAACCTCAAAAAAACCGATTTAGCAACCGCCACTTTAACAAAATCAATCACTCAAAATATTCAACCTTCTCAAACAGTCAACAATTCCACCAGGCAAACAATCACAATTATCTAGAGCAACTCAGTTCAATCCATAAGACTCACATAATCACCAAAATATATTTTTGCATCAATATCGATTTATAACAATTCTCAGAAATAAAATGAGTTTAAGAAAAGTGCCCTTACCTCGAATAGTCAAAATCTGAAAGCTATACAGCGTATCAAAAACCCCGAAGCCTCACTGAACGAAAATCCAACTTCCACGATTCACTTTCTAGTCACTGATATCACCAAATTTGCCTCTCAAAACATATATCTCGCTCTAATTCCACATAAAAATTAGAAAATCAAACCAGAGTTCATAATTATCATTAATTAACAAGAGTTAGTAGTTTCTCACCTTACCAACAATCGTTTGAGACAAGACCCAGCAGTGAGTCTCCAAGGTTAATTCGGCCCTAAAGTACCAAAATCATATAATCCATCAAAATCAAATTCCTAATTTCAAAACTACAAGGAGAAAGGCTAAGCAAGAAATAGTGAAGTACTTACCAAATTGTTTAGTAGATTTTGTAGAGCTCAACGCGGTGGTCACATGGCCACAAACGGTAAGGCAATCGGAACTCTGGATTGAAAGTTATATGAGATTGAAGGTAAGGTTAGGAATTGGAGTTTTTGTTTCCTCCTTCCCCCCAAGGTTTCAGCGTGTTTCGGTGGTATAAGGAAGAAGAAAGGTGAATTAGTGGGTTTTATATGTTGGACTATGAGTCTGGTTTGGGTTTGGTTTAGATTCGATCCAGTCGGTTCGACTCATTTGGTCTAATTTTGGGTCAAAATATTTAAAATTAGTGTCAAAATTCATATTTTAATTATTTCTACTCTTCTAATTTATCAAATTTAATTTTCTAATTTATTTAAATAAAAATTAATTTATTGATTAATTATTTACTAATTACCCGGGCTTTACATCCTACCCACCTTATAAAAATTTTCGTCCTCGAAAATTAAAGTAATACACAAGATATTTCATAGTTTTAATACTTTACTTTTGAATAATTTAAAAAAGTAAGAAGTATTGGCGTATATATAAATTTTCAAATACCGGATAAGCCATAAGACTTAGATATATGGGAAGAATGTGGTGTAAAGCAAAAGTTACAAAATAGGTGATGTGTGAGCATCTTATAACCATTTTTTACTTATTTTCTAGCTAAATTTAGTTAGAATTTATTAAGTTTTATTATATTTTAGTACAAAAATTCTTTTTGGATGCTACTTTGAGTTGTTTTGGTGTTTTTATTATTTTAGGTAAAATTCGGGTGAATTTGGTAGATTTTTGTACAAAAACAAAGGAAGAAAGTGAATGCTGTCAACCAGACCTCCTTGCATTCTAACGAGCATAATTTGAGCTACAGAGGTCCAATTGATGCGTTTTCAATGGCGTTGGAAAGCCAACATCCAGAGATTTCCAATGATATATAATAATTTATACTTTACTTCTGGAATCGCTGTCAATTCTGGCATTAAACGTCGAGCGTGGGTTTAGTGCCCAAAAAGGACAGAACCAGCGCCCAAGCACTACCAATCCTTGCGTTGAACGCCCATTTCTGGCGTTAAACGCCAATAATACGGATCAATCTCACCCAAAAGAGCATCTTTAACTAGATTTAGCTTTTAATTATTATTTTATTTAACTATTATTTTATCTTTTACTTTTATTATTTTTATTTACAAGCAAAATTTTTTAGGTTTAAAATTTATTATTTTAATTTAGTTTCATATCAAACTAGGTTAGATATAAAAAGGAAAAAGATTCACCTTTAAAGAAGGTCGGACCTTTTTGACATTTGCACACTTTTTAGAATTTTAGTTTTTCTCTGTAAATCATGAATTACTAAATCTCTTTTGTTAAAGTTAGGAGTTCTGTTCATCTTCTATGAATTAAGACTATTGCTTTTCTATTTTAATTAATGTATTGATTCAGTTTCAAAAATTACTTTCGCACCTTCCTTTTATTGCTATGCATCTTGATCGATCTTCTTAGTGCTTTTAACTACCAGATCCTCTTTGCTTCTTCCGGTGACTGTTTCTCAGTATCGATGAGAGAGAGATCAGAGCTCATGACGTTTTTCCTTACAATTTCCATGAATTATTATTGTATTCATTGCAATCTTGATGGGACCTATTGTAGTCCCGATACGTTACTTGCGGTTAAATTATATTTTAATCACCATAGTACGTTTACTTTTATTGAAGCTGTGTCATGCCATGACTCATGTGATGCTGTCTATCATTTGAATTTATATTCTGCAGGCGTTGTTTATATTATTTTCGGTTTAATTTTGCTGAATCATCTATCACGGTTCGGAGGTGAAGCTAAGTGGAAGATATGTAACCACAAAAATTTAGAAAATTAAAGTCCGTTAATACCAAGCTGCCATTAACAGGAATATAATAGTGGAATATAATAAAAATTGAATGCCGTTTCCAATATAGTTCTATATTTGGAGACAAGAAATGTCAATCTCATTGATATTTGGAATCAGATATTCATTATATAATATAAAAAAATCAGATATTTGGAGATTTGTTAGAACTTAGAACTAATCTGGAAAAAAAAAATTTCTTGAGCACCACTAGTATTTTCTTCTTCTCCTCTATTTCTCAAACTTCATCGATCTTCTCCAACTCTCTTCTTTTTAACATCTTTTTCCCTCACCCTTCAACATTTTTTCGTTGGTGTTACTTATTTACTCTATCCTACAATTTAAACCATGTCACTGCTGCATGTGGGACAAGTGTTACCATACCCTCTTCACCCCCAACGAAATGTGAGCTTTTCGCCTTTAATTGCGAAAAGATTTTTCGTCCCAACAATTTATTCCGTCCACCACACCAATGAGATTCAAACAGAATGAGTCAATAATAATAACATATTTTTCAATATGTATAAATTTAATTTGTACAGCCAATATCTATGTTTAAAAATTTTGCACAGTCATAATCACAAGGTAAATATTAAAAAAGGACTAAATCCTAATTTCAACAATGCGCAGTGGATACAAAACAAAAGAAAACAAAATTACAATCCACTTTATATTTGATGTATGCCACTTATGCATGATATATGTGTATCGTTGAAGCATATATATAATATTACCAATAATGCATGTCTCAGAATCATGTACACGTAACAGTATATAGCAGATATAATATAATATAATACATGCATGATCAACGAGGATAGAAATGTATTGAGATTCATCCATTAGTTAATTTACTTATCTGTTTAAATAAATATTAAAAATTTAAATTTTATTTTATATATATAGTATATATAATAACTCACTTATTAATAATAAATTCTTAAATAAAATTTAAATTCATTACACATTAGCCCAATAATAAAACTACGTTAGAAAAAAGAAAAATAATAATTCTCTCTAAATTAATAATTTATATATATAAGTCTTTAATTTTTTAATTTAATCTCATTTTAATTTTTAATTTTTTTTAAATTATATTTTTTTTCTATTAGTTCCTCCCAAACAAATTTCTAGTTCTGCCGCTGCATTAGTCCCTTCATCGTTGGACTGAAGAGAAATTATGTGAAAATTCAAAATCACCAATAGAGAGAGAGAGAACAATCTAGAATTAGTAAGCAATCAATGCAACAGATCGGAAAAAAACACAATAATTGATTCACACTCATCACCTTTATAACCACTCTTATCCTTCTTCACATGGTCATTTTAAGTCTTGTCTCAACACAAATTAATAAGATAAATAGGAAAACATTTTTTATCTATATCTTTCTAGACAATTCATTGCTTAACTTAATCAGAAAGCGCAAACTATAGTATCATTTACTGCACAAAATATACATAATAAACCTAGGTAGGTGGTTTTGTGAATGATTAGATATTTAAGAATTCAATTTATTGAAAAAAGTAACGACGAGAGGTTGTTTGATTGATGAATATTTAAAGTTATTTGTAGAGGATTTTTCCTCCTTTCTATGAAAAGCTAATTGTATTTAGTGGTCCACTTAGTTAATTAAATGTAATTAAATATATATTATTATTCTCATGGGGTTTTGATGGTTGGTATTGAATATCTTAATTCTCAAGTGGTGATCGGTAGTGGTAGACAGAAACTGGAGTAGTAAGTAACTTTTGATATCGAATACTTATTTTTAAAAGGAAAATTTTTGAATATTGGGCATATATATATTAAAAAAGTGTCACTTATGAAAACCATTCTGTTTATAATTAATCTAACACATATATAAATGATGAAATAATTATAATTATTTTGTCATTGTCTTAAACGATTGACTATATTATCGATCGCGAGATACGGAGGAAAATATTTCAAATTAAAGTAAAGCTTTTAAGAAGCCACTAAATGTAGAAGCCAACTAATCAACTATCATAGAATTAATTAATTAATTAAATGAAGAAGACAATTAATATGCAACAACTGAATTAAATGAAGATAGAGTAGCTGAGTAGGTATCCATTTTCCGAAGACCAACCGGCTGGTCAAACCGGTTCAGCCGAGAATACATGTCCAATATGGTTCGACTTTAAAAAAAGGTGTTCCCTTTCAAAAATCTGCGATCAAATCGAAAAATCACCTAGGTTGTGTTTGTTTCTGAAGATAGAATAAGATAAGAGGTTAAAAATAAAATATAAATAATATTTTTATATTTTATTTGGTGATAAATTAAAATAAATTAAAAAAATTTAATTTATTTTTAATTTTTTTATTTAAAAATTTAAAAAAATATAATAATAAAAAATATAATTATAAAAAATTAATATAAAAAATAAATTATATTTTTTGTTAGTGTCTTTTTGTCGCTTTCTTGTCAGTATAGACACAAAATAATATCTATGTTTATGTCTCATCTACGCGATTTTGTTTTTTTGTGTCCTTGTTTAGTGTCCCATCCCTGCATGTAAACAAACGCACTCTAAAAACTTCTGATATACGAACACTGACACGGATATAGGACATGATACGATATAAAATATGTAAACATGTGAATTTAAAGTTCTTATAAGATACCAGGACACGACATATACATAAAATATATATAAAATATTTTTTTAGATAAATTGTAATGATATTTTGATATTTTATTGATATTAAAATATAATATAATTTGTTAATTATTTTTAATATCTTTTTTAATTACATAAAATATTAAAAATATTTTTATTTTAATAATTAATAATATATACTATTTCTAAACTCAATTCAATTATACATATTAAAAATAAAGTTGGACACGTTGACATGTGATGGTATTTAGATGTGTTTAAATATATTCTAAAATTTTTTTATTTTTTATTAAGATATAATTGGATAGAAAAAATATGCGTGTGTCAAACGAGTGTTAATAAATATTGTATTTGACACACAAATATAATAAATCAGAGAAGTATCTGTGTTTCATAATAAAAACTATCGAATAAAATCGAACCGAAATTCTGATGATTCTTGAAATTTGAAAATAAAAATAGAAAAAACTAAAGAAATAAGAAAAAAGTAAAAAATGCACAAACATAGAGTGAAAGAAAAGGAGAAGAGAGGATCTAGTTGTAGAGAGATAAAGGAAAGAGAGAGAAAGTGTTTCTATTTATTAGGTTAGAGAGAAGGGCACATATTTGTTGGTTTTGTGATAGATTGATTTTTTTCGGATCCAACAACAATATACTTAAATTCTGTTTAAGAAGTTTCAAAAGTTAATTTTTTAGTTTTTAATTTATAAAAAAGGGTAAAGTATTAAATTGGTCCCCTAGGTTTGGGTGTAATTCTGTTTTGGTCCTTAAGGTTTAAAGTGTTCTAGTTGAATCCAAAAAAGTTTTATTTAGCATCAATTTAGTCCCACAGTGAGGTCAAAATTAAGTAATTAACAAAATATCCTACATAACAATAGTACAAGAACAAAATCGATAATCTGGAGAACAAGTACAAGCTCCAAAGGCATAAAATCAACCATTGATACATCAATACATTTATTTATTATTTTTTTATAATATAAATAAAATATTTTCTATAAAACTAAAGAAAATGATAAATAAATGTATTGATGCATCAATGGTTGATTTTGTGCCTCTGAAACTTGTACTTGTTCTCCAGATTATCGATTTTGTTCTTGAACTGTTGTTATGTAGGATATTTTGTTAATTATTTAATTTTGACCTCACTGTGGGACTAAATTGATACTAAATGAAACTTTTTTGGATTCAAATAGAACACTTTAAACCTTAAGGACCAAAACAGAATTACGTCCAAACCTAGGAGACCAATTTAATACTTTACCCTATAAAAAATTATTTTAATGTTATTTGGTATCATTTTTAAAATATAGTTTTAATTTTTTAAAAAATTATTTAAAATTTTTTTAAAAAATTAACTTTTTTAAAAGTTATTTTGTTATTCATATTTATTAAAATAACCTTAAAACAAATATTTATATGATAAAAATTTAAATACAAAATAACTTATTTATATAAACTGCTTTTAATATAAATTTTTTATTTTAAATTTTTTTAAAAAAAATCAATTTAATTAAGTTGTTTATTCAAATTAATTTTTAATGTAATTTTATATAAATATTATTGTAATAAGTGTATTAATAGCAACGAACATCGGTCGTAATAACAAATTTGAAATTAGCTAAGATGGTGAGTATGTTATACTAAAATAAAAATAAAAAATAAAAAATCATGATTATATTCAACTCTTGTTGAAGTTAAAGAAAATGTTTTTTTTTTATATATATATATAGATTATCTAATATAAAGCAAGAGTCGTATTTTAGAAAAGAAATTGTGCATTAAATTTTTCCGATATCACTTTTACATAATAGATTTTTCAATTGCCTTTGTTGGCACGAGGGGTAGTTATATTTTTATTTAACAATGTTAATATTTTAGCACAACATAAATAGATATATTTTTACATTATTTTTAAAATTCTAGATAATTTATTTTTTTAATAATACTATTTTAGTTTAAATATGGACAAATTATATCTTTTTAAAAATTATTAGAAATTAGTTTATCTTTTATTTTATTAGATTCTAATTTATTTAATATTTTAACATACATATGAAGTTATATTCATAATTTATCAATTTTTAATTAAAAATTAATTTATCAAATACAAATAATCTTACGGATTTATGGACTATGATGATATATTTGTGTTTTTGTGTGGTTATCCATAATTTTAATTTTATTTATATTTTTATTATAATTTCAATTGTATTTTATGATTAAACGTAACCAATTCAACTACTAAATATTTGAACCAATAAATAAAATAGTTCAATTTAAATCTCAAAATTTTGATACAAGGTTTTGAAAATCGAACTCATCATCAAACCACTTTAATAACTAATTCATCTGGTTTAGTAATTTAATCAGTTCAACCAAAATAATTAAATTATAAAATATATAAAATTATATATGAACACACAAAAATATAAATATATACCAATATAAATTTTAAAAATATACAAATTAAAATTATATTATCAATAAAGTCTCATAAACTCACATAGATACAACATAAGAGTCAAATATAAAAAAGGTCAAATATTAAATATCAAAATCAAAGTTTATATATGTATAAAATTCATAATATTATATATTATATATTATAAAATATAAAAATTAAGCACACAAAAATATCATATTTATTAATATAATTGTATTTTAATTTCTAAGTTTTTATTTAAAAAATTATATTTCATATCTAATCTTTAATTTTTAATATATATTTAATTTAAATTAGAAGTATTATATTTTTTTTTTGGTGACTAAATAGAAAAGAAAGAAAAAAAAAAGAGACAAAACTAAATTAATTGGCTAGGGTCATATCTAAATCTATTAGATGTTGAAGCTCACTCCATGGTTGGCTCCAATTCGAGTGAATGTCCGCGACAGAAGCAGCTGCTTTAGCCATACAATCTGCAACACTATTTGCAGTCCTCTGAATTAAAAGAATAGAGACTCTCCAATTCCAATTCATAACCTCCTGTATATGCTTTGCCAAATCCCATTCCGGAATATTCTTACCAAGCATTCTTTGGTTTACCAAGAAAAGAGCTTCTAAACAGTCTGCTTCACAAATAACCTCACGAAATCCACTCTCCCAAGCAAGAAGTAAACCTCTCCAAATTGCATACAATTCAGCAAAAAGAACACTGCACACTTCGACTTTTCCAGTGCAACCTTTCAACCAACATCCATCAGGATTGCGAATGATACAACCAAAACCAGCATAGCCAGAAGGAGCAAACCAACTAGCATCACAATTCAATTTAACAGAATAAACTGGAGGTGGAACCCAATGCAAACAAAGTGAAGGAGGAGACAGAGATTGATGCATAGCAAAAATAGTGTGAAGTTCCCTTACTGAACTACGAATCAAACTCACCACTTTACTAGCACTCCATGAATCATCTATATTAAATAAGTCATGATTCCTGCTTCTCCAAATCCACCAGATGGTCGAAAAGAAAAGAAAAATATTTTCACTCCTTGCACCTCTGTAGAGCCAATCATGTAAATTCGAGTTATCTGAATACAGGCCTAAAAGGTTCCAGACCTCCTTGGCACTAGGGCACTCCCGAAGACAATGAAGAATTGATTCAAAACCATTCTGACACCGATGACAGGTGCTAGATAAAGCTAAACCACGACCCAAACGAAACTCTGCCGTAAGAATAGCATTATGAAAACTGAGCCAAATCAAGAACTTGTACTTCTCAGGAATATGCAGTCGCCATACCCACAACCAATCATCATGCTCATTCCAGTCAAACTTTCTTTTGGCTAGCCAACTGTACCCACTCCTAGCTGAGTAAAGTCTAGAAGATGCCATACCCCACGACCAACCCGAACTCTCTCCAGCATTCAAATCCGGATTATAAGCATTCAAACGCTGTTTGACATCTTCTGGAATGATAGAGAAAATATCATGGAGATTCCATTGACCATCTTTCCAAACGTCTCTAATAGTTAAATCAGAGTCAGATATATGTACAAAAGGGGCATCTTGAGCAATTGGGCCCTCAATACTCCAATTGTCAAACCAAAAAGATTGATCAAGTGACCCAACGCACCAAGAGAAGGCATCCTTAAGGGCACCAAAAGCCTTTGAGATACTCTTCCAAACATGAGAAGCATTGCAAGGGACAGGGCCATCTAAAACTCCCTCATTCCTCAGATACTTCGCCCTCAATAGAGCAACCCAAGGCTTGTCCTGACAATGAAAAATTTGCCACACTAATTTACCAAGTAAAGATATATTAACACACGCAGGATCTCTAACACCCAGGCCACCAAATTTTTTTGGAGTGATCACGGTCCTCCAATTAACAAGAGAAAGACCTTTACCATCAACTTGACCCTTCCAAAGGAACTGTCTCATCATAGAAGATAATTTATCGCAAACCCAATTTGGAAAAAAAGATACCTGCATATGATAGACAGGAATGGATGCTGCAACAGAATTGATCAGGCAAAGTCTCCCTGCTTTATTTAGAAGCCTTCCTTTCCAATTAGCTAATCTTCCCCTCACCTTTTCAATCACCGAATGAAAAGAAGCCCTACTGGTACGGAAATGATTAAGGTTAACTCCAAGATATCTTCCTAAGTCCAAAGCAAAACGTATTGAAGAAACACTAGTAAAAATATCTCTTCTACGAGCAGTCACATTTTTAGAACAAAAAGCTTTAGACTTTTCAAGATTCACTTTCATGCCAGATGCCTTGCAAAAAATGTTAAGAGAATGCATGACCATTTGGACCTGACTCTTTGTAGCCTGACAGAAGAGTAAGAGATCATCTGCAAACATCAAATGAGAAAATTTTGGGCCACCCCTAGTGACAGAAACTGGTTTCCACACACCCTCGACCACCTTATGAGATATATAGCAAGCAAGTCTTTCCATACAAAGCACAAATAAGTAAAGAGACATTGGATCGCCCTGTCTAAGCCCTCTTCTAGGAGCAAAACTATCCAATCTATTCCCATTTCACATAATAGAAAGAGATGATGCACGGACACAAGTCATAATCAAATTAACAGTGATGATAGAAAAACCAAAAGCAATGAGAGTACTCTCCAAAAACCTCCAATCCACCCTATCATAAGCTTTTTCAAGATCAATTTTAAAAGCAAGAGTACCTTTCTTGGATTTTGTGTGCTTCATGAAATTCAGAATTTCTTGGGCCACAATAATATTATCAGGAGCACCACGACCCGGAATAAAACCTCCTTGTAAAGGACTAACAATATCTGGAAGAAAAGGCCAAATTCGGTTAGTCAATACTTTGGTGATAATTTTATAAACAACATTACACAAGCTAATAGGCCTGAAATCCTTCATAAAGGTAGGGTTATCAATTTTAGGAATAAGCACAATCAGAGTTTCCATGATGCTAGGATTTAAGAACTCTCCCAAAAAAGTGCTCCGGACAATATTCCAAATCTCAGTGCCTACTATCTCCCAATATTCTTTTAAAAAATAAGCTTGAAAGCCATCTGGACCAGGAGCCTTAAAAGGGCTCATACTGAATACTGCTGACTTGACTTCTGCAAAAAAGACAAGGTCAATTAACCTAGCACAAGCCTCAGTGCTTAGAGTGGGCATCGGAACATCCCCTAAACAATCAACCTCAACCTCTTCCGTTGTACCAAAGAGATTCTTGTAAAAAGAGAGGGCTTCTTCCTGGAGAATATCTGGATCAGTAGACCAAGACCCATCGCTAACATATAATCCATGTACTCTATTATGGTTTCTACGCACCAAAGTCTGAAGATGAAAGAATTTAGTGTTTCTATCCCTATACTTGACCTACTGCTCTCTAGATTTCTGGTACCAAAAAAGTTACTCTTGCAACAAAAGCCTATTGTAATCTTCCCTCAGTTCAGCTTCTTTAATTCTCAGAGATAACACATCGGTAACCTCCAAACGTCGTTGAATCTGATCAATCTAATATTCCAGCTTATTTTTTCGCACAAAAATATTTCCAAAAATCTTTGAGTTGAAGTCCAAAGAAGCCTGTTGAACTATCTTAAGCCTTTCGGTAACGCCTCCAAACTCTTGATTCCAAGCCTTACTAATAACATGTTTATAAGAAGGATGTGTTGCCCACACAGCTTGGAACCTAAAAGGACGTGAACCTTTCACTCTGGGGCTACCATGACAACGAACTAAAATAGGACAATGATCAGAATGAAGCCTGCTAAGAATTTCAGAATAACCCTCAGGAAACATTGTCATCCACACCTCATTAACTATAGCTCTATCCAACCTTTTAGCCAAGTCCCTGCCAGCCTGAACTGCTCTATACCAAGTATATCTCCTACCAGTCACTTTAAGATTAAAGAGCTCACAGTCATCTAGAGTAGTAGCTAATAGACTAGCTCTGTGAGAAGAAAAATAAGCACCTGTACTCTCATCTGGTGCCACAATCTCATTAAAATCACCAACGGCCATCCATGGTCTATTATGGCCTGAATTAATAGAACGCAAATGATCCCAAAGCATACATCTTTTTTCGAATTGAAGACTCCCATATACTGCACTACAAAGCCAAACTAAGTTATCCACACTCACTTTCACTGTGATACATTGGTCAATTTGATTAATAACCACACAAGAAGCATTAGCAATAGAAGATAGAAACCAAATGCCACCCCTGTGTCCTACTGCTTCCTCAATACCAACACAATGAAAACCCAACTTATCCCAAAAATTCTTCAAATTATTAAACATGGTATGAGTCTCAAAGAGAAAGAAGAAAGATGGTTTATATATTCTCACCAAATTTTTGCAATGCACACGGGCCATCTTGTTAGACGCACCCCTCACATTCCAGGCTATGATATTGAAACTATCCATAAAAACAGCAAAAAGGGAGCTCCAATAACAAACCCGAGACTCAACATGATGTCCCTGTCTTCGACGATCCTGCCTTTAATGGACTCTCAAGTTGCAGCCCAATTTTCTCCGTCGAAACTTGCACCATACCCGCCGTTGATGCTCCATCCTTATCTACTGGTGAATTCTGTAAAGAGTTTGGGCGAGGACGCTTTCGCACAGTGCCATTTGTTGTCTCACCTTGCTGCTGATGATGAACATTGTGCCAGGTCCCCGAAGAAGCCACACTAACAGGTTTTCCAATATTGATGCCCATGCTTAATTTTACTTTGGATCCAGTAGCATGTGTTATACGTTGGTGATTAGGCCTTGTCCAAGTATTGGTAGCCTTGTTAGGAGTCTTCTTTACTTTTGGTTGGACCTGATGGATGCTAAGAGAAGGCTTCTGACCCATTTTATACTTTTCTTTCCTAATCACTTGAGTCCAACCTTCCAAATCCTCATGTTGTGCATGGTCTACATGAACAGCATGCAAATCACTCTCCACCAAATCCGGGACAGTAACATTTACAGTCTCATCTCCAAGATTCTTGCCAAAATGAAAACTTGCCTTTTCAACATGTACTGGATTTTTTGAATTTGAGCTTTCTGGCTGCTTTGCTACATCGCTGATCACCTTGGCATTAGTTCCTCCTCCTGCATTGCTGTCAGTCTTGCACACCTTCATATCATGACCAAACTTGAGACAGGAGCCACAAATAAGGTGAAGACTTTCATATTCAACCTCATATTCAACGCCTTCAACAAGAATCTTCTTAGTCACTGGCAATCCTAAATCTATCTGAACACAGGCTCGAGCATATCGTCCTCTTTCAGCTAATTTTATTGCCAAATCAACCTTAACGGGAATGCCAACTGCAGCCGCAACACGGAGCATTGCATCTTCTTGGTAGCACCAAATTGGTAATCCGGAAATTCTAATCCACACTAAAGTTGCTCCAAAACAGTTTTCACTTGATCTAAACTCTTGATCCCAAGGCTTCACAGCCACATAATTTCCCTCGATCATCCACGGACCTCCTAAGATAACCTTTTCTCGCTCCTCAGCTACATCAAACTTCACGAGAAAGTAGTCAAATCCCACATCCAATAAATCAAAACCTCCCTTAATCCTCCATACCGTTCGGAGTTTATGAGACAATGCAGTGTAGCTATAATGTTTACCTAGCACCTTAATCACTATAGCATCCTTATAAGGTTCTGCCAAGCAATTCTTAGCTTCTTGGGTAAACGTGACACTCGATGGCAAGAGATCTCCTTGCTTCCCAGAAAATTACCGCAATGTTATCTCCCGATAAAGTTTCAACAAGTGAAAAAGCTTTAGCAATCTTGGAACCCACAACTTTATCCCTAAAAGAAACCTTCAAAGGCTTAGAAACCCCTCCCGAAATATGATCCTCCTTTTCCCCTGATGCAATCCCTCCCCCGCTCTCCCCCTTATCTCTTCCGCCGACATTATCGGCTGCCCCACCGTGTTTCACCCTCAAAGAAAACAAAAAGATTATTTTTTTTTTTTAGTTATGCTACGTGTACATTGAAATTAATCATCAAAGTCAGTCACTAGTATAAAATACATGCTAGAATATAAATACACATTGAAAATAAATTAAATCACACATGTATTTATATATAAATATATTAATGATTGATTTTAGTGACTAATTTTAATAATAATATTTTTAATTTTTTAATTTTTTATATTTTGTCAGGAGACAAAAAGTCTTATAAATTAGGATTAAAAAAAATGAGCTTAATTTGTTGGGCTTGGGCTTTAAATTTAGTCCAAGTGTTCAAATATAACACTAAATGTCTAAAAGTTTTTTGAATAGGTTTATAAATTATTTTTTTATTTTTAATTTATAAAAAAATATAATATTAATATTTGGTATAATTTTTAAAATTAAATTATAATTTTAAAAAAAATTATTTTTGTGTTTATGAAAAATTAAAAAATAATTCTTTTCATAATAAAAAATTTTTATTATTATTATTTTTAAAATAAGTATTTTTAAAATTAAAAAATTAAATATTAAATAATTTATTTATAAATGATTTTTAATATAAATATTTATTATTTAAATTATTTTTTTAAAAAAATTTAATTAAACTATTTATTTAAATTAGCCTTAATCTTAGGGTACATTATCATCTATGGGATTTATGGGAATTTGTATTTGGCAGTAAATAAGATATTTTCATCGGCGGCAGCTTTTTTCTCTCTCTCTCTCATAGCAGCACCGCTTCACCTCTCTTCTTGTTTCAGTTTTCTGATTTTTCTCCTCTTGACACCGTGTTCACTCTCATATCTGAGTTTTATTGTTATTAATTTTTTTTTGCTTAGGAAACCCAAAAGCAACTTTTTATATTTTAAAAATAGTTCAGTTTTTTATTTGGTCCGATTTAGAGATGGTAAAATTTAAATCGATTTAAATTAAATTTAAATAAAAAATTTAATCGCACTAATTCGAATTTGTTTATTGGATTTTATTTTTTACAAATTGCTAAATTGGATCGCATTTTAAATATATTTTTTTATAACCTATTTAATATAATTTAAACAGTATAATATGTTATAATATTATTATTTTATTATTATATTTATAATTATATTTATAATATGTTTAATTTATTATACATTTTTATATTATTTATATATTATTATTATTTAATAAATATTTTATTTTTAAAATGTTTTTATTTATTTATTTTAACTAATCTATAATTTATTTCTATTGTTATGTTATTGTTGGCTTTTTAAGATATTGTTGAAACTTGTTATGTCATTGTTGATTATTTAAAATTTGATATTAAAACTTATATGTATTAATTTTTGTTAATTTACAAAATCACAAATCCAATCTAATCCAAACATCTTGAAATTATATCGGATCGGACCAATTTTTTTTTAAATCATTCAATCCAAACTGCACTACAAATAAACGGATGAATTTTTACTCAAAATCTATTTAAACTGCAACGCAAATACCCCTAATCCAACCTACTAATTTCCGGTCGATTTTCCTGTTCTTGTCCGGTTTTTAAAGATCGATTTTTTTAATTTTTAATAAATCAATCTGTAATTTCTATTGGTTTACAATTTGACTGGTTCGACCGACAAAATCGAACCGA
Organism: Arachis ipaensis; assembly: GCF_059453495.1. Lineage (NCBI taxonomy): Eukaryota > Viridiplantae > Streptophyta > Magnoliopsida > Fabales > Fabaceae > Arachis > Arachis ipaensis. Next base: position 123,978,160 of record NC_142443.1, on the reverse strand, counting down.
ATTTCAAAACCTTACTTCCATATAGGTATAACTAGGTTTCTAAATTTCTATATAAGACACTACTAGGCATAAGGTTTTCCTCCATCAATACCTATCTATCTCTCTTGCTCTTTCTATATATAGCTTAGCTTGCCACCTGCTTTAATTATTTCTTAGCTTGCTTGGTGACATGGCACTAACTGGTAAGCTTAGTATTGAAATTGGAATTCATGCACCTGCTGCAAAGTTCTTCCATCTCATGACAAAGCAACTACACCATGTTCAAAACGTTTGTGAAAGGGTGCATGGTGCCAAGCTTCATGAAGGTGATGAATGGCACAGCGTTGGTGGTTCTGTTAAACACTGGACTTATGTCATAGGTAATAATTAAGCTTGTAAATAAATTGATTATTAGTCTCTTATCGTTTCAATTATTGTAGTACTATACCCTCAAAAATTTTTATTTGATGTTTATTCCTTCCCCCTCCCCCCTTTCTCAATCTAAAGGTTTGGTTGAAACGTTATTTTTTTTATTTTAAATTTTAATATCTACTACTTTTAAAATTTTGTGACAAAATAAAAAATAGTTAAAACAATAAAATCAATTCTATTTTATTTTTCACTTCTAATTTTTACCTTTTTATTCATCAAATATGATTAAAAAAATAAATAAAATGAAATGAAAATACAAATAAAGCATCTCTAGAAGAAAGGCCAAGATCAAAACAACTAAGATTAGCCGAAATCAAAACATAATGTACTTTAAAGAACCAAAAATAACATATTTAAACCCATTTTTTCATTGTAAATTATAATATGCATGCGTTTATGGTGATTACAGTGATTATATGCAAGTATTATTAAAATTAAAATTATATTTTTTTATATTTTAATAATATTTTTTAGTAATATTTTTTAAAAAAATTAAATAATAAAAAAGATTACTTTAATTTTAGCAACATTTTCTAAAATAATAAAACCACTATAATTAATATGCTTTTTTTCTTTTCTTTTGTTTCCCTTTACATCAGACGGTAAGGTTACTACATGTAAGGAGACCGTTGAGTCGATTGATGAGCAGAACCTTTCAGCAACATACAAACTGTTTGACGGAGATGTCGGTCAACATTATAAGGTGTTGAAGCTGAGCTTTCAAGTGAGTGATAAAGAGAATGGAGGTGCCACTGTTAAATGGACTACTGAATATGAGAAGATCAATAATGATGTTGAAGCTCCATATGGCTACATAGAATACCTTGACAAGTGCACCGTAGAAATGGATTCTCATCTTGTTAAGGCATGAGCCAGAACCATTAAAATGATAATTAAGGTGTATGTTTGTGGCTTGAAGTTAAAATGCTTATCTAAATTAATAATGAGTGTGACCTAATTAATATAATAAGGGTGTGTTTGCGTCATATGCTACGTTCACCCGTTGTTTCAAGGGATTGAACATGTGTAGGTATGTCATCATTAATGATTTCCTGTTGATGGCATTAATTATGTATGTCTTCTGTATGTCTTGGAAAGTGTATGTGTAATGCAAATAATTGAATGTGTATTTATATATATCACATGAATTTTCCGACTTATATCAATGGTCAAGGAAAACGGTATATTCTCTTGAAAGTCAAAATTTATATATATTTATCTTTATATAAAATTAATAATTAATAAATATTAGATGATAATTTAGTTAAATTTATTAAATTATCTAATAATTTTGATTATTAACTTCACAAAAATATAATTACATATAAAATTTTGACTGTAATCAAATATCAATAATTTGTTTTTATTTTAGAAAAAAATAAAATTTACTTTTTATTTTTAATATTCTCAAAAAGTTTTAAAAATGCATTTGAAGTTGAACATTTAATTTATATTAATTTTATCTTTAATATTTTTATAAATTTTATTTTTTTTGTCATTTTTTTATGATCAATTTGTGATCAATATTTTTTTTTCAAATTTATTCTCATCCCCATCTTCTTCTTCTCATGCCTCATCATCAATCAACAACATTAACATGGGCCACAACTCTCCACCCCTAATGCACCACCGGAAGAAGCTTCGGATCATATTTGATACACTAAGAAGCTTGTACTTCTCCACTTCCTCACAATGTGGGATGATGATGATGCATGAATGAATAAAGTACTACTATGCCTTATTTTTCTGCCTCTTTAACTAATTAGTTAATATTATTTGGGATCACTCACCAAATTCCTTTTCTTTCACGCAATTTGCCATACATTTGTTCCTTTAACCAGGTAGGACTGTGGGAGTGGTGAGATTTGGTAGTTGGAATAGTGTGGTAAGTGTGTTGTGGGGAGTTGACGGGTGGGTGGCAATAGTAAGGGTGGTGTGGTGGGTGCATGTTAGGGGAGAAAAGCGGAGAGAGGAGAATGATGAAGCAGCAGAAGATGATTGGGATGATGATGATGGGTTAGATAAAAGGGATAAATTTGGGAAAAAAAGAAAAAAGGTTGACTACAAGTTTATTGTTAAAAAATTAAGAGAAAAAGATAAAAAATTAAAAATTATTAAAAAAAAATGTTGAGTATTGTTGAATTTACAACGGATTTAACATTGCAAGTTAGCAGTAGGTTTACTAGTAAATTAGGCTTTTCGACAGTAAATTTGCCCGTAATAATTGAAGGAAAAAAGAAAAATTGACACGTTAATTACCGTTGAATTTAGAGTTAGATTTTTCGGACAGCAAATTTAATTAGTGCAACACTGCGTTTTATTCACTCGTTGATTTATTATTGGCGAATTTATCCGCCGATAAATCTGACATTAATCTTACCCTAAATTTGAACTAAGAATCCTCTCTCCCCTGATTTCGAATTACAGCCTCTTTCTCCTAACCCTCTCATCTCTCACTCTCGACTACAAGAAAAATGATGAGTACCGTCGAAAAAACGAATAAAATCTAACGGTACAATGGTTAACGTCGACTTTTTCGTCGGAATTTATCCGACGAAATAAACCTCGCCGGTAACATGTTACCGGAAAATTTTTGCGTCCAACGGAAGTAGCGATGGAATATTGGCAGTAAGAAAACGGAATCTGTTGAACATTACTGACAGTAATGTTAGCGCCATATCATACGTCTCCGCGCTATCTTACCGACGGATTAATCCAACGGATATGCCAACAGAATTTTTTTTAATTTTTTTAAATTGTTACTATTAGTATATTCCGACACCGACGGTAATTACAATAGTAGGCTTTTTCATTTTATTAATAATCTTTTTCTGTCCATCTATAATAATGTATTCTGATAATTAATAATTGAAATTGTGCTTTAAATTTGATGTGAAATATAAAACATATAAATTAAAACACAGAATGATGGTAATTGAAATATCTAAAACAATGGTAATTATATTATATTATTCTCAAAGTTTAGTAAAGAAATACATATCATAGAATAAACATTTACATTAACCCTATTCAGATTCTTCATCTTCTTCCTCTGGTTCACCATCCTCTTCTTTCGAGGTAATTCCTGATCATCAAACTCATCTTCCTCTTCTTCGTTAAGGACGTCTCAGGCAGCTCCCTCTGCAGCGGCCTATCGTCGGCTATCTCTCCTTCAGGTGAGCTTTGTGACGCAAATTCGCCCTCTCTTCTCTCACTCTCTCTCTAACCATCTCGTCTCTCCCTTAGCAATGTCTCTGGCTGCCTTTTACCCCGGCAGCCCCCTCTCGACGTCCGTCTCTCCTTCAGGTGAGCTTCGACGCAACTCCAGCAGCCACTGTAACTCCTTCCCCTCCGACTGCCGTTGCAACTCCTTCCCCGAGTTTCGTTTCTATTATGTTTTTGCAATTTAGGTTCTTAACCAAATCTCGTTATCAATTTTGTTTTGGTTAGCTTTAGTTTCATTAATTTGATTTTTAGTTAGTTAGCTTAGTTAGAGTTATTTTTTGTTTTAGTGGATTTAGGTAGTTAAGATAAGATTAGAATAAGTTACTAGGTTCTGAGACTGCCGGAAGTGTTTGGAACTTCTTAAGTTCTAATGAATATGCTACTAGAACTATTTGGTTAAATGCTTGATTGTGTTGAATGTTCATATTGATTATCGCTTGTTACTTCGTGATGCTTGTTCATAGTGATTATTGCTTGGATTTGGGCACTTAATTATTGTGGAATAGAACCTAAATTGTTTAAATGTTGATACTTCGCATATTTTAGGTAATTGATTTGGCATGCATTGAAATTGTTAAGTTGGACTGATTATTTGGCCTGTTACCATATTTTTAGAAAATTTTCAAGTTATATTGAACCATGCTTGCTATATGTACTTAATTTCAATTAATGTGTTTCTCTTACTAAGTTACATAGCACCTATGTGTTTTTCTAAGTTGCAGGTTGTGACATATTTTTGCTATTAATTATTTTTGTGACATATGTGTTTGCCAGTTTGCTCTTTGTAGATATGACGATCGACAAAGGTGTTACGAATCGACCTGGTAGTCGTGGTTGAGGGAGGGTGTCTACTAGTACCCCTAGGACTTCTTAGCCATCGCCCTTTACTCCAACTACCCCTGGGACATCACAGGCAATGGATGCGCAGGATCAGCCATTCATCATAATCCCTAACCCCAACTACGTGGCTCATTCTGCTGCGCCACCTCCGCCACTAGGAAGTCGTCCGATTGCTTCACTAGAGTGGACTCCTCCACCACCTCCATCCACTTAACATCCCACTATTTTGATGACTACACCTCCTCAAGCGATAGACACCGTGGTGCCATAATTCTCTCACGGATCCCATCCAGATGCCTCTCTATCATCTCCATACGGATGACCATTTTGTCTAATGATTTAACGGCGTGAGTACTATTTTAATTCTTTTATATGAAAACTAATTTGATATTTTTATTCAACATATGTGGTTGCTAATCTTAAATTTCCATTTTAGTTAGTTAATTTAATTTAGTTACATTCAATTTTATGATTTTAGTGGATTTATGGTTTTTCTCCAATTGGCCTATTAGGAAAAACTTCGTCACTCCATCTGCAAGCTTATTTCCCTCTCTAGGAAGAACCTATGTGAAGCCACAAGTAGGAACACCCTTTGCCAGATAAGAATATCTCGAAGAATCGGTTTCACCTCTACTACATAAGTCATTGATTTCACTGCTTGCACGAGAGGTAGATTATCCGACTTTATTTGCTACAATTTAAGATTTGTAGCTAAAATTAGCACGCTTCTCATTGCTTCTGCTTCTACAACAGAATAAGCTCTAATTCTCATTGATTCTCCTGTTAGCAGTCGACCTGAGTTATCCCGAATCACTATTGCAGTTGCTCCCTCTGCCTTAGATATTCTGTATACAGCATTTACGTTGGCCTTCAGCCAGTTCTCCGATGGAGGTCTTTAGGTAATACTCCTCCTACTTCTACTCTTATTCTGGTCTTATCTGAATTGTTCCCCTTTTTTTGCATTACTTCCTTGATTTTCTGATTCTAGAATTTTAGCTCTGTTGATGGTAGCACTAGGATTGGCTTGGTGTTTTGAAATATGGTCTTATTTCTCATTTTCCAAATTTTTCAACTTAGTACTCCAATTCTTCCAATTAGATCATCTGCCTCTTCCCTCCCTTCTCTTCTGATTTTTCTGCACATTTTAAGCAATCATTTTGCAAATGACTTGACTATCTCTGGTGTTGATAAGTACTGACTCTGTACACCAAACCACATTGTTCTGGTCCACGGGCATAAAAGAATAGCATGTTCCATGGTCTCTATCTCTTCCTTACAAATTCACTATTATTTTCGTTTTGAATAAGTTATTATAGACTGGTATTATATCTTGTGCGGCTTTCGACAAAAATATTCGTATCTTCGATGAAACGTGCATTTTCCAAATCTCCTTCCAAAGATTAGCTATATATGTGCTTGTCGAAGGTCCCTATTCTTCTCTGCCATATTTTTCCTTCTTTACCACATAATATCCCATCTTAATAGGCCCCCATCCTATCTGAATGGTCATATTAATCTGTCTTCACTCCTCAGTAAATTGATGGACATTTGCAGAGTTTTGTCACTTATGTTCCTTGGAAATAAGGCTCTTATTTTCTCTTGTTTCTACCCTTCTCCTTCGATGATCATCTCTTTTAACTCTGTTCACTTCTCTGCTCGTAAGGATTTTACCCATTCTTATAACCCAATTTTCCTTCCATATATTTACTTCTGAGCCCTTTCTAATACTCCATCTCCCACTTCTTCTCAAGAAATTCATGCCCTGAATAAGACTCCTCCATGTTCATAATGTCCCACTCCCGATATTTGCTTTCCAAAAGCTATTGTCCTCAAAATATATAGCTTTTAGAATTTTACCCATATTATGTTTGGATTTTCAATCACTCTCCATTTTTGCATGGCTAGATAGACTAAATTCTGACACTATAACTCCATAAAACCTAATCTGTCATCCATTTTGCTTTTGCAAACTTTGCTCTAGCTCTTCCAATGTATTTCATTCTATCTCTCAGAGTTTGTCTACCAAAATTTTACAATTTTTTATCCTATTCTTTGACAAAAGTATTTGGACAGTAAGACAATACTTTATACTCATAGCATAACTGGGTATGACATGAATTACTACTTTAATCAAGATCTCTTTTCCTACCTGATTAAGCAGTTGTTCTCTCCACCCTTCAATTTTGTTGTCTATCTTTTTTTCTTGCCATGCTAACGCTTTGTTTTTTTATCTTTCCCAATGCGCCGATAATTCGAGGTATTTCTCTGGATTTTTCCAAGCTTGCATGCCCATTATCTCTTCTATATTAATTCTCGTCTAAATAGATACCTGTTATCCAAACACTATGCTTGATTTTTCTAAATTTATCTTTTGTCCCGAGGCATCCGTGTATCTATTTAGAAAAAGATGCTTTGATATAATTCCTCTTCTTTAGCTTCCGCAAAAAGAATAGGCAATTATCTACAAACAGTAGATGAGTGATTGTTGGTACAGTTGGTGCAAGTTTGATGCCTAAAATTTGTCCTTCCCTTTGTGGTTCCTCCATAAGTATTGTGAAAATCTCTGCTGCCATTATGAAAAGGTATGGTGATAGCAGATCACCTTGTCTCAGACCTCTTTTGAGGCTTTATTCTTTTAGAGAGTTTACCATTTATTTTAAATTTGTAACTAGTACTTTTAAGAGAGTTTACCAAAGGGCAGTAATCAGATCCTTTCACTGAGAGGGCTGTAAGGGTCGCATTTTGATATAGTCTCCTCTAATCCCAGTTGACAAGAGCCCTATCAAGCTTTTCTCTTGTTACGAAGCCATTCCTAGGATTACTAAACGACATGAATTTTCCTCCTTTAAGATCAATGTCCATCAATCTATTACCATTCACGAAGTTCCTTAATTCTTCCACATGTTCTCTTGGCTTCAAATGTAGGCCCACTTTTTTTTCTTGATTTAAAATATCATTAAAATCTCCAATAAACAGTTGTGGTTCATTTTGATTTAGATTCTAAGCTGCTAAATCCCTCCATTGCTTCTTTCTTTGCCTAAACTTAGGATCTCCATACACAAAACATCAATCCCACTTATTTATATAATATAAGTCTTAATAAATTTATCACACCAAGAGTAAATTTTAAAATTCATATTTTTATTCCATAAAAGACTTAGACCTCCGGACAAGTCCCGGAGTTCTACGCAAAAGGATTTATCAAAACAGAGTTGTCATTTTAGTTTATTGATTTTACGCTCTTTAGCTCTTATTTCCATGAGGAAAACTATGGCTGGCTTGATTTTTTTGTAAAGATATTTTAATTTAGAACTTGTCATAGTTGCTGCCACACCACGACAATTCCAACTTACGATACTCATGGTTAGGATTGGGGCTTGTATGGACCCGCCTCCTCAGCCATTGCTCTACTGAAAACAACTTGCATTTCTCCCACAACCATGTCTTTTCCTGTTACCTCTTCTTTCTTGTTCTCTGTGTTGTCTTGAAGCAATTCATCTTCTTCCTCCCCTTTAGCTTTTATCATCAAAACATCATGTGTTCTTTTTTTTTTTTGATATTCAACTTGCTTATGACTTCCATTGCTAGCCTCTTTTCCCATTCAGCATACACTGTTTGTGTTTCCATTATCATAATTTTATCTTCATCCTCCTCTTCAGCTAGCTCCACAAAGTATGTACCTCCCTCTACTGCATTCTGTATGATTAAATTCTTCTCTTTCGCTATACCGTCTATCTCTTTTACCATTCTCCCATGTGCCCAAATTTTTCTACTATCTTTCTCATTAAATGCTATTGCCTTGCCTTTGTCTTGTTGTTCTAGTTTTCCTGCTGTATTTGTTATATTTTTAGCTCCAAAACAAACCTTAAGAATCTTTCCTATTGTTTTTGGGTCGTTGCAGCTTCTGTTATGTTGTATTGTCCTCTACAGTTCTTTTTTTTCCTTATCCTTTCTTGTATTTTGTTGATCCACTTCCATGAGGCATGATGGTTTAGATTTTTTGGATTTTTTAATTTTTGGTTAATACTTTTCTCTTTTTTCTGTTGTTTTCCTGTCCAATTCACAGCCACTATTCCCCCTCTATTGGCCCTGTTTTTTCTTTCTCTCTTGCCCCTGATCTTATTTAAATCTGTCATATTTTTTTTATATCTTCTTAGCCCTCTTATTATAATTTCCTTGATTTTCTGCCATCTCTAGTTAATTATGAAGGATTTTCTCTACGTGCTTTGTTGCTCTGAGTTTCTTTTGCCCTAACTGCTCCTGATTTTCTGCTGCTACTTTCTTTCCTTTTTCCTTCCTTTCCTCTTCTAGTTCTCTTCCTACTTCGCTGGCTACAGATTCCTGTAGTTCTTCCACTCTCTCATAATTGTTTTAAATGTCACGTGCCTCCGTCTCTTCATCCACCTCTTGTGATTTGTTTTGCTTCCATCTTCATCCCTCTCCTATGTTCAGAAATTTAGCTTGGTCTACTCCTAGCCCAGGAGTATATCTAGGTACCTCTAGATTCTACAAAGCCATGGCCATCTCTTCGTCGCATTCCTTCTTGCTATGCCCTATAACCCCACAATTCATACAGTAACTATCTTGAAAACGCTCATATTTAAAATGAACCCAGGTATTTGAAATGTTATCCCTTGCCATATAGAAACTTGTGGGTAAAGGCTTGGAAATATCCACAGTTATTCTCTCCCTTAGGAATGTTCTCATGAGCACATGGCTTCTCATTGAATTTTCCACATCTATAACAATCTCATCATGTCTCTAATGATTCTGCCAGTTTCCTTGTTCATGTTCTCCAAGGATAGCCCATGTATTTGAATCCAAAACTCCATGTATTCGTAATTGACCTCCAATACATGATGTGACCATAGTTAGAGATTCAGAAGGTGTCCTTTTATGCTTCATGGCCCCCCTTTCAAAATTTGCAAACCTCTCCATATGTCCTTGAAACTTATCATAATTTTGTTGTACTCCACTTCAAAGATGAAAACTCCTTCTTGGTTTTCCCAGATTTTCAGAATGACATTTTTGTTGCTTTTAAATAGGACTTCTTTGTTTGATATAATTTTTTTCTACTAAATTAATGTTGTGTACTTTATATATTTTTTTGGCTCTTTAGCTTGATAGTGATTGTTTTTCCTTCAATAGGCTTGTTCCAAAGTTGGGCATGCTTTATGACATCTTTGTGTAACTTCGTTTAGTACAGTGGCACTAGTGAATATATGGTTGTAATGTTTTATAGCTAGCGCGGTGAACTATTTTGTAGAAAAATAATGAAAATGGGATCAAAGATGTTAGGTTAAAAGGTGGAAATGAAATATGGTTAAGGTTTATATGATTTTGAATTTAAGTGTGTTTATGAAGTTGAAAATGTATGGATTGCTCCCTACTGAAGCTTCTCCCAATTGGAGTAACCCTGTAATGGTACTCTCCTGCAGAGAGAGAACTACTCTTCTCTAGAGAGAAAGTTACTTTGTGTTGGAAATCGAACTTTGATGTGGCTACATATGAGGCAAAAGGGTTTGCCACTCTTACACTGTCTCAACCTCAAACACATTATTTCATTTTTTTCCAAAGATAGTAGGTTATATTTCATTAATTATTGAAAAATAAAATACAAAGATGTCCAAAACAAGGACAGCATAATAAAAGGTGGCAATTTCCCAAAAATACTGCACTGAAGGTATTCATCCATCGGTGCGTGGTCGAAAAACGAAGAAAAATCTTGAAGAAGAAAGAATGATAAATCAAATTGAATGAAATTAAGAATTTGCCTCATGGAGAAGATGACCTAAAGTGGGAGTTATTTGGATTTCACGGAGCAACTTGACAGAGCTTGCTAAAATGGCAGACAGCATTGAAGTAGAACCTTCAAAAATCAACTAGTTGCGAGCTTTCCAGCAGTTCTAGCAAATGATGGCAAGCAATTGAGGATTACGGTCAGCATTCTTCAACGGGTTAAGCATCTCTGTTGATGCAGTCCACCATGTCCAAAAGTTATTAGGACTTTGAGGGGGAAGACAGTCATGAAGATAACTCTGAGACCATACATCTTTAATTCTAGAGCAATCGATCAAACAATGAATGACTGTTTCTGTTGCTTCATGACAGTAGGGGCATATTGGTGATATAGATGGGATGCACTAATGAATCTGAGCAAGCACCAAAAGCCGGCCATGGAGAGCTTTCCAGATAAATAGCTTAATTTTGTGAGGCAAGTTCAACTTCCATAGATTAATCCACGGCTTTTTCTGCTGCATATAATTAGGGCAAAGCTCCAGAGGCGAATGGTAAAATAAATAGCCAATTCTGTAACCTGAAGCTGTATCATATTGCTTGAATTTGTTCAAATCCTATTGCAATTTATCCCTACTCTGCTGAATTTTAACTGACAAAATCCTGTTTGCAACGTCTTGGGAAAATAATTCTTGAATGAGATTCTGATTCCAATTCCTTTCTTCAGTAAATAGATCTTTAACTCTTGGAACCAACTCAGAAATAGCCTATATATTTGGCATGTCAGAAATCATTAAAGGATACGGAGGAGGCAGCCAAAGATCCTCAAAGGTTCGGATATTCTCTCCAGTACTCACAGCCCAATTAAGACCTTTTTCAACAATCTTTCGGCCTTCCAGTATGCTCCTCCATCCCAAGAAGGTAAGACTCCAATTTCTGCTGTTATAGCATTACTATTGCTAAAGTATTTACCTCTTAGGATTTTGGATAATAGGGAAGTAGGCTGTGTTATGAGTCGCCAAAACTGTTTGCCTAAAAGCGCCAGATTTTGGATTCTGAGATCTTTAAATCCAAGGCCTCCTTCTCTTTGTGGGCGAGTCATAGTGTCCCAGCTAATTCAAGCCATCCGCCTTTCAGAACATTTTTGTCCCCACCAGAACTGAGAAAGTAGAGAGTGAATTTCCGAAATTAAACCATCAGGCAACTTGAAGTAAGACAATGTATAAATAGGAATAGCTTCTCCCACTGCCTTAGGCAATACGTGTCTACTACCTGACGATAGAAGATTGCGCTTCCACCCTTGAATTCTTTTCCGAACCTTCTCTTTGATCATACTAAAAGAAGCCTTTTTCAATTTAGAGACTGTAGAAGGCAAACCAAGGTATTTATTCTGAGCTCTAATATGATTAATATTCATAGAGTTAGCCAGTAGTGTACGAGTAGTGGAGGGAGTGTTGTGGCTAAAGAATATAGCAAATTTATTAAGATTTACCCTCTGGCCACTGATGCTTTTATAAGAATTCAATAAATACAGGATGTTTGAACATGTTTCACGATTAGCCTTACAGAATAAGATGGAATCATCAGCAAAGAGGAGGTGGTTGACCTTGGGACATCGCCTATGTATCTGAAGACCCTGAATTAGTCTATTTTGTTCTGCCTTGTGTAGTAAGAAGGAGAGACCTTCTGCATAGAAAAGAAAAAGATAGGGAGATAGAGGATCTCCTTGTCGAATACCTCTATTTAGTTTGAAAAAACCATAGGGTTGTCCTTCCACAATAACAGAATAAAAAACAGTTGTCACTAATTCTCAAATCCACATGATCCACCGGGAGTCAAAACCAAACATCTTCAATATAAACCAAAGAAAGTGCCATTCCACCCTGTCATATGCCTTACTCATATCTAATTTTAGCGCCATTTCATTTTTGAGTCCCCTTTTTTGTTTTTCAAGTAATGCATACACTCGTGAGTAATTAGGATATTATCAGAGATTAATCTGCCTTTAATAAAAGCACTATGCGTAGGGCTAATTAGTCTATTCATCATACCCTAAAATCTATGTACAAATACTTTAGAGATAATCTTGTAAAAGACTGAGAATAGGCTTATTAGTCTTACTTGAGTCATATCTTTAGCATCAGAAATCTTAGGAATAAGACAGATCTGAGTGTGGTTAAAACCCTTCAAAATTTTGTCCCCTGAAAAGAAGCTCTTAACTGCTCGAAATACATCACCACTGAGTATGTTCCAAAAGCTTTGAAAAAATTTTGGTGTCATACCATCATCTCCTGGAGCACTTTGAGGATGAATGCTAAATGTTGCACGTTTCACTTCCTCCATAGTCACTGGTCTTTAAAGTCTACGGTTCATGTGAGCTGTAACCTTAGGTTCAAAATAAGTAAATAGAGGTTCAGGATTCTCATGACAAGTGGAGGAAAATATGTTCCCAGCATTTGAAGTAGCCACTTCACCATCACTACCAGTTAGTTGCCAAATTTTATTCCTTCGAGTTCGATTTCTAAATTTCTGATGAAAGAAAGCTGTATTCTGATCGGCGGATTTGAGCCATTTGACTCTAGACTTATCTTTCCAATAAGATTCCTCATTTTGCAATGCTTTTTCAAGTTTGTCCTATATTTCTGAAATGATGTCGCCTCCATGAATTCCTGCTAAATGAAGTTCCTCTAATTCAGACTGTATTAAATCAATCTCCACCTTCGAATTAGATCTGTGTTCTTGCTGCCATCTGACAATCTTATGCCGACAACGCTTTATTTTTTGAGCTAGGATATACATGGTTGAACCATCAATCTGTTTGTGCCAAACCTCTTTAACAATCTACCTTATTTCATCATTGGAACACCATTTTTCTTGGAATTTGAATCGCCATTTAGATCTCTCAGTTCTCGAATTAGAGTCTAAGAGAAGAGGGGAGTGATCCGACCCTGATTCTGACAGTATAAGAACCATTGCATTGGGATAGAGTTGCTACCAATTAACTCCTACCAGGAATCGGTCCTGTCTTTCCTGTATCAACTCATCACCACTCCGTCTATTCGACCAAGTGAATGGTCTTCTGACCATACCAATATCAATCAGGGAATTATCATCAATAAAAATATTAAAGGTTTCAATAGAATAAGAAGATTTAGCACCCCCGCCTGCTTTCTCCAATTAATTAGAAATGGAATTAAAATCACCCATTAACACAACCTTACCATCGAACTGTTGGGTGACTGAAGTTAATTCAGCAAACTGAGCCATTCTATGTTGATCATTTGAACTGAAATAAACACCTAGAACACCATAGGGATCATTAGAACCAGCTGTCAGAACTGATGCCGCAATGAAGAATCTACCATGCTGTAAAATCTGAACAGTGCAACCATCCCTCCATGCCATTGCCAAACCCCTTCATAATCCATTCGGATCCACAATAAACCATTCCTTGAAACCACAAGATCTTAGTTTTCCTTCAACTTGTCGAGATTGATTTTTTGTTTCACAGATAAAACCAACCTCGGGAGAGTAGGATTTGCAAATCTCTTTAAGATTGTGGATTGTCAGGGGTCTCCCCAAACCCTGGCAATTCCACGAGAGCAGTTTCATATT